>NC_067141.1:41321465-41623965 GCF_903995435.1 Acomys russatus | reverse complement strand
TCTCTACCTCTCAAGTGCTGGGATCAAAGGCGTGCACCACCACTGTCCAGCTTTGGAAACCAGCATTCATAAGTAATAGCTAAGAAAGTGACCTCAGCCAGGAGAGGCAGAGGCAGGTGTATCTCTGTGAGTTCAAGGCCAGCCTGGTCTACAAATTGAGTCCAGGACAGATAAGGCTACACAGAGAAACCCTATCTCAAAAACAAACAAACAAACAAACAAAAAAGAAAAGCAGCAACAACAAAAACAGAAAAAAGAAAGAAAGAAAGAAAGAGGGACTGGAGAGATGGTTCAGTGGTTAAGAGCACTGACTGCTCTTCCAAAGGACCGGGGTTCAGTTCCCAGCACCCACATGACAGCTCACGCCTGTCTGTAACTCCAGTTGCAAAGAATCTGATACCTTCACACTAACGCATATAAAATAAAAGTAAGTAAATTAAAAAGAAGGAAAGAAAGAAAGAGAGTTCAACAGAGAATTTAATAGTGGTTTCAGCTATCGTCAGAGAAGCTTCCTCCTGCAGCTTATAGGGACAAATATAGACACCCAGCCAGACATTGCACATTGAGTGACAGACCTTGGAACACTTGGCACCAAGTGGGATGTCACCATCAAATCCCTCCCCTCCAAGCTCAGGAAGCCCCAGAAAGACTATAAGAGACAAAGGGAATGCAAGACACCAAGAAAACCAGGTCCTCTAAATCAACTGAACAAAGCCGAGGCAGCATGCACAGAGCCTGTACGGGTCAGCACCAAGTCCACGGTGTGTCTATCATGGCTTCCAGCCGAGTGTTTTGTGGGATTCCTGAGTGGGTCTCTAACTCTCGTGTCTTCTCTTGAGCTCTTTTCCTTCTTTTGTTCTGTCTCGTCCAACTTCAATGTGATAATTTTTGTCTTGTATTTTATTTTATAATATTTTTAAAAATGAATGAAGGAATAAAAGTAACAACTAAATTATACCTGTTTGGAGATGGAAAATTAGTTTTTCCAAATAGAATGATACTGTATATACCAGCCACTCCAGGATACGCCTCATGCTCAGTAGTAGACAAACTACATATAATGAACTCCACAGGTGTCTTGTGTATATGTGCGTACAACGTGCACTCTTTTATTTAATTACAGTTTGTTGTACATTTTATTCTTTTTCTTTTGGGGTGGTGTTTTATTTTATTTTCTTGGTTTTGAGAGGTTTGTTGTCATATTGTTTTTTGATGAAGAACTTAGAGTTGGGTGTGTCGGGTTGGAGCTATGGCTCAGAGGTTAAGAGCACTGACTGCTCTCTTCCAGAGGTCCTGAGTTCAAGTCCCAGCCACCACATAATGGATCACAACCATCTATAATGTGATCTGATGCCCTCTTCTGGCCTCCAGATGTACATGCAGGCAGAGCACTGCATACATAATAAATGGGTAAGTCTTTTTTAAAAAAAAGAAGCTGGGAGTGGGAGAGGATCTGGAAGGACTTGGAGGGAAATGATCAAAATATATTTAAAGTTAAAAGTTGTTTTAAATAATAAAAAGCATAACAAAACAAAACAAAATAAAACAAAAAAGTGGTGCTATATAGAAGGGATTAGAATCTGAAAAGAACCAGAACAGACCTCCATCATTTGAGCAAGGGTTTCTTTGTGTGGATTGTAGTTTGTACAAAGGAGATCTGGTGTACATATGAACAGAAAAATGGATGGTAGATGGACAAATGGTTGCATAGACGTTCTTAAATATATACGAACAGGTAAAGTGGATTACAGTCCAGAGGACTGGAGGTGGAGGCAGGTGAAAAATAGATGGCCTGGTGGGTTTTTATGTCTTAATATTCAAGGCAACATTCATAGTTGTGAACTGGAACTCACAGAGATCCACCTGTCTCTCCATTCCATGCACTGGGACTAAAAGCATGCGCCACCATGCCTGGCCATTTAAGGAATTTATGTTCACTTTTGGAAGTGGTGGGCCTCCCTTAAAGATCTACAGACAACTACAATGCATCCCTTCAAAACAAAACAAAAATTTAAAGGCACATTATTCTGGCATAATTCCAAAAATAACTTTACAAACCTACCCATAGAGGCCACTGAGGTTCACCAGCTCCAGGCTAAGAAATTCTGGATTGCACAGAACCAAGCAGGGCTCATGGGGGCTCACCGGTGTCTAAAATGACAATCATGGAGCCTGCATGGGTCTGAGCATATATGTTATGGTTGGGTAGCTTGGCGTTCTTGTGGGACTCCTAACAGTGGAGATAGGAGGGTTTGTGCCTAGTCTCATTGTAACCTGTTCTGTCATGTTTGGTTGATATCCCTGGGAGGCCTGCTGTTTTCTGAAGGGGAGCAGGAGAAGAGTGGATCTGGGGGAGAGGGGACATGGGAGCGGGGGGGGGGGGTACTGGGAGAAGTGGGGGGAAGGGAGGCTGGTGTTGTAATATATAAGAGAAGAATAAAAAATATGGATTAAACTGTAGTAAAAAATGATGGTGTTGGCATTGACAGGCCGAACTGGCCATCGAAATTTTGGAGATCATAGCTTTGTATTCTATTGGCAGGAAGAGTTCTGGCAAATGTAATTTATCTGAAGTAACTAGGCACTAAAAAGAAGAGAAAAGAGTCAAGCAGTTTGATCCGCACCTGCAATCTCAACAATTGGGGAGGCTAAGGCATGAGAATTTTAAGTTCCAGGACAGCCTTATCTACAGATTGGGACCCTGTCTCAAAAAGCAAAACAAAAACTAGAAGAAAGAAGGTAGAAGTCAATATATTCTTCTGGCTGATATTTTGAGTTAAAACAGAATAAATAGTTCACCATAGTTCCAAGTGAGGAATTAAGGACAAGAGTTCATGATCCCTTACAAACAAACAAAGAAAACTGTATTCATTTATTAACAAGTCTGTATTGATTTCCCAGTGTATGCCAAGCCTTGTTCCAGAAGCTGAAGACCTGACAAAGAACGACGGGACGAACTGCCTGCCATGTGGAACCAACTTTCTCCCTGAAGGGGTAGCACAATAAACAATAAACACTATGACGTCGTTTCATAGTGTGATATGTGCCCAAAAGAAAAACACAATAAAGAAAAGAGAGCAATGGGGAGGTCATGTGCCAGGAAGCAGACAGGCAAACCTAACCATTCAGTAGGCTAACCACAGCGATGCTGAATCTGGTATCTTTGATAACAAATACCAGTGTGGTTTCAGGCATGTGGTAGGCAACCACTGATTTTGCAAATGTGTTCTTTTCTACCCTGGTTATGAAACAAGGACCAAAAAGTGTTGAAATTTGTATATGTCATAGTTAATGATATACCGTTGTAATTTTACCTCGGGGTGACATTGGACTCATAGCCCTCTGCCATAACATAGTCCAAAGAGATCCAGATCATCTAAACAGCTCGGAAAACATCACACTGCTGACACTGTGACAGCGAGAAGTGGCTAGCATGCTGCAGGTTATATGCAGAGACATATATCCCAGAGAATGGGGAAGAAACCCTTTAAATTCAGGATTTCTAAGGAAGGATTATTAGGTGTAGCCTTGTTGGGAGAAATGTGTTACTGGTGAGGCAGGGGGAGGTTTCAAAAGTCCGTGCAATTGCCAGTTACTTCTTCCTGCCTCACACTTGAGGGTAAGCATGTAAGCTCCCGACTACTGCTCCAGTGTCATGCCTGCCTGACTGCTGCTATGCTCTCCTCCATGATGGGGAGCATAGACTCACTGGCTAAACTATAAGCCCCAAAAAACTCTTCTATTAGTGGCCTTGGTTATGGTGTCTTATGATGGCAAGGAAAAGCTACATCCACAACCCTTTGTTTGTTTGTTTGTTTGTTTGTTTGTTTGTTTGACACAGTCTTGCTATGTAGCCTTGACTTCAAAGCAGTCCTTCTGCTTGTATTCTCAAGTACTAGGATTACAGATGTCTGCCACCATGCACATAGCTCACTTTCAGATATTTCTATAAATGAGTTTTTTCATTGATAGTTATGTCTGCGCATAGTTATTTCTACCCATAAACACCTATTAGTAGAGAGAAAAAAAGCAATAGAGCTTTGTTGGTGGGAAGGCCCATGGTTTTACTTAAGGCATCCAGGTCAATAACTGTACTGGTAAACTACACCCCAGCCAAGCAATCTCAGTACTGCTCATTTCTAGAGCACTTATGATGGAAAAGTAAGACATTTTGGTTATGTACTTTTGCTAGTTCCTTTGCATAATAGTTTGTTTTCACTTTGATGAGTGATATAAACAAATAAGGGTGTCATCCACCAAAGCTTGGGGTACCCCTTCAAAACTTGTGATTTCCCTCCCCTAGGAAGTTTACATAATACAGTGATTGGATCACTCCATACACACGCAAAAGCTAGACACCTAATAATGCTTTCATTACTACTATCGTAGATTCAGTGGTAATGGACAACTCATTTGGAAAACACTCTATTATCTTTTAAAAACAGAAATCCTGAGCTGGTAAGTTAAGAGCACTTGCTGGCCTTGCAGAGGACCTGGGTTTGGTTCCCAACCCTATGAGGTGGTCCACAACTATCCTTAACTAAAATTCCAGGGAATCCAACAACCCCTTCTGACCCCACAGGCACCAGGCATACATGAGGGGGGTGCACTTACCTGTGTACAGAAAAAAAAAAACACTCACACACATAAAATAAAATAAAACAAATCTTAAAAACCAGAAATCCATTCCTTCCTTTCTGAGAAAAAGTATTTATTCATTGTTGCCATTGTTCTTATCTGTGAGTGCTGGGTAGTGGGAAAGTCATGTAAAAACCCAGGTGACAAATGTTAAGGCATGAGAGCCTCTCTGGAATAGAACAAGATGCCAGGAAACAGGAAAGCTGACTGTCAGCTGAGACCTTGGAGCCAGGAATAGAGGCTGCATTTTACCGGTATTTTCTGATAAAGTTTCCTGGTAAAAGTTTGCTTAGTTAGCATGTGGGTAGCTGTGGTGATGAGGGGAAGGAATTGAGTAACAGATGGTCCTGATGCATTTTAACTTTTCTAAAAGTTGTTTATTTCTCTGAGGCAGAACTGTGACAGTGTACACCTGTCTCTCTCAAGAAGCTGGCGAGTATCAAGGGTTCGAATCAGTCTATGTCTTTACTGTATTTCCCTATGACCCAGGAAGGAGTTTATTACTTTATGATCTAGGACAACAGTTCTCAGCTTGTGGGACTTGACCCTTTTGGGGTTCAAATAACCTTTTCTCACAGGGGTCACATATCAGATATCTACATTACAATTCATAACAGTAGCAAAATTACAGTTATGAAGTAGCAGCAAAATTAATTTTATGGTTGGGGGTCACAACATGAGGAACAACATTACAGGGTTGCTGCATTAGGAAGATTGAGAATCGCTGATCTAGGAAGTAGATTAGACTGTTTCCTATCTTTTCTGTATTTCCTGGTGTAAGGAAATTGCAGGGGTCTCTGTCTTCCCGTTATTCCTAATGACCAAGTGCAAATGTTTGGCGAGAGTCGGGGAGTTATGATAACAATAAGGGTTTGTAAAAAGCGATTTGAAATTCAGAGTTACAAAAATTTGGACTTCAAATCTTGCTCCACCACTGATGCGTTCTGTGTTCTGAGGTATGTCAAGTTCTCTCTACAATTTCATGAAACGAGAGAGTAGCATTTGTTCTCCAGTGTGGAGTTTTTATGAGAATCAAATACTGGGATGGTTAGTCTCATGGGTCAACTTACTACAATCTAGAATCAGCTGGGAGAAGAGCCTCTGAGAATGTCCCAGGAGGACTGCCTTGATTGCAGTAATTGATGTGGGAGACTCGTCTCAGCTGTGGGCAGTACTGGAGGTATGTAAATGGCAGAAGCAAGCTGAGCACCAGCAAGGACACCTTCCCTGCTCTCTCTTTTCACCTGCAAATGCAATGTGACCAGTGGCTTCAGACTCCTGAAGCCTTGGCTTTCCTGCCCTTGCTATCTTGTTACAGGAATATGAAAGAACCTACGACACTTTTCCTCATATGTTTCTCAGTGAAAAGTGTTGTGCTTATGACATTAAAACTTTTGAATTAGAAGTTCACTTGAACCGGACACTGTGGCACACACCTGTAATCCCAGCACTTGGGAGGCAGAGGCAGGTGGATCTCTGTGAGTTCAAGGCCAGCCTGGTCTATAAAGTGTGTCCAGGACAGCCAAGGCTACACAGAGAAGCACTGTCTCCAAACAAACAAAGAAGTCACTTGATGGGTTGTTGTTGTTTTAGGGTTTTATTTAGTTTGTTTGTGAGGTTGGTTAGTTGGTTGGTTGGTTGGTTGGTTGGTTGGTTGGTTTTTCTTGAGACATGGTTTCTCTGTGTAGCCCTGGCTGTCCCAGAACTCACTCTGTAGACCAAGCTGGTCTCAAAATCAGAAACCCACCTGCCTCTGCCTCCCTAGTGATGAGACTAAAGGCATGTGCCACCACTGCCTGAATTTCACTGGATGTTTTAAATGACTCTTAGACTGCTCATTTACTTACTTACTTGTTTTAAAAAAGAGATTGGAACTGGGGGAACAATAATTCACACTGGTCTAGCAAGCACCGTGTCCTGGACTTGGTTCCTAGCACCACAAAAAGTACAGGTCCCCTCAGATCTTCTAAACCGAGCTTTAATAAATGCTAGTGACCATTCAACAAGATGATCTATGGGAGTAAACCTGTGATGTAAGATGCAGAGACTTAGCTCTTAAGGATAATTGCCAGGATGTATGGAAAAATGACCAAATATTTTCCAGTGCCTTGAACCACTAAAATCAGAGACAGATTAGGCCTCAGTTTATTTTCAGTACATGGAGTTTTTTTGTTTGTTTCTTATTTATAAATATTTATTTATTTTTATGTTATGTGTATGAGTGTTTTGTCTGTATATATGGCATACCTAAGCATGAATAGTCCCAGCAGAGGCCAGAAGAGGGAGCCACATCTCTTGGAATTATAGTTACAGATGGTTGTGAGCCACCAAGTAGGTGCTTAGAAGTGAACCTAGGTTCTCTGCCAGAGCAGGAAGCTCTTAACCACTGTGTCATCTTCCAGCCCCTTGATTTTTATCTTTCTTTGTTTTTTCATATGATGTAATTGTGTTTCTTAAATGAACTATTTCTTCATGTTCCATCTTTGTGGTGTATGTGTACTTGAGTGTAATGTGCATGGTTTGTATGCATGTCCACATGTATGTGGGCACATAGGCATGTATATGTATATGCAAATAGAGAACTGAAGTTGCTAACAGGAGTCTTCTTTGATTTGATTTCTCTCTATCCAATTCATTGAGGCAGGCTGTCTCAATTGAACCTTGAACTTGTATACTACTGGTCTAGTTAATACTTTTAGATTTTCTGCCTTGGAATATTTATTTTAATACATATAGCACATAATTGGCTCGAATCCTTGGTAACAGCAGAGCAAGCTACCAGTATATCAGATCATCATAATTACATGGAACATCTTTTTTTGAACATATGCTCCTGTGTTCTGTCTGTTCTGTGATCAACAATGTCAATTCTTTTGTAAAGAGCATGAATAAATTTTAAAGTATGAATATTTTTCGTTCCATGTAAACCTAAAACTTAGATTTCTGCATAGAACATTTGCTCTAAAATTATGATTGCCTATACCAACTTCAATCATTTTAAAATTATTCTTCCCTATGAAAGCCAGAACTTCCCTATGGAAAGGTTAAAATAGCTATGATTTTTGTACTCTACAAGGTTTTCAACATTTTAAAAGAAAACTTCCTCTCAAAATGAATAGTCTTTCTTCTTACTTATGCAATAAATAGAACTAAGCAAAAGAAACTATTGGTTTAAAAGTACAGGGTGACATAAAAGTCTTTTGTTTTCCCTTGCTCCAAGGAAATTCAATATGTGTTTTAAAGAAGTTGGCAAGGGCACAAAGTGGGGTATGAAGGAGGGCCTGTGGCCAAGTTTCAAATGTTTGAAACTCAACCTGAATTCTAGGTCTTTCACTGTGTGTGAGATTTATACTTTTGGTCTAGAATATTTTACACACACACACACACACACACACACACACACAGAGAGAGAGAGAGAGAGAGAGAGAGAGAGAGAGAGAGAGAGAGAGAGAGAGAGAGAATTTTAAAATGTATCATAAAAACAGAGAATTCTCAACAGAGGAATATCAAATGGCTGAGAAACACTTAAAGAAATGTTCAACCTCCTTAGTCATCAGGGAAATGCAAATCAAAACAACTCTGAGATTCCATCTTACACCCATCAGAATGGCTAAGATCAAAAATTCAAGTGACACCACATGCTGGCGAGGATGTGGAGAGAGAGGAACACTCCTTCATTGTTGGTGGGAATGCAAAGAAGTACAGCAACTTTGGAAATCTATCTGGTGCTACCTCAGAAAACTGGTAATAGGGCTTCCTCAAGACCCAGCTATTCCACTCCTTGGAATATACCCAGAAGATACTCCAGCACACAACAATAAAATTTGCTCAACCATGTTCATAGCAGCCTTATTCATAATAGCCAGAACTTGGAAACAGCCTAAGTGTCCATCAGTAGAAGAATGGATAAAGAATCTGTGGCACATATACACTATGGAATACTACTCAGCTATTAAAAACAAGGAATTCCTGAAATTTGTGGATAAATGGATTGAGCTAGAAATGATCATAATGAGTGAGTTAACCCGGAAGCAGAAAGACTTAAATGGTATATACTCACTTATATCTGCATACTAGCCCAAGGGGCATGTCCCACGAAAGCCTCCACTTACCAGGAAACTGGGACAGAGGGGAGGACATCCTATTGGGACTCTAGATGAAAGAAGCATGGGAGAATAACAAAGTAGAAGGATCCAGAGGGTCCTAGAAACCTACAAGTAGAACATTATGATAGGCAGATTTGGGCCCAGGGGTCCCGCTCAAACTAAGGCACTAGCCAAGGACAATACAGGTGGTAAACTTTAAACCCCTACCCAGATCTAGCCAATGATCAGAACATTCTCCACAGTTGAGTGGAGAGTGAGATATGACTTTCTCACGTACTCTGGTGCCTCACATTTGACCATGTCCCCTGGAGGGGGAGACCTGGTGGCACTCAGAGGAAGGACAGCAGGTTACCAAGAAGAGACTTGATACCCTATGAGCATATACAGGGGGAGGTAATCCCCCTCAGGAACAGTCATAGGGGAGGGGAAGAATGGGAAAATGGGAGGGAGGGAAGAATGGAAGGATACAAGGATGGGATAACCATTGTGATGTAACAAGAATAAATTAATAAAAATAAAATAAAATAAAATAAAATGTATCATATGTTTATAAGTGAAAGTAAGACAGATGCCCCAAAGAAGATAAGCAATTCACAGTAGGCTGTAATATTAGAAGCATGTATCCATTTCTTCATGTCCCCAAACATGGTGGTCCTCAGCACTGCTGACAGGATTATTTCATCCTTCTATTGACAATGATAACATGAAAGAAAAATATAAGGTATAGGCATCCTGCTTTTAAAAATTATTATATTCTTTATTTGTAAGTGACCACAGATCACCTCTCCAAAACCAGTTAACTGTCAAATGAATGGCTGCTAAATGTCAACTTTGGCGGTTGTACCAGTAAGTTCACACCACTAAAAAAAGAAAATCTAGGAAATCATACTGGAAAGGAAGAACAGAGAGTTTGATTTTTAACAGAAAGGCACCTGTTTCTTTACACAGGACCAATTACAAATCCTTGCCTGCCCGCTCAGCTCGTGGCATCCCCCAGATTACTCTGCAAATGACTACAAGTTCAAAAGCTAATGCCCTGGAGATAGCCATTCCCAGATCCATTTCCAAAACACAAGAACGGAAAGTTAAATATTCAAATCCCAGCATATACCAGGCAACTCTTCTTTCTGAAAAGGAGTGGGGTTTGCGTAGTTCCACCATCAGACGCATAGGTTGCCTCATCGAGAACACACCTGTAGGATGTAATGTGTCTTAGTTTCTCTTCTATTGTTGTGATGAAATACTCTGACAGAAGCAACGTAAGCAAGAAAGGTCTTATTCTGGCTTACAGTTCTAGGGTACAGTCTATTTATGGTGGGGCAGTCAACGTGGCAGGAGCTTGAAGCAGCTGGTGGTCACATCACATCCACAATCACAACAGAGAACTATGAATGCATGTTGCTGCTCAGACCCCAACACAGAGTCCAGCATCCTAGCTAAGCAATGTTGTTACCTACAGTGGGTGGGTTTTCCCATCTCAGTTAATTCTCTCTAGATAATCCCCCAAAGCCATGTTCAGAGGCAATCTACCAGGTGATCGTAGATTCTTTCAAGCTACCAATTATCACTGTCATCACAATATTACATCTAAAAGACAATTATAAGATTCAGCTTTTAAATATGTGAAGACATTTGCTTTGACTGAGTAGCATGGCTACACAGATGTCATCCTTAGAGCTGCTGTTTTTCAACAGGAACAACTTTTTTCCTTTGTGTCATGAGCTCCTGATCCCCCTGCCTCCAGGCATGTGCTACCACAGTCAGTGGTACGAAGTAATAGGGATCAACTTCAGGACTTTGTGAGCATTCTGCCAACTGAACCCTTTCTCCAGCCCCAGTAAGAATATTTTAATTATATTGAGCTGAATCCGAATCACGCTTATATATCCGTGAGAATGCAGTAAGTTTTAAAGATCAACTCAAAAAGAAAGATAGAAAACAGGAAGAGACACTCACTCTTCCTGTTGGAAGTTCTGATCCTTGCAACGGACTCACCCAAAGCATTTGCCCTGCACAGAGCCACAGAGGAGAGGTCCATGGCATCAGCCATTTCTGCTTCCCAGAAGTACCCCTGAACTATTTTTGAAGATATGAAGATGCTACTTTAGAAACCAGATTACAATTGTGAGATTCTTTAAACGTTTAAAGTATGTGCACAGTGCATTTATGGGTCCAGTTTAGCTTGCGATAGGAGGGTATTGAAGAAAGTTGGCATAAAAGTCTGCTTGAAGGAACAGGATACATTATTTATTTATTTATTTATTTATTTATTTATTTATACATAGAGTATTCTGTCTGCATTTGTGCCTGCAGCTAGAAAAGGGCACCAGATCTCATTATAGATGGTTGTGAGCTACCATGTGGTTGCTAGGAATTGAACTCAGGACCTTGAGCAAGGAGTGCGCTTAACCTCTAAGCTATCTCTCTAGCCAGAACAGGATACATTTTATAAGTAGCAGATGAAGTCACAGCTACATGTTGTTTAAAACACGGGGAATTCTGGGCCTGGAGAGGTGACACATCAGTTAAGAGAACAGCCTGCTCTTCCAGAGCATGTAGGTCTGATTCCCAGCACCCACATGGTGACTCACACCAGTTCCAGATGGGACACATTTTTCCGGCCTCCCCAGCATGAGACATGCAAGAAGAGTACATGAAAGTAAGTGCGACAAGATACTTATATGCATACAATGTTTTTTAAATAATTTATTCAGATTACATCCTGATTGTTATTCCCTCACTTGTGTCTTCCCATTCTCCCCTCCCTCCCTCTTTCACCCTATTCCCCTCCCCTAGACCTGTGACAGAGGGGGCCCTCCTCCTCCACCATATGACCACAGCCTATCAGGTCTCATCCTGGTACCCTGCTTACCCTTCCTCTGAGTGCCGCCAGGCCTTCCTACCAAGGGGAAGTGGTCAAATAGGGGACACCAAAGTTCATATCAGAGGCAGTCCCTGCTCTCCACACAACTGTGGAGAATGCACTGTCCATTGGCTAGATCTGAATAGGGGACATACAAATTTTTTAAATTAGAAAATCCACAAAAAATTTCAGAGGTAGCCTTTTATCTGCTGAACAGTAAGCATTTAGCTTTTGTCTATTTTACATTGAGACTTAAGGATAAGTAGTTGGCTCTCATACCAGTCAGCTATTGTAAATAAATGTCTTATTTACAAATAAACTTTATTATGTATAACTAATCAAAAACAACATTAAAAATAAAATGTCTGAGTACTTAAAAATTGCAAGCCCCTTCTGGGTATAGTGGTGTATGCTTTTTTAACTCCAGCACTCAGGAGGCAGAGGCAGGGGGATTGCTATACATTTGAGGCCAGCCTGGTCTACAAAGAGAGTTCCAGGACAACCAGGGCTATTACACAGAGAAACTCTGTGTCAAAATAGAAAAACAAAAACAAAATTGCAAGCCACCCCTCCCCACTTTTCCCTAATCAAACAATGCTATCTAGAAAAATTACCTAGCAGTTCTGTGGTTTAAGAAGGCTCCAAGGAGGCTGGGAAGCTTGCTCGGTCACACATGTACTTGCCACGCATGCATGAAGACCAGGTTTGATCCTCAGGACCAGCATGCCCTTGTAACCCCAGAGCTAAGGTAGCAGAAACAACAGGAATACTGTAGCTTTTTCTGGTTAGCCCAGTCTAGCCTAATTGATGAGCTCCAGGCCAGTGAGAGACTTTGTCTCAAGAGACAAGGTAGACCTGCTGCTGAGAAACAACATCTGAGATTGTCCTCTGGCCTCCATACGTATGTGCAAGCTCACCACCCTGCCTACACACACACACACACACACACTCATGCACACACTCATACAAATGCAACCCCTATTGTCATGTGACTCCAGATATTTCCAGAGAAGCTGAATACAGGGCTTAATAAAATGGATTATAAATGCGTGAAGGATGCTGGACCTGACAGAGTGACATCCAAGGGGCTTGCACTGTGGGGCCACAGTGCACTATCATGACAAGGACAGGTGACAGAAGGACTAAAAGAACCTCTCAATGGAATGTCCAAGCAAACACATTCAAGCAACTGATGCCGCTGACTGTATTGTGACATGGCGCTGGATCCCATTGAGGGTCTAGAACCTGCTGGAGAATGAAGCTTGCACAATATCATTACAATGAAGACAGCTGTTCAAAGAGGCTTAGGCCACTTGAAAAGTTACAAAAGTGCCTATTGGAAGCAGAGATAGTGGCGCATTGTTGCTTTACATCATTTAGAACACTGGACACCTGCCCTTAAATGAGCTTCCTGAAAGACAAGAAAGGAAAATCTTGTCTGAGTCATTAAGAGGACACGGCCTAACCCCTGACCCTATTAGTGATACTCTGTTATGCTTGCAGACAGAAGCCTAGTGTAGCTGTCCTCTGAGAGGCCTCACCCAGCAGCTGATGGAAACAGATGCAGAGACCCACAGCCAAACATTGGGTTCAGCACAGAGTCTTGCGAAAGAGTAGAGTGAAGGATAGAAAGACTCAGAGGTGACAGGAGCTCCGCAAGAAGACCAACGGAGCCGACCAACCGGGGCCCAGCAGGGCTTGCAGACACTGAATCTCCCACCAAGAACCATGCATGGACTGGACACAGGCCTCCTACACAGATGTAACTGGTGGGCAGCCCGGTCCTCACATGATTCCCATAGTGAGGGGAGTGGGGACTGACTCTGACATGGACTCTGTTGCCTGCTTTTCCATCACTTTCCCCTGGTCACAGTGGAAGAGGACTTGCTCAGTCCTGATGCGACTTGATGTGCTGGGGTTGGGGAGGCAACTCTTCTCTGAGGAGTAGGGATGGGAGAACAGGGGGAACAGGGAGGGAGGGTGAGACCAGGAGGAGAAGAGGGAAGGGGCTATGACCAGGATGTAAAGTGAATACTTAAAAAGAAAAAAAAAAAAATCACACAACCTTCTCTAAGCTCTGGTGACACTTGAAGTAGGGCGATATCAATCAGGAAGTATCTTGTTTCAATATTTTAAATAGCACGAGTAGGAATGTGAAGGCCTCATGATGTGTAAGTGTAGAAATAGAAAGTTCACTTGCAGACATAATGCACTCAAGTTACTCAGTTGGAAGAAAGATGTTGTGTGCATTAAACCATCTTAAGAAGGAAGCTAGGTGTGGTGGGGCACACCTGTAATGTCAATAATTTGGAAGTAGAGGGAGGAGGGTTAGGAGTTCAAAGTCATCCTCAGCCACACAGTGATTGTATGACCTAGGCTCAGCATAAGAAAAGAAGTTTGAAAAAGAAAGGAACTATCATTTAACATAAATGTATATTTTACCTATCTCCTGATGCAGTATTAGAGTTCTTTAAAGTGATGTTACTATAAGGCACAGTAAGGAAGACTTGGTGGGTCAGGTAGGTTAACTGATGGAGCCAATTATGAACAGCAGTCTGGTTATTGATTGACACCTGCATTTCTCAGTAATTTCTGGGGTTTGCCAGAATTCTTCACGTTCTTGTATTCTTGATAAAATACACCATTTTTGTTTTGTTTTTGAAGTACGTGCCCCTTTCTCAAATAAATAACTGTTGGCAGATTGGCCTGTTTTTAAGTTTTATTACAACTGAGTAAAAACCATTTTCTAAATTCAAATAGTTTTTGATAGTACACTAAAATGGAGGAAACAATCATAGAGATTTTCAAAGCTATAATTACTCTCTCTCTCTCTCTCTTTTTTTTTTTTTTTTTGTAAGTGTAAAAACTTGTTTCAGAAGCTGGGGAAGTCAGTTGAGAGACTCCTTGCCTGGCCTGCAAGAAGACGTTGTTTAAATCCCCAGCCATGCACAAAATAAGGCATCTTGGTGAACACCTACGATCCCAACACTGATGCGGTAGAAACAGGAGGCTTAGAAGTTCAAGGTCACCCTCAACTACACAGTGTGTTAGAGGCGAGCCTGGACTGCATGAGTCCTTCCCTCTCTTCAAACAAACAAACAAACAAACAAATCTTCAAACACAAAAGTTTAATGTGTCAACTAAAAACTAATTTTACTCTTGTATATTCCTTCTTATGATGCCAAAGGACAAATAAAAAATACAATAAATACAAATAAAAAATTCAATTATATGTAAAAACTAGTAATACAGAGTTTCTGAGAAGCCCACACCTAGGTGAGAGTCCTACCACTTCCTGTCATGCTGTTGGTTCTACATCTGGGCTTAAATCTGAGTAAATCTTCATCTTCATAAACTCTAACTCTGAGAGAGAGGCAGGGGATAAAAAGAAGTCTTTACCTTTAGTCTCTTGGAACAGCTCTTGTTCTGTAGTGGTGGTTATGTCTGGCTTGATTGCAGGTTTTTATGGTTGATTTGAAGCTGTTGAAAGTAAATTTGAAAGGAAGTGATTTTTAAAATAAATACTGCATATGGTTAAAAATAACCATGAAAATGGCTGGGGGGGGCATGTCTCAGCAGACGAGAACCCATCTGGCATGTGCAAGGGCCTGCGTGCGATCCTCAGCACCAGAATGACAGGCAAAGGACTGGGGAGATGGCTCAGTGGTTAGGAACACTGGCTGCTCTTCCAGGGGACCTAGGTTCAATTCCCACCACCCACATGGCAACTCACAACTGTCTGGAACTCCAGTTCCAGGGGATCTGACACCCTCACATAGACATGAACGCAGATGAAACACTGATGCATATAAAATATAAATGAATAAGCAACTTAAAAAGATAGATAAGCATTGATAAATATATAGGTGGGTGGGAGATAGATAGACAGACAGACAAAACATGTAAAATGAACCCTCGAGCCAGGTGTGGTGGTGTATGCCTTTAATTTCAATGCTCAGAAGGCAGAGGCAGGAAGCCTCCTGAGTTCGAGGCCAGCCTGGTCTATATAGTGAGTTCCAGGACAGGCAGGGATACACAGAGAAACCCCATCCTCTCCCGCCCCTCCCCCCAAAAAAGGTGGGGGAGAAAGAATTTGAGCTACATAGTCAAATAATGGGTGTTAGTTGCTATTTAAAATTGTAAATACTATTTTAAAGAAAAAGATGCTACACATCAAATATCATTCAAGACTTTTAGTCAAAAACCAGCTGTGATATAACCCCAGCCCTCATGAGGCTTGAGGCAGGCAGACAAGTTATAAACTGAAGCTCAGCCTGGGCTGTCTACTGAGTCCCAGGCCAGCATGCCGAAGCTACAAAGTAGACACAGCTTCAAGGAAACAGAACAAGGCAAAAGAAAGCAAGTTCTGGACTCGGGGAAGGTCATGTATATGTAAACACCACGTTTGTGTACCATCTATGGCACTTTTCTCTTACAAATACCCTTTTTTTCATTGTGATTTTTTTTCTTTTTTTCGAGACAGGGTTTCTCTGTGTAATAGCCCTGACTGTCCTGGACTCACTTCGTGTAGACCAGGCTGGCCTCAAACTCACAGAGTGCTGGGATGACAGGCGTGGGCTCCCGTGCCAGGCTTCATTGTGAATTTCATACGTGCATATAATGTTTCAATCAATTTCGCCTTTCCCCTCATTCCTTGCCCTCCAGTGTCTTCCCTATCTCTTCCTCCTGCTATTCCCTCACAATTTACTCAGTGCTCCTGTATGTACCTGGGTGTGGAGCCATCTGCTGGAGCCGCGTTGCTGCAGAAATGGCCTATCTCTTCCTCTATTGGAATCTATCAGTTGCCAATAGCTCCTTGGCTAGGCGGGGGACTTCCTACCCACCTCCCCTGCCCATTCTTGGATCTCATCTAGATGGGTCTTGTGCGTACAATCACGGCCAATGTGAGTTCGCATATATGACTGCCTTGGTGTGTCCAAAAAATCACTGTTTTGTCATTCACTGCCTCTGGCTTCTGCAGTCTTTTCATGAACCCTTTGTGTTGGGAGGGGTGTATCGGATACAGCTGTCTCCTTAAGGCAGAGGGCTCTGAAGTTCCCTTACTGTCCACACTCTCGCCAGCTCTGGGTCTCAATATTAATCACGGTCTACTACAAAAAGCAGCTTCTCTGATGAAGGCTGAGAGACGTGCTAAACTGGTTAGCATTTGAGAGCTGGTTTAATCCTATTTAGCTGAACACAAGGTAGTAGGTTTATTTAATGACTTCGGTTCATTCCCAATAAAAGATCTTGGATATCATGAGCTTTACATCATCAAAACACTAGGACAATTATTTTGAAACATATTTTATGATTATCGTTAAACTTTATAAATGATTGAACTTTATTCATCGTATATTAAAATGCCCAAAAGGGTATTACTTTATTTCATATTGCCATGGAAACTCGCATAATTAAACTGTAGGTGATGTTCTTTTAACCTATAATTCACGTAAATCTTACAAGAAACAAACAAACACTATCAGGAAAATATTGTTATAGGGATCTGCCACAGGTACCAGTCAGCTAGCAGCTTTCGCTTTTTCTGGAAATGGCTCCACTCTACCAGCAGAGGGTGCCCTGTGCACACAGGGCCAAAGAGCTTAAGTTAATTTGCATTTTTGTACTTGGCTTGGCTGTATCTGAGCGAGCCATACAGTCAGGGGTGTGGAGATGAAAGCTAGTTAGCCTGACCCTACACAATTCTGTGGAACGTCGAGATTTTGTAAGACACCTCGCAGCATCAGCATCCAGGAGGGCTCGAGTTCAGCCTTGGTTCGAATGGGAACCCAGACTGGAATTACAATTGAATGGACAGTTGGAGACACTCCTATCAAAGTGTTTAGAGCTGAGTGAGGACATGTTAGCAAAAATGAGACCATTCTGTTTCTAGTGTGTTAGACCAATTCTACCCATCACTTTGTATGGAAAACTGAGAGGGCTAAGTTCAGTTTGGAAGTTCAGTTTTGGGTTTTGTCTTTTTTCGGGGCACAGCCTTTCCATGTAAACCAGCCTGGCTTCCAGTTCACAGACCTTCTTCCTCTAGCTCCTGAGTGCTGGGATTAACAAGCAGTGTACTACCCCAGCCTTGCCTTTTATTACACATGTTCAATATAAGAATTATTCATGGGCTGGAGACATCGTTCAATGGTTAAGAGCACTGGCTGTTCTTCCAGAGGTCCTGAGTTCAATTCCCAGCAACCACATGGTTGCTCACACCTATCTATAATGAAATTTGATGTCCTCTTCTGGCACGTAGGTGTACGTGCAGACAAAGCATTCATATACATATAATTAATAAAATTAAAAAAGAAAATTCTTATAAAAAAGAATTATTCCTATAGATTTTCCATTTCCTTTCTCCACAAAAGGTAGGCCTTGGAAAGGGTAAAATAGAGAAAGAATATTCTAGATACTAATAAGAGAAATGATGATGGGCTGGACAGAGGACACAGTGGTTAAGAACATTGGCTGCTCTTTCAGAGGACCCAAATTGTAAACAGCTCACAGCCCTCGGCAACTCCAGCTCCACAGGACCTAATGTTCTCTAGGGAACATGCACACATGAGCACCCCCCCCCACACACACACACAAATACATTACATAATTAAAAGTATAAAAAATATTTTTTAAAAAGTTTCGTCAAAACATGACTAAACTATTGCTGTGAAGAGATGCCTTTCTAAATGATGTTTGCCTTTTGTTAGCCCTGACAACAGCAAATTATTAACCAAACTTGATATTCTCTGCCTTAACTACATTAGCACAGACCAGAAATCGACTCAGGAACCCTTGGGCTTGGAAGACATTAAGGACTGCGGCATTTTTCTGGAGAACCACGCCCCTGAGAGGGCACAGTGTTTGGATGCTCCAATTGATTGCAAAGCTGAGATCAGAACCCAGATCCACAGACCTCAGTCTGCCTTGTCTGTCACCGCATGTGGCCTTGAGCTAAATGTTTAGCTGTTCCACTGGCAGCAGAATGAAGTCTTCCTTAACTCAAGAAAAGCCACAATCTCAAAAAATAAAATAAAATAAATAAAGTTATCTAAGGCCAGTGGCAGAGCAAGGGCTTAGCCGGTGTGAAGCACTAGGCTTTATGTCCAACATCATGACCGTGCGAGGAGCCTGCAGAAGCTAAAGCAGAAGGATTGTAAATTTGAGGCCAACCTGGCCTGTTACATAGTTAGTTTGAGGACAAATTTTAGACTTTTCTTTTCCAATTTTATTTTTAAGTAGGATTGTTTTTCAGTGTAGATAATAAACAACCAATATCAAATGATATGATTGAATTGTAAATGCTTTTCCTCTAAATGATATACTAAAAAGTACAGAAGTATGGCTTATGTATTTTTGTAAAAGGTACTTTCACAGGTAATAAGGACAATGAATATGATTAAAGAATGTTGTATATACTCAGGAAAAGTGTCATAATGAAACCCATCATTTCATATTATTAGTATACATTAGTGAAAAATGAAAAGGTCACTTTGCAATTACACCAAGAAAACCAAATTTAGAAAACATTAGACGTGTTCACTACAAACTTTTTAAGTTTGGTGTGTGCTGGGTAGGTCATCTTATCCAGTGCCATCATAGGTAATGCAAAGACAAGAAAGTCATGAGCGCCTCACTCTGGTGGAACAGCCACACCCATGTGCTGCAGTGGTTTAAATGAAAATGACTCCCATATATGACTGTTTGGTCCCCAGCTGATGGAACTGTTTGGGAAGGATTAGGAGCTGTGGCCTTGTTGGAGGAGGCTTGTCACTAAGGGTTGCCTTTGGTGTTTTAAAGAGCCTATTCTAGTCCCAGTTCTCTCTCCTCCTATTTCTTCCTCTTCCTCCTCCTCTTCCTCCTCCTTCTCCTCTCCCCCTCCTTCCCTCTTCCCTCCCCCACCTACTCTCTGCCTCATGCTTGCAGATTGGATGTCAGCTCCCAGCTACTTCCTTCTCCAGTGCCATGCTCCCCACCGTGATGTATTCACCTTTTGGAGCTGTGAGCTTCAGTGAACACTTTCTTCTACAAGTTGTCTTGATCTTAGTGTCTCTACAGCAATAGGAACTTAGCTCAGACACCTCTTATTACAACCATCCTCTCCAGTATCTTTTAAGTAAACCTTTCAAAAGTGATTCAAGTTTTCCTCGCCAGCAGATAAAGAAGAGTCTACTCCAAATTCCTCTAGATAACGTAACAGCACTACAGCACATTGCCATCTTGTCAAAATATTGTTCTGAGAAAGCGCTCGCTTTATCTTTCCTGGCAGATACTCAAGAAACCACAGAAACCAACCAGGGTTGGAAATAATCTTTAGCATTGCTGCAATGATTTTCTCTTCTGACAAAGTGTGTGTGTGTGTGTGTGTGTGTGTGTGTGTGTGTGTGTGTGTGTACGTGTACACTTTAAAAATTACAAAAATAAGAAAAGCTTCACAGTGACTCTCCCTGGTATCATGACAAAAAGGTAGTTATTTCTATTCTGTGTTCTTCTGTGCTTTGTAGAATTTTTTACAATAGATATGCAGTATATTGGTCAAGGAACACATACTTACATGAAAATAGCTTTATGAAACCTGTAACTTCACACAATGAATGTAGACAATAAACTCACACACACATACAAATAGAAATATATATGTGTATTTTTAAATACTTGATATTAGCCAAAAAGTCAATAAGTGTATTTTTTTAAGTCAAGCCTTTCTAAGTTGACTCTCCAAATATGATGAGGAGATGTTTTGGAGAAATTGTACCACAGTGCAAAGGGATGTTCCCAACACTGCTACAGTTGCATATGAAGCCTTTGTCAGCCTTAACTCTGGTACTGAGCACAGTCTTCCTTCTCCTAGCTCACTGCAATCCAAGCAGAAGCACCTAGGAGGACTGGCCCAGAGCCACTATGTCCTTCAACACTCCGTGAAAGCCACAGAAAGACCAACTCCTCACAGAACAGGCAGATGGCAGAACTTCCTCTTGGCTCCTGTACATCCAGCCATATTGGTGCAGACACAACTGAAAAAGGCAATCAGGTCCCTCAGGGCCAAGTGACGTGAGGTTTCTCTCACGGGGTACTGGGCCAGGCCAGATGGCATTGCCAGCAAAGGCCAAGCCTGTTTCAGGGAAGATAATGGACGAGAAAGGAAAGAATGGAAACTGAAGGCGTGAGAGTCTTGATGAGGATAAGAGCTGGCCTGTGAGCATCTTGAAGACACTGTTGGGAAATGTCCACAGTTAAGGAAGCAAAGGGCGCCATATGAAGTAATGTACCTGGAAGCCCGATGCCACTGCTAAGTCTAGCTGCTTCTACAATAGAATCAACAGTGGAGCACGGAGTGCATGAATGAGTTGTGAAGCTGCTTCCAGCCTTCACAATGTACACAGAATTTATAATAAAGATACACAATAAACACTTCAGACAATAAGAGATGTACTCAATGCCCATCACACATGGCAAGGGGAAGTCAGTAAGATAAATCACTGTGCCTCTTCACACTGTGAAGTTTCTGATACAGTACTTCTCAACCTGTTGGTCAAGACCCCTTTGGGGGTCGAATGACCCTTTCACAGAGGTTACCAAAGACCATCAGGAAACACAGATAGGCACATTATTATTTATAACAGTAGCAACATTACAGTTATGAAGTAGCAATGAAAAGAATTTTATGGTTGGGGGTCACCACAACATGAGGAACTGCATTAAAGGGTTGCAGCATCAGGAAGGTTGAGAACTGTTGTTCTAGTAGGTACAATGATCCAGTATGCCACTTAGGTAAGAAGATGGTTTCCACCAAGGTTTGATTTTCTCTGTTGCCAGAGAAGCTTCCCACCCCACTGTCAGTGAGCAGCAAGACTTTTCACCCCGGGAGACATATAGATTTGGCTTAAAGCATGAATCCAGTAAGTCTGCACCCTATTTCCAACTGACTGATCTTTAAAGATGACAAGTCCTCTCACCTGCAGATTCTTTGTCTTTAAATTGGAATAATAAGAGCATCTGATTTTCTGGTGCTATTTATTGTAGAGAAAAAAATACCTGAAGTACTACTCTAGGTTACTTTTCAATAATGCTATTGGTATTTACTTGAATAAAGGAGCCATTCACAAGGCAGCTTCCAGCAAAACATCACATGCCCTCTCACAGGTCTGTTTTCTACTGACAAAAGTCACAAGGCTGTCTTCAGCAGTGGAAAAATACTCCACATCCCATACTTGAGACCATAACAAAAACAAACAAACAAACAAAACAAAACAAAACACATTCACATGATTAAATTAAAATGCCACCTTAAAGCACAGGATGCTAAAATGTTAGATTTGAAAGGCATCTTAGATATAACCTTCATTTAAATCATCTTATTTTTCATAAAAAATCATAACTTACAGAGGTTGAGTAGCACTCAAGGACCCACAACAGCACCCTTGAAGTAGAAGTTTCTGATTTCTTTGAAGACTCAGTTGTGTCATGTAAATGTGTTTTTTGCTATGGTCCCAAGTAGCCAGTTCGGCAGAATTTTGCTGTTTCTGCTGGATCTTGCCGGTGTGACTGATTCATGTTGATGTTTAGTGTTTACTATTTGACTGGACTGCTGGTATGCTGACAATGCAGAGTGGAATCACCTTAAGGAACGTCTAGAAAGGTCCACATCCCCACCCCTATCAACCTTCATTCTCTCCTATCTCTGGTCGGAGGGCTGGAAAGGAGGTAAAAGTGTTTAAAAACCCTAAATAAAATGGTTTTTTGAAAAAAATCTAAGCCCACATACACACACCCATCCTATCCTCCTCCTCCTCTCCCTTGGTGTTATTTATGTCAATTCTCTTTGTATGTATACTGTTGAGTAATAGAAAATACACCTATCTAAAAACAAAAAAATAAACATATTTTGCACGTGATTTGGACATTATTTCTACCATTTTTATTAATTTGAATACTTTTTTTTTTTTTTTTTTTTTTTTTGCTGTTCATAAAATTCTAACTGCCATCTCAGCAGTCTTTCCCAGGTGAACTTGGCATTTGGCTAAACAGCCCCAGTGATCCTTGACACAGCTCACCCAACCCATCCCGGGAGACTCAGCCTCTGCTCCTTTGAACGTAGGCAGCCCAGTCTGTTTCATCACCCTTAGTTTCTCTTGTCACTTTTAGCTAGCCTGAAAAAACAATTATAAGTTTAGACAAGCCATATGTGTTTTACTCATTCCAATGGCACAAAACATCCTTTCTAGAAATTAAAACTGGATGTGCAACAGTGTCTGGCAGGTAGCAAGAGAGCAGAAGGAACACAGGAAGACGGGTTCCATGTGGTCTCACACACGAGGAATCTAAGGCTGCTGATCTCATGAAGGCTGCCAGTGGAATCAACAGTGGGTACTAAAGACTGCCAGGGAGGGGCAAGGGGGATGGAGAAACATGGCATCAATCACGCACAGTGTAGGAAAAAAGTCTGCTGTTTGCTGCATAGTGGGATGACTATGATTGACGTGTATACACACATTTCAAAGGAGCAACAAGATCCAGGGGGTTGGGGGCGGGGTGTCACACCTTTAATCCTAGCACTCTGGAAGCAGAGGCAGGTGGATAGCCATGAGTTTGAGGCCAGCCCGGTTTATACAGTGAGGTTCAGGCTAGTCAGAGCTGCTTGGAAAGACCCTGTCTCACTGGGTGGTGCTAGCTCACACCTTTAATCCCAGCACTTAAAAGGAAGAGGCAGGCAGATCTTTGAGTTTGAGGCCAGCCTGGTCTATTCCAGGACTGCCAGGGATACCCAGAGAAACCCTGTCTCAAAAACCACAAACCACAAAAGAAACAAACAAAAACAAACAAAAAAAGAAAAATCCTGTCCTCAAAAAAGAAATTTTAATTAAAAAAAAAAAAAAAAACTAAAAGAAAGGTTTTCACAGTTGAGCCGGGCGTGGTGGTGCACGCCTTTAATCCCAGCACTTGGGAGGCAGAGGCAGGTAGATCACTGTGAATTCGAGGCCAAACCCTGTCTTGAAAAACCAAAAAAAAAAAAAAAAAAAAAAAGAAAAGAAAAAAGATTTTTCACAGTTGTTAGTATGAAGAAAGAAAATTATTTAAAGCAACAGATATGCTAATTACCCTGATTTGATGTTTCAATATGGATACATGTATCATGTTACACTGAATAAATATCATTATTTGTGTCCCAAAAAAGTAAGCAAGGTGTGGTGGTGGTGGAGGCTTATAAGACTAGCTTTTATGGACACTGAGGCAGGAAGATCAAGGGCAGCCTGGGCTACAGGCTGAGTTCAAGAGTAGCTGGATAATTTAGAGAAACTCTTTTGCAAAATAATAACATAAACACAGGGCTAGAAGTATAGCAAAGTGGTAGAGTGTTTGCTTAGTATGCATAAACTCTGAGTTAAATTTCCATTTCGGAAAAACTAATAAATAAAACTTAGAAAAATAAGTAAATAATAATGATGATGATAAAGAGAAATGGAACAAATGAGGGCGCGGGGAGGGGGTGAGGAACTAATGTTTTTCTGGTTGCCTTTAGGTGGCGAGGGTTATATTCAGTCCTCCCAGTAGCCTGGGTAGTAGTCATGTGTTAGGATCCCCGTTTCAGGTGAAAACACTGACGGTCAGAGGGCAGCTTGCCTGAAGTCGTACAGCCCGGAAATGGTGGATTTGGTATTTGAAGCCAGGCCAGGGTGTTTCCAAACTGCTTCCTATAAGTAACTCTTGACCGAGCACATGCTATTCATGACAATTCAGCTGATGGAGAACGTCTTCATATCAAAGGTGGGAAGCAGTTATATAATGTTCTACGAGTTGCGTACGGTGCAACTATGTGTTTGGGACATGAGATCCTGTATGAAATTCGCTAAAACGCGCCCAGCGTCTAGTAAGCATTTAAAACCTTCAAGTTGAGTCCGGTCTCCTCTGAGGTTGTGGGAGGCACAGATGGGGCTGTAGTCTGACCTGGCTTCCTTGTTTTCTGTGTTTTAGAAAAGCTCTCAGCTTTCCTTCCTCCTCCTGTTCCTCCAAGGACAGGCATTAGTGAGGCACAATGGAACGCTGCTCTTAATATGACTTTCGTGTACCATGAATTTGGACCCTTCTATTGTAAGAAATGAGAGCGACTCTTTCACAGACCAAGCAAGAACTGCCCGCATTTTATTTCTGTAAAGGCTAGCCTCCTAACTTCAGCCTCTTTGCAATGGATCAATTCCTCTTTCCTGGCCTTCCTGGGAGCAGCGGTTCTGTGCTCTCTTCACTGGCTTTTGCTCAAAGTGTTTTTCCAGTCCGCTTACAGTTGAGAACAGATGTAGATGCTGGCCTGCTCCCAAAACCCTGCAGCTCACTTCTGACTCCGCCATTCCCTGCAGGCTGAGCACTGCCGAAGTAGAAAATGACTTCAACCCGCGGCTGAGCCAGTACTGCTGCCAACCCAGTTTCAGACCAGAGGAGCCAATCCTTATTTGCAGCACTTTCCGACTCCCCTTCCCCCACCCCCCACAGGGTACACCGCATTTCGGTGATTTAAGGCTTCTTTCTCCCACCTCTGGCTCATCATCATCATCATTTGTCAGTTCCCGGGACTCTCACAGCAGAAGGAACAAAGTCTTCGGAAAACCTGAGACACACACTATATCAAGATTATCTGGACTTGGCTCCCATGCAAAGGACCATGAGTTAAGGCAGAAAATAAAGTGGGCCTTCTAAAAAGTAACTGCTTCAGTCTGGAGAAGACAGCTCGCTCAGCGATTAAGAATGTGGACCGTTCTTGCAGAGGACCCAAGTTCTGATCCCAGTACCCACAACAGGTAGCTCACAACCCACCTGGAACTCCAATTCCAGAGAACCCTGCACCTGCTGCTAACCTCAGGCACTTCCTTCCACTCATGGGCACACACATACACAAACATGAATTTAAAATTAAATCCTAAAAAAGAACAAAGGAGAAAGTAACTGCGGGTCATTTAAAACACGAATGAGGTTAGTGCAAGGGGGCAGGAGCAGCTCAGCATAACTTTGGGTCACTCATGTGTGCTAATGTCAGGCTGTGTCATTTCCCCATCACTGACAACTACAGGAAACTGTCCTGTGTTGATAAAAAGCAACCGCGAGGACAGCCATGGCTAACGTGGTCCTTTATTCCAGTAAAGCTACTGCAGAAAACCCCTGCTGCATCAGGGACATAAAGGGACCGGATGGGATCTTCAGAGTCCTCAATTCTGGGAACAGCTTGCGGTGCTGACAGTCCCCCCCAGTTGGTAGAGCCGAGCATCTTTGTCGCATATGAAGCAGGTACATCATTGCTGACCTTTAGACAAATCTGAGGCCTCAAGCATCTACCCAGGGTCTTCTTTTCTACTTGAGGCTCTGGCATTCCTTTAAACAACTATAGTGGCCTCATTCACTTATTTACTCACTAAATATATTATTTTCAGTCATGAATCAAGCGCTGTGGGGGGGGGGGGCGGGAACAAAGCTGAACTAGAAAGACCCAGGCCTTGCGCTAAGGAAGCATGGGACCAGTCAGTCTTCACTTCACTCCCCAAGGGCCGATTGTAGGCCTAGGAAAGATTTGTGCTTGTGGGTGACGTTTCAAAGTGACTGTCTTTCTGCTGATATTCATAGCTTTTTCCTCTCCAAGGATTTTTTTTTTTTAAGCTACAAAATGTACAACCCTGAATGATAGGAAAGCAATAAAACCCTGGAGACTTGAGAAGAGTCATTTACGGCTATCCTAAGGTGTTGTTGGCAGAATGATGGTAAGTCTCCAGAGGGGCACACAGATCACGGATCTCTAAGACATATAAGGCTATAGAGGTACCTTGTTTCTGTTCATAGCACTTGAAGAACTTTTACAAGTTAAGAAAAAAAAATTAAGCCAAGTAAATTCCTTAAGCAGGGGGTATAAACAAAACAAATGATAATTTTTCTCTTAGAAGGACCACTGGACTGACATGCTATTTTTATAGGGAAGGAAGCAGCCTTAAAGGCAGAATCTAGTCAGCAGAAGGAGGGCCTGGGAGGATGAGGGACCGTAACAAAGATGGTGCCTGAATTTCAGTATCACATCAATAGATGCTCACTTCTTCCACAAGGAGAAAAAGGTAGGAGAAGTTAAATAGGGAGATTTAATAGGTATAAAACAAGAAGCCTCAGCAAACTTGTCAAGCGGCAACCTCCTACCACAGAAGTCAGGCTCCTGAGAATCAGCAAATGGAAACCTGAAAGCAAGGAGTCCCAAATCAGGGTTAAATCGGGATTAATAGTGAAGGTGGCCAGAGGTTCCCTGTTTTGCAGATGTTGAGGATTTAGGAATAATTACAGAATATGAGAAAAAGGAGGGATCTGAGAGAAGGCTGTGAGCCCCAGGGGAAGCAGCGTATTGGCTTAGGCACATAGCACAGACATCTTACCAGAGAATTTATGCTCTGAGGACTGAAGTAGGAGTTTTCATCTTGGCTTGGTGTCCAGGAGGCTGGGGCAAGAGAATCAGGAGTTTGAGGCTAGCCTGTGCTACATATGAGATTCCCATCTCAAAGCCAAAAGTAGAAAGACATTTTTCAGGGTGCAAACACAGAAGACAGAGTGTCAACTGCAAGAACAGGGTGTGCAAAGGTAACAAATTAAAGTGCCGTGGGTGGGGAGCTTAAACATAGAGGTGGAAGCCTGCAAGGTATGTGTCTGGAAAAGTAAAGTCTCTAGACACCTCAGAAAAAGCCAGCAAAGCATTTTGGTCTCTGTCTCTGTCTCTGTCTCTGTCTCTGTCTCTGTCTCTCTCTCTCTCTCTCTCTCTCTCTCTCTCTCTCTGTGTGTGTGTGTGTGTGTGTGTGTGTGTGTGTGTGTTTCTGGATCTTACTGAATACTCAGAATGTCCTTGAACTCACTATGATCAGGCTGTTTTGTTCGACTTCATCTTGAAAATAATTTATAACTTAGAGAAAAGTTGCAGCAATGGGAAAGATTACATGGCGGGTGCATTTGGGAGGGTGAGGCAGGAGGATTACAAATTCAAAGCCACCTTGGGCTTCATAGTAAGACCCTGCCTCAAATACCAAACCAAAATAAATAGATACAGATTTCATAGAGAACCATTCCAAATATTAACACTTTCCATTGTCGTTCTTTCTCTCTTTGTTCAGTGGTAGAGGCTATGACAGAGCAAAAATTGGTGATAAAAACAATATAACAGGAATATATAGATGTATAAATATTGCCTATATACACAAGTATAATTCTGTGTATATGATAAGCATGATTTCAAATCATTCAGATAAATTAAATTATTTAATTCACATAACAATCCCTCAAAGTTATTAACTTCATTTTACAGATTTTTTTCTTTTTTTTTTTTTATTAATTTATTCAGATTACATCTCAACACTTTACAGATGTTTTAAGGGCAAAGACGATGGAATCTGCTCCTAAAACTAAGTATAGTCTACTGTTTTTGGAAGAGACAAGAGAAATGTGGGGACATAGAATTATCTTTAAAATTTTGCTATATTTGGTCCGGAAAAAAGTCTCAGTGGTTAAGAGCACTGGCCACTCTTGCAGAGGATCTGGCTTTTGGTTCCCAGAGCCTACATGGTAGCTAGTCACCATCTGTGACTAGGGGATCCCTAGGCACCAGGCTCACATGAGCATGCAGTCATACATGTAAGCAAAACTCATACACAATAAATAAATAAATAAATAACATTTTAAAAAGAAATTTGAATATTTCACCTTCATTTACACCAGGAGATCACATGCTACTGTTTAGATCTCCAATCCTGGCTGAAACCTGTCCACATCTCTCATGTGAATTTGTGTCTGTAAATACTTTAGGTTATTATTATATTTATGTTGTCCACCTTAACAAGACTAATATAAAATGTGAAAAGTAGGAGACAATTTTTGTTACAAATTACTTTTAAATTAGATGAATCACAGTTCGGTACAGGAATGGTAAATCATTTTAATTTCTATTTAAATTTTTTAAATGGCTTCAATAACATTGGAATGAAAAAAAAAATCAGCATTTTCCAAGCGCCCTCTTGTGGCACGGACTAAGGAGTCCCAAATTCCTGATGGATGGTTAAGTGCAGAACTTGACAAAAAGAATAGAGAAGGGCATTCCCTTTCCTGTGATGGGCACTGAACCCAGGGTCTTGCACTTCCTAGGCAAATGTCTGAGCACTACAGTGCACATCTGACTGTAGATGTGGAATCCTGAGAGCTGCCCAGAGTGATTTCCACGGAGCAGCTGCTGTGGAAGCCTACAGCTTAAAATCTTTTTACTGCCCTGGAAACACTGGAAACAAGTCTTTCCGAGGCACAAAGAGACAGAAATAATTTTCTTACAATGTATGTGAAAGATGAGAAACAGCTCGCCCAAGGTCAGCAAGAATGTCAATGCCAAAATGAAGATCAGAGCCCACTGCCTCGATGGCCCTAATTGCAACATGATTACTTGGAAGAGCACTGTCTAATCCAGTCCCTCTCAGGATGCTGATCTGGGAACTCTGAGTTCTGCAATATTCCTTGCACTGCCGTCGCCTCTGACCGAGGACAGCACAGGCAAAGCTGCCAAGAGATACTCTTTGAAGATAAACACCTTTCTTTGCTGTACTTGTCATACCCCCAAAGATTGCCTTCAAGAAAGTGAAGGGAAATAAGCAGGAAAAAGGAGTCGTCACCTATGCTGTGTTTCTTCTCAGTCTGTAACTGGCACTAGGGAACACTGAGCAGGAGCCCCGCCCCTCAAACACTCAGAGTGATATCTTTTCTAGTTTCATCCATTTGCCTGCAAATTTCCCGATGTCAGTGTTTTTAATACCTGAGCAATAAATACTCCACTGCATAAATGTACCACATTTTCTTTATTCATTCTTTGGTTGAGGAACATCTAAGTTGTTTCCAGTTTCTGGCTAGTACAAATAAAACTGCTATGAGCATAGTTGAGCAAGTGTCTTTGTGATATGGTGAAGTGTCTTTTGGGTATATGCCCAGGACTGTATAGCTGGGTCTTGAGCTAGAACTATTCTCAACTTTCTGAGAAAGTACCAGATTTGTTTCCAAAGTGGTTGTACAAGTTCGCACTCCCACCAACAATGGAGGAGTGTTCCCCTTTCTCCATATTCTTGACAGCATGTGCTGTCGCTTGAGTTTGTTTTTTTATCTTAGCCATTCTGATAGGTGCAAAATAGATGTTCTGAGTCATTTTTATTTTGTCTGATTTTATGTTGAAGTCTTTGATCCACTTGGACTTGTGCTTTGTGCAGGGTGATAAATATGGATCTATTTGCATTCTTCTACAGGCAGACATCCAGTTAGACCAGCGCTATTTGTTGAAGATGCTTTCTTTGTTCTATTGTATAGTTTTAGCTTCTTTGTCAAAAATCAAGTATAGGTTTGTTGGTTTATTTCTGGGTCTTCAATTAGATTCCATTGTTCAACCTCTTTGTTTATGTGCTAATACCATGCAATTTTTATTACTATTGCTCTGCAGTATAGGTTGAAGTCAGGGATGGTAATACCTTCAGAAGTTCTTTTATTGTATAAGATTGCTTTAGCTATTCTGGTTTTTTTTTTTTTTTTTTTTTTACTATTCTATATGAAGTTGAGAACTGTTTTTTCCAGGTCTGTAAAGAATAGTGTTGGAATTTTAAAGGGAATTGCATTGAATCTGTAGATTGCTTTTGATAAAATGGCCATTTTTACTTTGTTAATCCTACCTATGCATGAGCATGGGTGAACTTTCCATCTTCTGATCTTCTTCAATTTCTTCCTTCAAAGACTTGAAGATCTTGTCATACAACTCTTTCACTTGCTTGGTTAGAGCTACATCAAGATGTTTTTATTATTATTATTATTATTATTATTTGTGGCTATTGGATACATAGTCTTTTCACGTGTGAGATTGCTTTGAATATCAAAAGAAACTTTTGAGCAGTGTTATAACTGTTAAAGGACTATGGGTACTTTTTGAAGTTACATTTGCATCAATAGGTGCTCATGAGCCTGTAGGAGCCAAGGTAAGAAATGACGGCCTTGAGCATGCAATGTCCTCCGTAGGCTCACATGTTTGAAAATGTGATGCCTAACCTGTGGTGCTGTTGTGGAATGCTTAGGAGGTGCAGCCTTGCTGGAGGAAGTGGGACACAGGAGCTAGAGTTTATAGACTGACCCCACTTCCTGTTCCTTCTCTGCTTCCTGAGTGTGGATGCAATGTGGCTATCCCAGCCCTGTTCATAGCATCAGGCCTCTCCTGTTTCTGCCCATGTCTTTCCTGCCGTGATGGACTGTGTTCCTTTGTGACTAGAAGCCAAAAGTCAATTCTTTCTTTTAAAGGCACTTTTGCTAGGGTATTTTATCACAGCAACAAGCCAGTATCTATGACATGTTCCGAGTGAGGACTGTGTGTTGCCCTTCCCTTTAGCAAGTCTCACAGGATAAAGTAAGTGAGAATTACAGTAATCTTTATTGGTATTGATCGTTAGTTAGTGCTTCCTTGGCTGACTCAAAAAGGAGGCCATATTCCATGTGCCTGCTCACTCGGTCCAAGACCCAGCCAGAGATGTAATCATGTGCAAATATCCAATCAGAGGTAAGGTTATGTGTATCATGTGACTAACTTGTGCTCCACTATGGACCCTGCCCTTACCTCCATGGAAAGCTAGCTCCTATTTCACCCACATAATTAAATTTCTCTCAGATGGTTTTTGGGTCCTTTGCCCAAATTTACTTTAGGAAGTTCTGAGCTGCTCTGGCATTAAGAGCTGGCCTTGATGGGGATTGGGGGCCGGGGGGGTGGGGGGGCGGGAGGTTGGGAAGCAGAGGCAGTTTCCTTAAAATGAAACCAGTAGCATGAGCATTAAAAAGCTCTAGAGAGCTTATTAAAAAAGCAAAAGCTTAGTGCCCCACCCAGGCCCTCCAGGGGCAGACATGCCACCTTATCAAGAGGTGAAAGGGGCTCACAGAGGTTTAGCATTTGAGAAACAGTGCCCTAAAAGACAGCGTCTGAATGCTGGGGCTGGAAAAGCAGCAAACGGTTCCCTAGGCCAGTTCAGAAACCTAGGGGGCATTACTATGATTCCAAGCACAAGGCTAAAGGATATATGACTATTTTAACTTTTAGATGACAAAATAGTCCAGTTTCAGTCTCTCTTTCAGCCAGTCACATGCTTCCTTTCCACTCATGATGGTACATTTGTTTCCAAATTCCAACAGTACTGCCCAGCAGAATTCAAGCACCATCATTTGAAGTCGATTACATAAGAAGCCAGCAACTCTGGGCGTGTAATGAGATACAAGACCTCAGCAAATTCCTGGGGTTTTTGTTTTTTATTAGTTAATAATCAATAGTAGGGAGACAGTGCTGTCCCAAGGCTGCTAAAGGATCCAAAAATTCCCAGTCTTGGGCTGGGGAGATGATGGTTCAGTGGGCAAAGTGCTTGCTGTACACAAGTGAGGACCAGTTACGATGCAGCCATGGCCTCCCACACCAAACCCACTGCAGTTAATTAGACGCTTATTACTTCTTCTGAGACTTTCCCTTCACCCTCACTGATGCTACTCTGGTTCTATAGAACAAGCTGCTGAATCCTAGCCCTCTTTAGTGCCTCTGTTTCTAATGCCCTTTGACTCATCTTTCAGCCTGGGATTAGATGGATTATTTTCTTATTAGGGAATATGTGTGTGTGTGTGTGTGTGTGTGTGTGTGTGTGTGTGTGTGTGTACATGCTACAATACACATGTAGTCAGAGGGCAACTTGTGGACACCTTGCTACAAGTTCAAGGCCAATTTGGTCAACAGAGTGAGTGTTCCAGGACTACATAGCAAGAACCTATCTAAAAAAAAAAACAAACACAACAACAAAAACGAACAAGAAAGAAGGAAAAAAAAAGACACAGTGAAGAAATGATAGGCCGACCTGGGTGATGGACACATGTGTGTTTATTATGTTATATTTTGTATAACTCATATTAATTTTATACATATTTTGTATTTATGAATAAAATTAATAAATGACTTCTCATCTATAAACATTCATTCAAAATATTGTACTTATTTTCTATTTATTATAACTTGTCTTAGCCATAAGCCACCATTTCTGTTTGTGGGTTCAAGGTACCAGTGGGCTAATGGTGGTTTCAAGGCCACCACCTAAGCCCCAATTCTGAAGATTCATTCTGTCTCTATACTAAATCTAGAATTAAACATTCAGTTAAAATGTAAATTAAGGATACTTACCAGTTATTTAGTCTTAAGAATGCTGGCCTCTCCCAGCACTCAGGGAGGCAGAGGCAGATGGATTTCTGTGAGTTTGAGGCCATCCTGATCTACAAAATGAGTCCAGGACAGCCAAGGTTACACAGAGAAACCCTGTCTCAAAAAAAAAAGTTGGCCTCAGTTTTCCTATCCGCTAAATGGGAAAAACAACTTCAGTTTTACAGAGTTTCTGTAATGACCTAAGTTAGTATGCAACTGTGGCTGACATTAACAAACAAATGTAACCAGGACACAATTTCTGTTAACTGTCTAGGCCAATGCTAACTGAATGGGTTCTGACTGTCCTGTGCTTTGATAACGGCTGAGTAGCTTCACCCTCACAGAGGAAATCACAGAGCCAGACCCCTGAAGATTTTTCTGGCCTGCCCCACGTGCTACACAAAAATGAAGTTACAGAAGCAAAGAAGATGGCCTCATGGCTAAGCATGCTTGCTGCACAAGCATCAGGACCAGAGTTTGTATCTCTAGCTCCCAAATAAGATGAAACCGGCATGGCTGTAAGTGTCCATAATCCCAGCACTGGGTGGTTGGAGTGGCGGAGACAGAGGATGCTGAGGTTTGCCGGCCAGCCAACCTAGCTGAAAACCATAAGCTTCATCCAGGTTCAATGAGAGGCAGGTCTTGAAGGAGTAAGGTGGAAGGTAAGAGAACATGAACCTGGTCTCTGCAGGCACATGCCCAAGCAAGTGCACCTACACACGCATGCGCACATGTGTATATACCACAGACATACACACATGTACCACACATACACCAAAACGAGAAAAGAAAACAGAGTTACAGTTATGTCACTCGGAGCAAGTAAAATGTTAAATAAATAGTGATAATGTGACCCTTTCCAACAGCTTAGTACTTAAGGCCATTCATACTTTTCTTCCCCTGAGTCATCTCTGTGAAATAGGCCCTAAGTACATACCCTGCCAGGGCCAGGAGGGAGAGGCCTGGACTCCTGGGAAGTGCGATGAGGTTTGGTTCTAGCTTACAAAAAATATCATTAGAGTCCATTCCCAGAAACTGTTCGGTGAATGACTCCCGGCAGAGCTAAGGAGATAGAATGCATATTTTTAATTGATTATTTCTTCCAGCCAAGTCCCAAGATGCCTGACAAAACTTGAAATTCCCAGTGAGCCAGTTGTATTCAGAATAACTCCAAAAATGATCTAATTTAGGATGTAGTGGGCAGGACGGCCATAAATCATTGCAGACCAAACTGCTGTTGTGGCTAACTGTGGACTGTATGAAAGAATGCCCTCTATCTGCCTCCTTCCTGTCCACTTTCCCCTTCTTTCCTGTACATCAGTTAGGGACAGGAATCTCATCTTTCCTCCCCTTAATTCCGATGCGTAAGGCACAGCAATTCCAAGGTGGAGACTGGAGCTGAGCTGTTACCTGCATTTCCCAAGATCATAGATTTTAGTTTAGTAGTTGTATTGACTGTTCAAATGTGCATTAAAACCAGTGGACATTGGTAAAACCCAAGCCACTAGGGCCGGGCGTGGTGGCGGACGCCTTTAATCCCAGCACTCGGGAGGCAGAGGCGGGTGGATCGCTGTGAGTTCAAGGCCAGCCTGGTCTCCAAAGTGAGTCCAGGACAGCCAAGGCTACACAGAGAAACCCTGTCTTGAAAAACAAAAACAAAACAAAACAAAAAACCACAAGCCACTACACGTCAGTCCTGCAGTCTCTGATGTAGTACATGTGGGGTCTAAAATCTGTATTTCAAAGCAACTTCGCAGATGTTATTGATGCTTTTGGTTCAGAAATCATGCTGTAAGAACCATCTCTGTTCATTTAGGGTAAGATACATAGGCCGATCCTTAAAAAGTTCAGTGGGTTGTCCAGAGGGCTGCTCTACAGGGCAGGTCTTCTTAAGCCTTGTGTTTCCCTCCTGTTATTTTGTGCTCGTACATTTTGTATGTTGTGTATACCTTGCATGGTACACTACTACTCTCCCTTTTCTTCCCCCAGGTAGCTTTACTTCTATTTTCATCACACACACACACACACACACACACACACACACACACAATTTTACATGGTTGTATAAAATCCTGGCACCATAAATGAGAGAGTACACGATGTCATTTAATTTTTCCATGTGCCGGCCAGTTTTGAGTGTCAACATAACACGGAGGAGCGTTATTTTGAAAGAGGAAACCTCAGTTGAGAAAATGCCCTCATGAGACTGGCCATTGAGCAAGCCTGAGGTGAATTTTCTTGACTAACAATTGACAGAGAAGGCCCCAGATGACCGTTGGTGGTGCCACCCCTCGGTCGGTGATCCTGGTGCTGTAAGAAAGAAGGCTGAGGATGGTATGCAGACCAATCCAGTGAGGAGCACTCCTCCATGGCCTCTGCTTCCAGTCCTGCCTCCAGATTCTTGCTTTGAGTTCCAACCATCACTGCCTTCAGTGATGCAGTGTGACCTGTGAGTTATAAACTGAAATAAACTCTTTCCTCCCCAAGTTGTGTTTGGTCATGGTATTTTATTGCAGCAATAGAAACCCTAACCAAGACACTGAGGTAGTCTTCATTTTCATAATATAATTGTCTTCTGCTACATCCACTTGTCTATGAATAATATAATGTCATTCCTCTATACTGCTAAAAAAAAAAAAAAACCCTTCTATCATGCATTGTACTGGTTAGTTTTTTGTTGATTTGATATAAATTAGAATCACTTGAGTAAGGAGGCTCAATTGAAAAATTGTCCTGATTGCTAACTGTTATAGGAGGGCCAGCCCACTGAGGGCAGTGTCATTCCCAGGCAGGAGGTCAGCCTAAGATAGCTGAAAAAGCCAGAGGGAATGATCCAGTAAGCAGTGTTGCTCCGTAACCTCTTCCTCAGTTCCTGCCTCCATGTTCCTGCCTTAGTTTCCCTTGATGATGGACTGTCATTTGGATTTATAAAATGAAACACATCCTTTTTCCAGTTTCTTTTGTTCATAGTGTTTATCAAAGCTACAGAAAGCAAGGTACGGCATGCATGTGTGCTGCTCTTCCTTTATTCAGTCCTCTGTTGCTGGATACCTGCTTTGAGTCCTCAGCTCAACTACTGAGAACAGAGCTACAAGAGACAGCGGTGTGCAGTGTCCCTGTGATATGCTGAATGGAGTTCTTTGGATAAATATTTAGGACTGGTATAGGGTTATATGGTAGATCTATTGTTTTGTTTTGTTTTGTTTTGAGAAATCTCCGTGCTAGCTTCTATTGGCTGATGTAACTTACTGCCAGAGTTTATAAGGCTTCTTCTTTTTTTTTTTTTTTATTGACACATGTGATTTCTGTGCTTGAGAACATTTATGTGATGTATTATTACATTTGTAGATTTGCAAATATTGAACCATCCTTGAATCTCAGGAATGAAGCCGACTTGATCACAGTGAATGATCTTTTTAACGTGTTTTTAATTTGGTTTGTAAATACTTACTAAAGAAATATTGTTTGCGAAGGCATGTGCCACCATTGCCCAGCAATGTTAAGGTTTCTATAGAAACATGCTACTACCCTAATGGGCCTATATTTATTTTTTAAAATACTTATTTATTTGTTTGTTTATTGAGGCAAGGTTCTTCTGTGTAGCCCTGGATGTCCTGGAACTCATTCTCTAGACCAGGCTCACCGCAAACTCCTTTGTCTGCCTCCCAAGCCTATCTTTGCATGTGACTTGGTGTTTCTTTCTGCTGTCAGTACACGTTGACAGCTGTGTTGTGGCTTACTCATACTTTTTGGGCTTTGTTTGCTTAACAAACCACAAAAAAATCTCACAATGATATTAGTCCACCAGCACATGAGGATGGTTCTCTGCAGCCTCGCCTCGGCCCTGACTCTATACGGAGCATGCCTTCTGTTTCCAGTCTACACTCTGGAGAGGTTCAGTGCTTTGTCCAGTTTTCCCAATAAAGTAGAAACCGCCTCTTCAGAGTCGCTGCCAGTTTTCCTCACTGCCACTGCTGCACGATGAGCCCCAGGCTGCTGGAGCCTGGCAGAAAGAACATGGCTGCCAGGAGGCAGGCACTCAGCATCCAGGTGTCACTGGAGCCTTCTCAGCTCCTCCGATTACGAGGACCTGGCATTGACTCGTTTGTTGTGACTGGTTGAGCGCCACCTCTGGGCCAGATGGTGTATGACATGCTGAGACATTTCAGTTCTTCATGATCTCACTTGCCACTAAGAACAGACATATATAAATGTGTGTGTGTGTGTGTGTGTGTGTGTGTGTGCGCGCATGTACATGTGTATATAGGTATGCATACACATACATACATACATATATACATACATATGTACATACCTATATACACAAGTACACACGTATATACATACATATATACACAGATATATATATGCATACATATATATACATATATACATATATTTGGATATATATATCCAAATACAGGAGGAGCAATACAAGTGTTAGCAAGAAAATTAACAACAGAGAACAAAACAAAACAATAATGCAGATTACATTTAAACACGCTTTGCAATTGACTGTAAACAGCTCAGAGACAGGTGAGTTCCCTTGGACTCAGTCTTACAACCCAAGTCAGATCAGCAGGGAGGGTATTGGGAAAAAGGAGATGAATTGTTCGGAAAATTCTAGAGAGCAGCCAGAGCACAAGACAACCCAGAGACCCACCTGTCCATCAAAACAACAGAAGTGAAAGTGGGCACAAGGGCCACAAAGATCCGCACACTTCAGTAGCACCCAGACAGGAGCACAGACATGGGGCAGAGGCCCCCGAAGGCCAAGTGTAAAATCTGCCTAGGAGCTTTAAATGTGATAAAGGCGCCCTTTTAGATAACACAAAGGAAAATATCAAAGGCCAGTCATTTGGAATTTCTACCTCTCTTTTCTCACCCAAATTATTTCCAGATAGATCAGACATGAAATGTAAAAATCAAAGTCCAGAACTATTAAAAGTTAAAAGACAGATCTTTTCTTCTTAATATAATCTCCATCCCACAAAACCTAAAGCACAAGATACAGGTTTGGTGACCGTAGAAGCAAACGTATATTATGTAGGAACTAAAAGGTTTATCAAAAGTAAAGGAAATAAACAATGTGAGCAAAAGCTATTTTGTTAAGAACAACTTTTGTAGCACATATGGCACCAAACTGTAAATCAATAGGGAAAAGAAAATAGTGAACAGAGAGGAAAAGAAAAGAGAACAGCAGTAACAGGAGCACACACACACACATACACACACACACACACACACACACACACAGAGTGAATAAAGCCTAAGACTTTAAACTTAATATACAATTAAGTAAATGCCGATTGAAACAGTCTTTAAAAAACAATCATTAACTATCAAGGCCAGGGGGCTTGAGAAAGAGGCCCTCTCAAATGGGCCCGGCAGAGAGGATTAAAAGGATTATAAAAATAGGATTACTATTCTCAAATGAAATTAGCCCATCAGTTCCACTTTCAGGAATTTATTCTATGGTTAAAAGTCCACAAAGACACATATATGGATGTTCTCAATGTTGAAAAAGGGGGAAAAAAATCAACAACAGAGTGCTGAAGGCACTGTGGCTAATGCACACACTATCATCTATAATGCCATTAAGACATCGGATCCTATGCAAAGCAAGCTGTCGGGATTCTCCCATCAGCGTTATGCTTTTATTTATCTCCAGAAACCAAAGAGAGTAAGGGTGCACATGTCATTTGTGGCCACATGTCTGTAAGGAAATAAAATTTCTAGGTATTTTCATGAGGAATACAGCTTGAATGTATGGCGATTAAATTTGCTGAGCGAGGCTATGGCTCTGTAGATGGCAGGCTATACCTTAGCATAGTTGTTTTGTTTTGGGCTGGAGAAAAGCTTATAAGAGGGAAATAAACACATTTTGAAGAGGGAACGATAGTGTCCAGTAAAGTGTGGTCGGGCAGTTTGGGTAGAATAAGGTTGGCTGAAAAGGGATAGTAATTTGAAAATACTATCAAATTGCGAAATTAATTCCCAGCTCTCAGAAGGCTAAGACATGGAACTCACAGCCTGGTTAGGCTGGGGACTTGGGGGAATGGAAAATGAAAAGGGAAAGAGCAGGAAGAAAGAAGGGAGAGAGGGGTAGGGCAGGGATGGGGTGAAAAAGAACAGCAAAGAGCTGGCCTGATGAACTGACACTGCATATTAAACAAAAGAGGAACACATCGGAAGGAGAAAGTGCTGGACTGGGTAAAAGTACCAAAGCAATTTGGCCTTGTCAACACAGAACACACAGGTCATCTTAAAAGGAATAACAGCTAGGTTCTTCCTGGAGGCAAATTTTGGTGATTACGCTCCAAGAACGTAGATTTAGGTCTCCCCCAAATACCGTGTTCCAATGTGGAAGCATGTAAGGCAAGGCCGCACCCAATAATGGCGGCAACCGTTACCACTCCCGCGCATGTGCAGACATAAGCCCTCTCAATGCACCCCTCCCGAACAGGGGCATGCTAATGAAGCACTCAGATGCGGCCCTCTCCACTGTGGGCATGCTAATGAGGCATCCAATTACAGCCTATGAGACCTTGACACGCCATGTACTAACCATACTTAAACGATGTGCTCGCGGGCATTCGGGGTCTTTTGCTTCAGCTTCAAGGGCGCTCCTAATAAAGTGTGATTGAGAAGAATCCTGGTGTCTGCATCGTTCCTGCCGGCGGGAGGGCGCAACAGAAGCAGTTTCGTGAAGTTTTTATAATCACAAAAGAAAGTAAAGTTATAAATCAAGGAGTTTTAAAATATATTTGTGGGATTATTAGGTAAGTAGGTGCAGCCCTGAGGGGAAATCTCAGCTGCATGTCTCAGATGTTACCTTAGCCCTTTAGTTAGCAGAGAATAGGGTTTTGTTAATACATTCCAAAGGATTTTTATCTGCTTAGCAGGGGTTTTAGGCCCAACACAAAGGTGGACAAGGGATGGTTCTTAGATTAAGAAAAACTATCATTAATCCCTAGACCCGCAACATTCCAAATGCTCCACCATTACTGGAGTTTTACTCAGTCAACTGCCTTTGTAGATACAGCTTCTTTCTTTCGAGGGATTCTTGTTTACAGCCCCTCTGTTGGTTTTCTATTCCTGGCTCCCAGGAGTCTGCTGTGCAAGCATTCCTGTTCCCATCTCAGGGCCGACCTTCGGGGGAATCTCTTCACAGCTGCAGCCTGGTCAGAAGGCAGCACTTACTCCCCAGGTGGTTTCTCAGGCGCTGCACAGGCCTGTGACAACATGTCCTTCAGACCACTGCTTGTCAGTGCTGGTCCTGTGCTTGTGTGACATAGTGTTCATTCAGTGTTACAATCCCGTGTGTGTTTGTTTGTTTGTTTGTTTGGCCTGGGAATTTTACATAGTCCTCAGTATATGGTAGATGAAATACTTGTGCAAATCAAACCTTTACTGATAACAAATCACAATTATTTATATTTTACATTAATATATATGTATATATATTATATAATGAAACATGGTCATATTCATCTCTCGAGTCCTTACAACAGAACTCCTTTTAGCCTCATGCCTTTTTCCCCCATTTATTTATTTATCATTTATTTTGATACTTCACTAGGCCCAGCTAGTGTTTCCCATGTGCATATTGATGTGAGGTCATGAGAAATTGGTTTTAAAGCAATTCTTTGTTATTCATATACTCTTACCACCTACTTAAAAGGTAATCAAATTTGTGTGCTATTGAAATGAATATGCTTGGTTATTTCTACATAAAAGATTCAATCATGGCTGAATATTTGATAATTCTGGATGCAGAGTAATGTCAGTGTTTTTCAGAGTTGATCTATATGTTTATTTTGTAATTGTCAATGCTGAAAAACACACTTCATATAAAAAAGTAAACAATGGCAGAAGTATATTTGGTGCCTTTTCAGAAATTGATGAATTGTCCTAATCCCAAGTCAAGGTTTATTTGATGTCTTTTTATGAAACTCTGGCAGTAATTTTTTAAAAATATTTTTATTAATGTATTCATATTACAGGCAGTAATTTTTAAAAGCAAATATTCCAACATAATACAATCCAAACACAAAGTAATTTTACACATGCGGAGTATCCATGATAGGAAAGAGTTAAGTACTTTTATTTTATTTTTTTTTTTGTAATTAAGCCATTATGTTTCTGTAAGAGTAGAAAACTGTAGGTACAGTAGAATTCTGCTATTCATAACATATAATCATCTCAAATCCAGGCTGATGCACTTTAGGCAGAGCTTGTTCAGGCTGTGTGGCATGATGGCATGCACAAAGCTAGGTGCACATGCATGCTCTAGGGAAGTCCTGTCATACAACCTGGGCAAGCACTGCAGAAGCACCCCAAATTCATTACATATTTGGTTTTGAATTCATTTTAACTGCACGTTGCAAAGTCTTTCACCATTGCCAACCAAGCCTTACATTCAGTTACATGACCCCATAGAGGGTCATAAGCCACATCTTAAGAAGCTGGGTTCTGGGGTACAGGAGGTTTTCCCTTTGTTGATCTCCTTTTCCAGTTCTAGAGTTCACACCCAGCATCTCAGCAATACCAGCGGCCATGTTTTAGTTTAAGCCCCACCCTTATGAACATGGTACCTGTTTTATAGTCTCTTACATCCTAAGGTTCTATCCATTATTTTTCTGGCCTCTTTTTCCTATTGTTCAGATTGGGTGATTTAATTTATATTGTTGTAGCTTCAGGTTCATTGACTTTATTTTCTATGACATCTACATTATGTTCACGATCTCATTGATGAAAGGTTTTGGATTTGGGGGGGGTATTTTTTGTTTTGTTTTGGTTTTGTTTTGTTTTTTTATTTTCAGGGCAGGTTTTCTCTGTGCCATTAATCTCAGCACTAGGCAGGCAGAGGGACTTGAATCTCTGCATTTGAGGCCAGCCTGGTCTACAGAGCAAGTTATAATACAGCCAACACTGCATAGAGAAACCCTATCTTGAAAAACCAAAAGAGAGAGAGAAGAGAGAGATCTAAACATGATGTTTCAAAAAACTAAAGATTTTAGAACTGAAAACTGATTTCTATAGCAATATAGAAACAGAGGCTATGACAAGTATTTCAAAGAGCCATTTTAGTCAAACGAGATTTAATCTACCTTTCAAAATACCATTCTTGAGCAGGAGACACTGTCAACAGAACAAAGTGACAGCCTACAGCCTGGGAAAAGATTTTCACCAACCCTACATCTGACAAAGATTTAATATCCAAAATATATAAAGAACTCAAAAAATTAAACACCACCAAACCAAATAACCCAATGGAGAAATGAAGCTCAGAACTAAACAGATAATTCTCAACAGAGGAGTATCAAATGACTGAGAAACACTTAAAGAAATGTTCAACATCTTTAGTCGTCAGAGAAAAGCAAATCAAAACAACTCTGAGATTCCATCTCATACCCATTAGGATGGCTAAGATAAAAAATTCAAGTGACACCACATGTTGGCGAGGATGTGGAGAAAGAGGTTACAACCACTTTGGAAATCTATCTGGCGTTTTCTCAGAAAACTGGGAATAGGGTTTCCTCAAGACCCAGCTATTCCACTACTTGGAATATACCCAGAAGATGCTCCACCACACAAGGACATATGCTCAACCATGTTCCTAGTAGCCTTATTATTCATAATAGCCAGAACCTGGAAACAGTTTAAATGTCCCTCAGTTAAAAAAGGATAAAGAAATTGTGGTACATTTACACTATGGAATACTACTCAGCTATTAAAAACAAGGAAATCCTAACATTTGTGGACAAATGGATGGGACTAGAGATGATCATACTGAGTGAGTTAACCCAGAATCAGAAAGACTCACATGGTATATACTCACTTATAATTGGACACTAGCCCAAAAGTCATGTCCCATGAAAGTCTTCACTTACCAGGAGATTGGGATAGATGTGAGGACATCCTCCTGAGACTCTAGGCAAGAGAAATATAGGAGATGAGGAAATAGAAAGACTTAGAGGGTCCTAGAAACCTACAAGAAGAACATCATGATGGGTGGATAGGGGCCCAGGGGGGAATCTGCTCAAACTACTGCACTAACCAAGGACAATACAGTAGTAAACATTGAACCCCTACTCTCATCTACCCAATGGACAGGACATTCTCCACAGTTAAATGGAAAGCGGGGATTGACTCTGACATGAACTCTGGTGCTCCATATTTGACCACCTCCCCTTGGTGGGGAGGCCTGGTGGCACTCAAAGAAAGAATAGGCAGGATACCAAGATGAGACTTGATAGCCTATGACCATATAGTGGGGGAGGAGGTTCCCCTCAGTCATAGACCTAGGGGAGGGGAATAGGGTGAAAGCAGGAGGGAGAGAGTAACAGGAGGATACAAGTGATGGGATAACAATTGAGTTGTAATCTGAATAAATTAATAAAATAAAAAATAAATTGGAAAAAATACCATTTTTGAAACGGGCCGTGGAGTCTTAGATACAGTATCTGAGAGACTGGAAAATAAGAAGTTGCAATCCAGTTTGGGTTGCAAAATGAAATGTCTCAAAAAACACACAAAGTAATTGACCCATCATCCACCCATTGTTGGCAAAGCGGGGCCTGCCTGTAATACCAGCACTTTGGAGGCTGAGGGAGGAGAAACCAGTGTTTCAGGACAGCCAGGGCAGCATAGTATGACTCTATATCCAAACCAAAACAAACCCAACAAACGAGGCTGGAGAGATTGCTCAGTGGTTAGGAGTGCTTACTATCTTTGCAGGGAACCTAGGATAAGTTCTTAGGATCTGTCTGTCACCTCACAGCATCTGTAACTCCAGGTTCAGGGGATCTGGTGTCTTCCTCTAGTCTTTAAACAGCTTTTGTATGATTGTGCAGCACATAAACTCTCACAAGCTCACATGACTGCACATAAAAATAAATATTTTTGTTTGTTTTTTGTTTTTTTTTGAGACATGGTTTATCTGTGTAGCCCTGGCTGTCCTGGAACTCATTCTGTAAATTAGGCTGGCCCCAGACTCACAGAGATCCACCTGCTTCTGCCTCCCAAGTGCTCGGATTAAAGGCATGTGCTACTGCTTTTTGGCAAAAATAAATAAATCATAAACAACAAAATATTCTCAAAACACAAAGCATCCAGGCATGGTGGCACACACCTTTATTCCCAGCACTCAGAAGGCAAAGACAGGTGGATCTTTATTAGTTTGAGGCCAGTATGGTCTACATAGGGTGTTCTAGAACTCTCAGAGCTATGTAGTGAGACTCTATCTCAAAATAAACACAGATATAACGTTGGGAAGCATTATAAGTAGATGCAAAGTATAAAATTACTACCACTTAGCTTTAAAATCTCAATTGGGACTACTTTTTATTCTAGAATTGAATGACATTATTTTCTGTAAAGTAGGATGGGTGTTCTGATAGGCTGAGCAAAGGAGGTCAATTTTATAGAGAAAGAAAGGTTTAAGTAGAAGCAAAGAGCTAAAAGGTGGTTACATACAGGGGCCGGGCTGTGTTTCTACCTACTTGCAGTCCTGGTACTTGGGAGACTGAGGCAGGAAAATCCTGTGTGGGAGTTTGAACTTAGCCTGGGTTGTATACACAAAAGTGCAGAGGTCACTTTAAAGTTACTTTACTTTTTTTTTTTCTTTAAGGAAAAAAATAACTGATTGGTTAATAAGGGGTTGCTCCAAGTAACCCTTCTATAGAGATAAAAACAGAGGGACCTTTATAACCATCCTACTTGAGTCTACTCTGTATGAGAAACTTGCCTACTTCTTCTTTCTCCCATTTTTTGATGATCAAATGCAGCCTACTACAGGCTTATTTTCATGTCTTTTTTTTTTTGCAACTATATAGCTATTGTTTGAAGGTTAAGTATCCACATTTCCTCAGTGTTGCTGACAGCCATCCCAACATGACAGAGAGCTCTCACTTGCCTCATAAGGACTTACTGAAAAGTAATGGGTCTGTAGGTTACAGAGGATGTCTCTGGGAAGAAAACAGAATGGATCAGGAAGCCCTGGCTTCATAGATGAGAAGATGTCATCCCAGGAGAACGAGAAATCCCTTTAAGAAGCCATTTCGACTGTGGCTACAGTTTGCAGTGTGCTCTTCCTCTGATGATTCGGGGCTTACTTTAGTAGGCCTGAACACTCCAAAAACAAGTGATTTTGACACGATGACATAAATTATGTATGAGTATCAATTGAATATTCAAGCATAATGAGTTTATGGAATCCAAGAGAATGTTTCCATTGAGACACTGCAACACTGCTATTGTTAGGCTCAGGGCCCAGCTGATCCCTCATAGGGAGCCTTTGTGCAAAACTGAAAGAGGCACCCCCTCTGGGTGATGCAGTCCTGTGGGTACATGACTTGGCAAACAGAGCCTGAGCTGAATCTTAGGTCCCTTTTGTCCCATTGGCTGGACGCCTTTGTGCAATGCACAAACTGCTCCCCTTTAAGTGGCAGTCCTGATTGCTGTTGGAACCCTGTGCCAAGCAGAAGAGATTTACAGGCTGAAAAGTGCCTGCGTTGCTTGTCCCAGAGCACATTTGAAAAATGCAGAAGCGAGGGGGCTGTTTTCCATTACCCTAACCTTGAATTCATTCGCAAGGGCTAAAGAGTCAGGTCCAAACATGCCCCGGAAAGCTGGTGAAGTCTTCGTGCTAAGTAAACCGGGTCAGAATCCTTTTACCCACTCCTGACGAACCGAACCTGAGGCTAGTGTGTGGCAGACATGTAGGGAGAATATGCGCTTACATGTCTGCTGTCGCTCCAAGAGTTGCTGCTTCATGGTGGCACAGCAGTGAGGACAAAAAAACCTTGCAAGGTGTTGTGTGGCGTGTGGCGTTGTGTGGCGGTGTGGGGGAGCAAAGCAAAGACGGAAAAGTCATGGTAAAAATCACAGGAATCGGACCGCACTTCTGGTTCCAAGACACAAAGGAGTAGCTATTCATCTTTCCGCATCTCCTGGTCATTTTATGTAAAATAGTGCTAGAGAAAAGATGCACTTCACTAAAGGAGCATGGCAGCCTGCACCTCTGCACACACAAACACACCCTCCGCCTTTGCTTCATTAAATCTAGATCCGGTGATAGGAAGCCAGCAGTGCATGATTGCTAACAGGTGCAGACAAACAGCCCTAGGAAAAGCCAGTTCTCTCGCTGCCGGACAAGGAAAGGGATCGCCTTGCAGAGCAGCTCAGTTTGAGTTGCTGTATTAGAGCTAAATATCACAGCGTGTAAGGGTCCCACCGCTATTCACCACAGCAAAAATGACTGAACAGTACAGCTGCTACAAGATGGTCTTCTCCCTGCCTCAACCCATGGGACTGAGGAAGGCCCCGTGAGGTGGTCAGCAATCTTCCGGGGCGGGCAGTAGGCAGAAATGAGCCTCCTGTAACTTGTACTGCTAGTGTCAGTTAATATGTGGGGAGCCAGTTCTTCTGCACGCACTCGGCGTTCATTAGGTGCCGTTCCCAACACAGGTGGTACCAAAGAGAACAGGTTGGGAAGTTGGTCAATCCGAGCTTTATAAATATCCTGGTGGTTGTTGTTTTTCGTCAACCTGACGCAAGCTAGAGTTGTCTGGGAAGAGGATCCTCAACTGAGAGAATGCCTCTTCACAGACTGTCTGTAGGCGGCCCGTCGGACATTTTCTTGATTAATGACTGATGGAGAAGGGCCCAGCCCACTGTGGGTGGTTCCACCCTTGGGCAGACGATCCTTGGTTGTGTAAAAAGAGTAGGCTGGGCAAGCCATGGAGAAGAAGCCGGTAAGCAGCGTCCCTTCATGGTTCCTGCTTCTGCTCCTGCCTCAGGTTTCTGCTCTGACTTGCCTCGGTGATGGAGTACGACCTGACACTTGCAAGATGAAAGAAACCCTTTCCTCTCTCCAAGCTGCTTCGGTCATGGTGTTTCATCACAGCAATAGAAACCCCAAGGCAACATACTGCACTGCACTGCACTGTGCTATACTATACTATACTATAGTCTGGGATAACTAGGCTCTCCAGTGCCCATTCAGCAGAGGCCTGGGCGTGGTACTCCACCCAGCAGCAATGTGATATTCTTCTGCTTTTGTGCTTCAGTGGAAGCCAAACAAGTAGCCCATACTTCCACATCACCTGGCAATAACGAGGTGTCACCCTCCCGGATGGGCGCTAGCATAGCTGCTAAAGTGGAAGAATTCCTTCTGATTCTGAGGCTCAACGCAGTAGCGAGAGTGCTCAAGGTACCACTGAAGATCACCAATATATTGAGTCAGGTCTGGCCAGCCATGGCAGCACGTAGTGCTTGCAAGGCTAAGGAAGAATGACTGTGGGTTTCGGGCCAATCTGAGGTACATAGCAAGACAAAATAGTATCTGAAAAACAAAACAGAACAGCTGGGTGTGGTGGTGCACGCCTGTAATCCCAGCACTCGGGAGGCAGAGGCAGGTGAATCTCTGTGAGTTCGAGGCCAGCCTGGTCTACAAAGGGAGTCTAGGACAGCCAAGGCTACATAGAAAAACGATGTCTTGAAAACAACAACAACAACAACAACAAAACCAAAAACCACCAACCACCACTACCACCACCAAACAAAAAACCAAACAACAACAACAAAATAAAGAATCAGGTAAACTAGAAGACAAAACTAACAGAGAACAATTCCAAAATTATACAAATTCTACAATTATCTGACAAGAATTTAAGATCTGTCGTCCTAAAAATAGTATCAATAAGTAACCAAAACACACTTAAAACAAATGAAAAGGTGACAATTTTAGGCAAAATGTAGTTGGTAAAAAAGAAAGCCAAATAGGGACTAGAATGGCTCAGCATTTAAGAGCATTGCTGTTCCTGCAAGGGACCCAGGTTGAGCTCCCAGCACATACTTGGTGGCTCACAACCATCTGTAATGACAGTTCCAAGGGCCCAATGCTCGTCTGTTTTTGGAGGACACCAGTCATGTACATGGTAAACATACATATATGCAGGCAAAGCACTCAAACACATAAAGTAAATTAATAATTTTTTTTAAAAAAGGAAAAAAAAAAAGCCAAATAGAAATTTTACAAATTGAAAATAAAACAATCAGAATAAAAATTCCCTCAAATTCTGGGCATAGGTGTCCACACCTTTGGTTCCAGCAGTTGGGAGGCAGAAACAAGCAGATCTCTGTGAGTTCAAGGGTAGCCTGGTCTAATAGTGAATTCCAGAACACCTAGGGCCAGTCAGGATTCCAGACACAGAGAAACCCTGTCTTGAAAAACAAAAACAAAACAAAACAAAAAATACTCCCCCTAAACCCAAAAACCTTTCATCAATGAGATCGTGAACATAATGTAGATGTCGTAGAAAATAAAATCAATAAACCTGAACCTACAACAATATAAATTAAATCACCTAATCTGAACAACAGGAAAAATAGGCCAGAAAAATAATGGATAGAACCTTAGGATGTAAGAGACTATAAAACAGGTACCATGTTCATAAGGGTGAGGCTTAAACTAAAACATGTTTAAGGGAATTATTGACAGCTAGGCATGGTGGTGCAGTCTGAACTAACTCTTGGGAGATTGGGAACAAGAGGGAACACAGCCCAGCCACATAGTGAAATCTTGTCTGAAAACTAAAAAATGAAAATGAAAAACTTCCCTAAATTTCTTAAAATATATAAATACTTAAGAAACAAAGGCCAAAACCCTGAACATTTGAATTTACCCTCTTTCTCTTTAGAAGGAACCAAATACCAAGGTCAACTATGAACTCAGTTGAGTCACACTGAAAACAAACAAAACACATGGTAGCCTTGAATTTTAGGTCACTGTCATAGTGTCATAGTGTGTTAGGTCACACTCACACCCGCTTGGATATTCAGTTTCACTTTAGGAAAGTTTATATACTGCTGTAGTTTGGATCTTGGATGCCCTCCAGAGGCTTGGTCTCCACCCAGTGCCACTTTTGGAAGGTGATGGGACCTTTAAGAAGTGGTGCTGCCTTGAATCTCAGCATTAGGAAGGCAGAGGCAGGCCAGTCTCTGTAAGTTAGTTTGAGACTAGCCTGGTCAGCAAGTGAGTGACAGGACTACACAGAGCGACTCTGTCTTGAAAAGCTTTAAAAAAAGAAAAAAAGAAAAAAAAAAAGAAAAAAGGAGGGCATGGGTTCAATTCCCAGCACCTACATGACAGCTCACGACCAACCGCAACTTCAATTCCAGGAAATATGACGTTTTCTTCTGACTTCAGCAGGTACCAGGTATGCAAGTGGCAGAGACATACAGGCAAAATACTCATACATATTGTATGCAGGGGGATGTAGCAAAGGAACCGTCAGCCTGACCGCACATTAGGGCGAAGGCTTCTATTGTGGGCAAAAGAGAGAAAGGATCTGGAGGAATCTGGAGGAATCCAGATCAGAGAGAAAAGTAGACTGGACATGGCTAGGGAGGTGGGAGAGCATCCTGCAGACTCAAGAGACACAGCCCTGGAGAACACAAAGAATAGAGAGAGCTAGAGAGCCCAAGACGGAGCGGGGTGGACAAATCGCGATTATAAGGAGGACGTGAGACACTGGGGGGGGGGGGGGTGTGTTTGGGTGCCTGTTTCACAAGTTCTTGAGAAATGCTGGTTTTTACCTAGCTATCAGAAATCTTACAACGCACCTTGAGCTCATTTCTAGACATACAGAGGGCCTGAGACCAAACATATGAAAAAGTAAAATGAAAGAGAGAGAAAAAAAAGTACAGCCTAGTAGAAGGAAGTTATGTTGCTGGAGGTGTGTCCTTTAAGGGTCCCTGTCCCTACCTGTCCTTTCTACTTCCTGGATATTATAACACATACAGGCCTTCTCTACCACCATCTGCCACCATGACATTCTGTGCTAATCCAGGCTCCGGGCCAAGAAACCTCGGAGTGAAACTTCTGAAACTGAATTAAAAGAAGCTCTTTCTCTTTAAAAAGTCATTTCCGGTACCTTTGACATAGTGTCGGAAAGCTAACACACATATGCCAATCAAACTGATGGTGATAGAATTCATTCAACTGGCAAATCACTGAAGTGGCCCAAGAGAGGTACTTTGTATGAATATTTTGTCTGCGTGTCTGTTCGTGCACCACTTGTATACCTGCTGCCTTGCAGACATCAGAAGAGGGTATCAGATGCTCAGTGGTTGGGGTTTCAGACCCTTGTCAGCTGCCATGTGGGTCCTGGGGCCTGAAACTGTGTCCTCTGGAAGAGCAGCTAGTGCTATTAACTTCTGCATCATCTCTCCAGGCCAGGAGATGGATGTTAAGAAGGATCTTTGGTTTTCATAATCGGACAATGTGACTATTCACAATTCTCACGTGCATGCCTTTTCCCCCTTCTGAGAAGCTTGGCAGCAAAGTTAGAATGTGGGTGTTTCAAAATAAATTCATTGTTTTAATGTATGTAGCATTTAAAGTTATTTGAATTAAAATTCTAGTGAGAGTAAAATCCAGAAGTATTTTCAACAAAATACAATAACCACACGAATCACAGTTTCCAGTTGGAAGTGGGTCAGTTCCTCTGTCAGCTGATGGAGCCAAATAACACAAATGGATGAGATTCCTTGGACAAGCTGTTTGAATATTTTTTAGTAAAGCGAGGAATGTCGCTAACTTTCTCATACAAATGAAACGTGAAAAGCACTTTGTTTATGGTGTATATCAGTCTTCCTCTGTAGTCCTTGGAGCAAATGGGAAGACTTTAGCCTCTTTACAGAGGATAACAAAGGAGACACAAGGAGGGAGGTTTACGCTGGAGTTCTCCAACCTCGGGCAGGACCTAACACAAGTCCAATTACATTTCTCTCCTGGCATTTTAAAGAGTAGACAGGCTCCACAATCTTCTGGTCATAGCTACAGATTTATGATGGAGAATATAATTTTATTTATTTTAACCAAAATAAAATATTTTCCTCAGTGGCAGATCAATGTCTTTGACAGGGCTTGGTTATGGTCCCCTCATTTTAACAAACATTTGTAGCATATGTGCCAAGCACAAGATTGCTTCCTACTTCTGAGGGGAGCGGGAGGATTGTGTGATACCATTTGTTGTGTTTTTGTAGACAAGTCTATTATCAGTTTAATCTCATCAGTCAGAGCTTACTCCAGGTTTCTAAACCTTTGGATAATGTTCTTTAATAGTTTCTTCCCCTTTAAGCCACAAAAATCAATTATTCATTATTTGGCTCTCATCTTAGTATCCAGAACACTTTTCTAAATCCTTTGAACATGAAATTAAAAAGCCCAAGTACCCTTTGTTCCTATGTGTACAACCTTCTGGGAAAATCCCTATATTCCTCACCTTTCCATCCCCATGAGAGACAATGAGAGAGCTGGAAACTGAGCAGAGTAGATCAGTTAAGGGGAGTAGAATGAGAGATGGCTCAGCAGTTAAGAACACTGGCTGCTCCTTCAGAGGACCCAGTTCAGTTCCCAGAACCCACACGGCAGCTCACAATGTGTGTGATTCCAGTTTCAGGGAATCTTCTGGCCTCTGTGGTCACCAAGCACACACGTAGTCCACGTATGTCCATGTGGACAAAATACTCATACACATAAAATAAAGTATTTTTTTTTTCTTTTAAAAAAGAATACATAAATCTATTAATTTCCACTCCCATTCCCCTCCCCGGAAATCATAAAAATCAAAACCCCTTCTCCAACGAGTTTCCTTCATCTTTTTCTCTTTACATCTTTCTCCAGTCTAAACATGTTTTGCATTTAGTACCTTCCTGCCCCACACCTGCACTCCATTTGGTCACAGGAATTTTAAGACTAAGCTAGGTCCCATGGGTATGTTCAGTTGTTTTCTGTTTTGTTCACAAAAGACAATCTAGGGCAGCCTTTAGTCCTTCTGACACACTTTAGCCTGGACCTGATAAGGCCGTAGCAAACGAGTTGACTGGAGTTTCATGTGATGTTCTAGCATCTCCTTCAGAGGCTGCTAGCTGTTTGAAGCGGTGTTTTAAAATTCTAAAGGCCTGTGCATGGCTAATTGTGTTTGAATGAGAACTATGATGTCATAAATAATAGCTATGGTAGTGGAACGAGACTGTCCTTGCATGCCCTCTTACTTTACTTGCAGACAGAGTTGAAGTTTGGCACTAGAAGCACATTTATTCTCTTGGGACTGTGCCTAGCACTTGCTTCCAGTGAGTGCCCCAGGGTGGGGAGCAAATGCAGTCAGTTAATTTTAATCAACAAAACCTGATGCTACCACCTCACCCAACGGTGTCTGAGAAGGTCAGATTCTGTTAATCTTTATAATGAATCAACAAATCATTTATTTCCTGATGTCAGAGATTCCACATTTCATCATAAAATGGTGTCAATCCCACCAGTCGATTGTAAGACCACCACCACAGTTTAAACATTAAGTACTGGCCAGGTTGATGGACTCTCTGGCCAGGTCCAGCTCTGATTCCCGGAAAATGGCCATGAATCACACCCTGCAGAGGCTTAAAAGGGTAGTCCCAGAAGGCCACTGTATTTCCCATCAGGTCCAATCAAGGACAAGCATACATCCTGGTGTATTTCCTGCCCATGTACCTCCCGCCACAGATGATGAAACACATCCCGTGCAGGTGCAGGTGGGTCAAACAAAGTTGTTTAGGGGAGGGAAAACACTGGCTGGTAATCTCCCATAAACAATCGCCTCCAGCATTTCAGGAAGTGTTTGTCACTGGGCAAGGGGCTTACAGGTTGGAGGCATTTGTGTTTCATGGATCTCTAAGACACAGTAATTAAGATTAGAGCCAGTACCCTACAGGTTCATGTACAGACCAATCTTATAGAAGCGTTTTCTCATTTGAGGTTCCCTCTTTTCAGATGACACAAACTTGTGTCAAGTTGACTTAAAAACTAGCCACGACAACCTCTCAGGCTAGTGATTCCATAATGTTTGTCACATTGGGCCTGCGTCCTCTTCTCTCTCAGGTGTGGGTCAGAAGCCATGTTTTTTTTTTTTTTTGTTTTGTTTTGTTTTTTTGTTTTTGCAAGCTGAGTTATAGTGGATTCTGTACTTTATGAATGGTACATTATCAAGTGTTGACGTTTTTTCTTAAAAAATTCCTTCCTCCTTGCCATTCAAGAGGGTCGCTCCATGTAGCCAGGCTAGATTCACAAAAATCTTCCTTCCTATGGCTCTCAGTTTTGGCGTAACAAGCATGAAACATTTGCAGGAAATTAAGTTGCTTGCTAAGATTACCTTTTTATTTATATATATAGGCTTGTTATTTTTTTTATTGGGGACTGAGCCCAGAAACTTCCTCATGGTGAACAGGAGCATTCATTATCCCTGAGTAACACTGCCAATCCTGGGGGTCAGTTTATATTTTTTTTAAATATTAAAACTAGTGTTTATAGTACCTGTTGCTAAAATATGAGCTTTTTAAAGACCTCTAACGCCGCAGATGTCCAAAGATGTACCTTAGGTCTGCATGTGTGGGATTCAAATGCCCTCAAGGTGAGTGTGAACTTGACAATCTTTCCCTTGGAGGATTTCATGCTAAACATGCAGGTAGTATTGCAGCCAAGAAATCCAGGAGGTCCTCGTGAAAACTTCTAGGGCTCTTTCATATGCAGCTCGCTCCCTTCCATTATTCATTTCTGACGATTTTAGCCACTTCAGCATCCTGAAAGTAGTATTTACGTCTTCCTCGCTCAGTGAAATTAGCACATTCCATGTGGCTTTCGTTCCCTATGTCAGAATCTAAAACTTGCCTCTTACAAGGGCTGCCAAATACTACCTTGTACTTTTACAAACACTTTTACTAAAAATGTCTTTTGGTTGTAATCTCAAGGCAGGATAGAAAGACGAGGACAGTTATGGGGACACAGGAAGAAAAGGGGGCGGGGCCTCCTGAATCTGGAGTCCGATTGAGGCTTCCCATTGTTTGGTTGCCAAGAATTCCAACACAGTTAACACCTGCTGTGGACATTCTGTGCACAGAGAAACTACTGCTTTCATATAGAGAGGTTTTAAACAGTAACGTAAAAATAGCCAGGATCCATGTTTGCCTCCTGAGCAGATAGGGCCTTTCTTATTTCCTGGTTGTACCACTGTAGTTTTCTGGTCCTCCCATGAGGAGAAACCCCATCTCCAGTAGAAAGTATGTCTTGATCCGTTGTGTAATCCTTGTGGCTCCTAGTTTTAGGCCATCAGATTGCAATCCCATCCCAAGCATCCTGGTGCCACTCTGTGATCTCACTGATTGAAAAAGAGGGAAAAAACGTTTCCTAACAAGAGTTTGAGATGTAACTTAAGAGCCGCCGAAGTGTGGTCCCCAGCTACTGCTGACACTGAACTGTGACCTTCCTTTGAGAGACCCACAACCCCAACCTCAGGTGTGTCTCCCCCTTTCCCTGAGTGTCTTTCTTTTTAACTTTCATATTTAAGTACAAGAAATAAATTTACTTTCTAATAAATCTTGACCATGCTTCAAACTGGCTCATCCTGAAAAAAAATTTTTTTTTTCCTCTGCAGATGTCATGGCTTTAGCTCTGTCTGAGTGGAAGGTTTCTAGGGGATGAGGGGCTTTTAAGACCGTGGGCACCAGCTCTGGGCTGTGTCTCCTGCTCACTTCCACTGACAAGCTGAAATTTGTTTTGTGTCTGAGATTTAACAGGATTCGTGAAGCAACCCTACTTGTAGATAGAGAGCTCTGGGACAGCTGTGGGATTGATCTCAGTTTTTTTTTTTTTTTTTTTTTTTCTAGAATAAAGATCTTGACTATGCTATAGCCCCAGGACTCTAACAGAGCTGTTTCTTGTATGCTGTCTAGCTTTCTAGCACTTACAATGGGAAGGAAATACTGTACTAGTCACTCCTTCATTGGAACTAGAGGTCTCTAGCACATCCTCAAAACAGCTGGGCTCAGTGGCACACATCTACCATCTTAGCATTCAGGACACGCGAGCAGGATTGGAAGGTCCTGGCTGGCTCTGGCTATATAGCAAGACCGCTTCTCAAAAGCAAACCAAGTAATACTGACCATATTTGAATTATTTAAAGAAAGCATTTAAAACAAGTAAATAGAACTGAATGTAGTGGCTCTAATTCCAGCACTACAGGGGCAGAGGCAGGAAGATTCCTGCAAGCTTAAAGGCTAGCTTGGTCTAACTATCCAGACTCTATCTCACTGTGCCTCCCAAGGAGTAAATTAGTGTGTGACTCCTCTCATGCCAGACTTCAAGGAGTCTGTGTGAGAACGAACTAACTTATTATTCAGAGGATCTGTCTGACATTTGTTGTTACTATAATAATAAATAATAAACTTTTCTTCAAAACTGTTTCCAAATGAAGTCCAGGCTATCCTCAGATTTGTAGTCTGCCTGGCTCTATCTCTGTCTTCATGTTTAACATAATAATTACCCTATGTTTTGTGGTCACCATAAGCTTTTACCTGTCCTCAGTTCCAGGTTGTCTGCAGCATGCCAAGCCTGTGGGTTTTCTTTTTTCTTTTCTTTTCTGTGTTTTTGAGATAGGGTTTTCTGTGTTACACAGTCTCTTTGCAGACCAGGCTGGCCTTGAACTCACTGGGATTTGCCTGCCTCTGCCTCCTGAGTGCTTGGATTAAAGGCATGTGCCATCATGCCCGGCACCTGTGGGGGTTTTCTTATCCTTGCCTTTCTTCTGTTCTCTTCCCCTTTTCCTGTTGTTTTATTAAAAGCCAGGCTCTGTTCACAATGGAGAGGAAATGGCTCCAGCCTAGATAGCCATCAACAGATCAGTATCAATGGAGAGTGAAAGTGTGACACATACACACACAGAATTTTTCTCAGCAGTAAAGAAAAATGAAATTTGCTAGAAAACAAATGTAGATTGAAGGTCTCACCGAGCCAGGTGACCCCAACAGAAAGACTGTTCTCTCATATGCATGTCCTCACTTGTAATAATTACACATGTGTATGCAAATAAGTATAAACATAGATTAAAAGTAGAAAGGAGGCAAAGAAAAGGTAAAAAGGAAATGCCAAGGAAGCGGGGGAGGCAAAGGTCATATAGAAACTGAAAACATAAAGATAACAGGTATGGCAGTACAGGAAGGTGAGAGGGGAAAACCAATTAAAACACGCTTTGTATGATAATTTGAAAAGAGGAAGAGAGGAAGGAGGGAGGGAGAGGGAGGCTGAGGGAGAAGGATCTTCAGTTTCTTGGCTAGCATCGGCTATGTAGTTTAAGAAAAGCCCCTTAAGCCTGGGGCAGTGGAGCAGGCCTTTAATCCCAGATTTCAATGAGGCAGAGGCAGGCAGACCTCTGCTTTGGAGGTCAGCCTGGTCTACAAAGAGAGTCCACGACAGCCAAGACTACACAGAGAGAGCTTGGCTTGAAAACCCTAACCAAAACAAGCCTCTAAAAGCAGCATGGTAGTGGTAGTGGGTAGGTAATGGTGGGGGTGGAGACAGGGTAAAGTCATCAAAGTATATACAAAATTGTAAACACACTGGGTGTGGTGACACACACCTTTAATCCCAACACTGGCGAGGCAGAGGCAGGTGGATCTTTGTGAGTTCAAGGCCAGCCTGGTCTACAAGTGAGTCTAGGGCAGCTTTGGCTGTTACACAGAGAAACCCTGTCTTGGAAAATAACAAAACAAGCCAGGCGGTGGTGGCACACACCTTTAATCCCAGCACTTGGGAGGCAGAGGCAGGTGGATCCCTGTGAATTCAAGGCCATCCTGGTCTACAATGAGAGTCCAGGACAGCCAAGGCTATACAGAGAAACCCTGTCTCGAAACCCCCCCCACAAAAGAAAAAGAAAAAAGAAAAACAAAACAAAAAATCAAACCAAACCAAAAGCCCCAAATCCCACAAAGAACAAACCAACCAACCAAAACCAATATTTATTGTAAACACTTAAAAAGATGAGGCTGGTAGGTTCAGAACAATTGAAAAAGCCCACATTGTCAGGGCCAGAAGTAAAACCCAGTCACTTCAGGCAGGAAGCTTCCCTCTTTCCATTTTCCATTCTAGTGCTCTCTCAGGCCCTCCCACACAGATGAGAGTAGTTTGTGGTTCCGTGTTCTCACACGATACTTCCTTTAGGGCAGGCCCTTTCAAGATGTCCCCATAGATACACCTGAGACAAAGATGTGGGAGCAAACAGCTTCTTTGAGGAGAAGAAAATGCTAGGGAACCTGAACTAGACAGGAGAAATAGCCCGTCGTGTTTTTGAAGTCAACCCAGCAGAGCCGCAAAGGCTGAAGCACGCACCGCGGAGGCAGATTCTCGAGGAGGCAGATTCTGTGCACCTGTGCAGGAGACAGGAGGCTCCTTGCCCAGCCCAGCCCAGCCCAGCCCAGCCCAGGGGACCAGGGGCTGGCCTGGCTCTAGCAAAGGGAAGGCATCGGAGAAAGCACTACTAAGTGCTGGTGGTTGGCAGGTGGGCTTGACTGGGCACTGAAGCTGTAGGTTCTGGAAGATGGCACCGTACTGGAGTGCCCAATAAACAGCGCTTGATCAGTTGTCATACCCACTGGACACCATTAGAATTGGAGATAGCCTCTAATCCTAAAGTCTTTCACCTGTATCGCCTTGTAGGACCATTTATAAAACCAGTGTCATAAAAATACAAAAATCAGATAGAAAAAGTCATTGGAATTGAACACCCTTTGAGACATTTGCATCTGGTCTCTTCCATGGGAACTCCTGTATTTCAAAGTTTTCCTTTGTTTATTCAAAGCCCCAGGCATCCTTATTATAGAAACTCATATCATGGGATAGGCAAGTGAGGGGGAAAATTTAGATGTGCATTGTAGAATATTTTGGGACCTCGCTCTAAAAACCTCTTTTGGAAACACACAAGCTTGGACAGCATCTTAGAACCTCACCAAAGCACACAAGTGCACAGTATATGTGTGGTTTAAGTCTATCGATTAAAGGCATCCATTGACTTGCACTCAAAGATTAGTCATGTGTCCACGTATATGTGGGGATGTTTTATGTGCGCCTGTGAGTGCACGTTCCTGAGCTGTGTAGAAGAGTATCAGGTCCCCGGGAGCTGCAGTTACAGGTAGCTACCTGATGAGGGTGCTGAGAACTGAGCCCAGATTTCTGTTAAGAGCAGTAGGTGTGTGTCCTCTAAGCCATCTCTCCAGCTCACATGCATTTTACATTACATTATATAGCAGGGGGATGTTTTCTTGGTGCCATGGTTTAGGTTTAAATCAGTGTTTCTTCCTCCTTCTCCAAGGTCAGGTGAAGAGTGGTCATTGCACCTGGGCAAAGCCCTGGAATCTGAAGGAGAGGATTTTGAGCTCCCCAGCCCGTGTTTCCAGGACAGCTGGAACAGCTTTTGGAGCTCCCCCTTCAGAAGCAGAACTGCTCATCTTTAAAACTCCCTCCCATCAATGCCTTACCCTGGGTTACTGCAAAGCTGTGACCTTGCTGTCAGAACAACAGAATGAGAAACAAACTGGTAGAAGCCATGAGTTTGAGTGGAGAAAGGAGCACATGGTAAGCTGGAGGAAAGAAAGGGAGGAGGGCGGGAAACGATGTGATTATATTTTAATGAAAACAAAATAAAAGCAAGTCATCAAGCCCAGCCAGGGTTGCTTGTTGATTTTATTTTTTTTAATCATTTTAGAGAAAAATCTATTATAGTAAGAAATTATTTACATTTAAATTTTCTTATGACATTAAATCTTTATTAGCATGCTAATAGTCAAGTTTTCAAATATCAAACCTTTATGCCAACAGAGAAGGAGTGAGGTCGAAAAGACGGGAACTTTTCTTTTTTTAAAATTACATTTTATTTTTATCTTTTAATGGGTTCTTTTCATTTTATGTGCCTTGGTGTTCTGTTTGCATGTATGTCTATGTGAAGGCGTCAGTGCCCTGGAACTGCCACGTGTGTATTGGGAACTGAACCCAGGTCCTCGGGAGAGCAGCCAGTGCTCCTAAACACGGAGCCACCTCTCCATCCCTGGAAAATTTTCTTAAGGAAAAGTGAGTACGATGATTTGTCATTTCAGATGCCTCTTTGCTGAAACCAAGCAAAGCTAGGAAGACAAAAGAAGCATTTTGGGGACAATAGACACAGTAGGAGACAGAGTCTCCAGAGCAGGTACATTTGTTCTTATTTGCTGAGGCCCTCCAGCCTTGGCACTGTCTTAGTGAACCGTCACTGGATGGTTGCTTTAGGCTATGTAATATCAGGCATGCACTACTAATATCTATTATATACATATACACATATAGACGTATATATACACAACACACACACAGGCAGGACATCACCAGGACAGCTTTGTGTTAGCATTGATTGTCAACTTGAGAGAATCTGTAAGAGGGCATCTGAAAGATTTTGTTGATTACAGTAATGGAAATGAAAGTGTAACGTTAATGCTAGTAAGGATGCATTCGTCAGGGATCTCTGCCGCAGCTGCTGCTGTGACTTGCCTATCATGATGGACTGGCCTTTGAATTATAACCTAAAACAAGCCCTTTTTCCCCTTAAGTTGCTTTTGTCAGGGTAGTTTATTATAGCAACAGGACAAGAAACTAAGACAAGCTTTTTAAAATTATTATTATTATTAATTTTGGATTTAATTATTATTGAAGTTTGACGAATTGTGCCTTTTCTGAAGATCCAATGGTCAACCAGTCCATATTATTTTGAAGAATAATATCTAGCTAAATCACTAAAAAAATCTGTGGCTTTAGTTCTTTACTCCACACTTATATATGTGATAAATATATAGCCACAAGTATGTGTATATATAATGTAAAATTTATGGGGCACTAGGCAGAGAATGTCCTGGGAGTGGGCTTAAGAGAGATGCCTCTGACCTCACACTCATCTTGGAATGAGGATTTGAACAAAGGATTCTTGGGACACACTGGTAAGGAAGGCAAGCACGGGGAACATCTTAGCAACCTTTCCAGCCAGTCTCCTTGGGTACTAGCACATGGGCACACGTATTTATATTTTTCTTTTTTTGCGCTGTGCTATACTAGCTACTCAGGAATTTTAATTATCACACATTCCTTGCGGTGCTGGAGACCCAAGACCCAAGTTTAACCAGCACAGTTTTGTACGTCCACTCTAGTTTCACAGTTTGTGGTGGGGCTGCTTAGGGCATACCATACACACTCTACTGCAGAGTATCTTACCTAGCCTTAGTGATGGAAGTGTCATATGGATTCAGCCATTCTTCTGTTTTTATTTTCTCATGGTGGAACTAGGCAGCTTACAGACCTGACTTTGACACTCAGAAGGGCTTGAAATACTAGTCTTTGATGGTAACATAGATGGCTTCTGATTTTATAAAAGAAACAATGTATGTAAGTACAAATGTCTCATCTGATTAAATTTTGTAATGTAGAATGCTAATTAGAAGTCTTAATATACAGTTTATGTATTTACTTACTGAGTATGAAAGGAACAATTCATCTCTTTTTGCAACAAGGTGTTGCTCGGTAGCCCGGTGTGGCTAGGAACTCAATGGCAATCCTTTTACCTAAGCCTCCCCAAAAGCTGAGATTTTCAGAGTGAACTACCATGCTGAGCACTTGTTTTAAAATTCTGATTCAGACTGTCCCATGTGCACAAATCTGCCTCCCACCACCAATTGAAAACTGCCTTAAGCAGTCATTTTGGAATCTACTAAATTTTTATTTCTGTGGTGCTATGGATTAAATGTACTGTACATGTACGAATGGCAAGCACTCTACCATTGGCTTTCACCTCAACCAGTTATTTTTTTTGGAGGGTGGGGGTGGGAGGAGGCTAACTCTGAGTCTAACTAAAGTAATACTATTACAAAAGAGTATTTCCCCTAGATATGTTGTTTTAGGTGATAGGGTCTACTCAGCTCCAGGTGGCCTTGAACATATGTCCTGTGTGCTCCACTGCCTGGCTGAATTTTCATTCTTAAATTATACTATCAAAAAGTGTTTTCCTGTGAGTGTTCTAATTGCATTATGCATGTTTAGTCATGGCTGCCAAGAGGAAATAAAGTCCGAGTCCATCTGGACTCACACGAGCCAATTTAACAGCTTTCAACCAACATTTGTAGAATCCATTCTTCCTGTTTTTTCTTTTTCTGTTCAGAGCTCAAAGGTCAAGTAGGTCACTTCCAAGCTGTGGTGTTTGCTTCCTTCCTCAGCATTAGTCATCGGCTATACCGTCAGAGGCATCATCTATTTAGAAATGAGATAAACATTGTCTCTCATTTCTGCAAACTGTACCTCAATCTAATTTCTAGTATAAGTTGTTCTCAATATGTTATAATTTGTAGTAAATGGGCAGTAGAATAAACGCCTTTTTATTCATTTGGTCATACTGATTAGGTAGTGACATATCTAAAAAGCTGTTATTTCAAGTAGTAAGCAAAATAAGTTAGCATTAATTAAAAACACAAATCATTAAGAAATAGGAAAGGAATAACTTACTGCTGTTGAATGAATAACCAACTGATAATGAAAAACTATAGTCATTTAAAATACAAAATTAAGCATTTGGAGAACAAGTAAATTTGTGCTGTAAAGTACAAGAGTCATAGGAGCAATCCCAGCAGACAGTAGACTGAGGCAAGAGGGTAGCAGGGTCCGGTCAGCCTCAGCTGTGTAGCTAGAACACAGAACCACAGTTTTATTACTTAAAGGAAGATAATGGGATCTAGCAGCCTCACAACACTGCTGATGAACTTAGAGCAAGCAACTCCCTCATCGGGGTTTGTTTCTGCAGTTGTAAAATGCAGGGCCAGGCTGTACATCACTAACCTTAGGGTTTGCAGGTTTTATCTTACTTACTGTAATGTCTAGGGAGTTGCTCTTAAGCCAAGTTTTGGTTGTATAGAATACGTAAATGTACCAAAAATAATGACAACTGCTGCCAGTTATAATTTTAAAAACTCAGTTTCATATACTTATTAAAGCTTTTAAATAGAACACCTATACATATAAGCCATTAAGAAAAAAAATTGACCAGGTGGTGGTGGCACACCCCTTTTATCCCAGCACTGGGGAGGCAGAGGCAGATGGATCTGTGAATTTGAAGCCCCGTCTCAAAAAACAAACAAACAAACAAACAAAAAGGAAAGACTTACATAGGACAGAGAATTGGCAAATTTGCCAAAGGTCCAGGTTTAGAAAAGTTGTGACATTTTAAACCACTTTATGTTACTTTTCTGATCTACCAAGAAGTAACTATATAGTAATAACGAACCTACATAAACAAAGAAAATCACAAAACTTTGAAATATATAACTTAAAATCATCTCTTAAAGCATAAAATTAGCAGAAGGAAACACAACGATCCAGATAAATAAAATAGAGATGAAAGAAAACAATAGAAACGCTCAATGAAACACTTGGACATTTGAATTGGTCTGAGACAGGGTCTTACTGTGTAGCCCAGGCTGATCTCAAACTCAGGACACACCTACACAGACATCATTAAGTGCTAGGGTTATAGACATGGGTTTCCATGCTTGGCCAAAGAGTCGGCTTTTTGAAACAGCTGACAAACCAATACCTAGACTAACCAAGAAAAGAGGCATGTGTGTGACACACCCAAATAAAAGAGGTGAAAAATATAATAATCAATATTTTACAAGGGCTCATTAGGTACTATTCTGAGAATTATATGCTCATCAACTGAAAAATCTTCTAGAACAAAATTTTCAATACCTATGACCTACTGCAATAGGTATGAGAACATAAAACCAAGTAAACAGACCAATTCACAGAAGATTGAATCTGCAGTTAAATCTCCCAACTCCAAGCCCTGTCAGATGGCTTCACAGATGGATTCTTCAAAATTAAGAAAATTAACATCACTTCTTTCAACCTATTCTAAAGGCATAAAAGGGAGGGAATATTTCTGTTAGAGTTTAAATGGGAGCTGCTTGGCATCTAGCGGGACATGCTGTTCTTGGAGGTTGTGGGATCTTTACAGAGGGTATGGCCTGGCTGAAGAAGTGGGTCAGAAGAAATGAACTTTCTGGGTTCCCACCCATGTCAATGAGGAAACAGTCATCCTCTTCTGCTGCCATAAACGTTAACATCTTGGCCAGGATAGATTGTACCTCAAATGGCAAGCCAAAATAAATCTCTCTCTTTGAAGCTGCTTCTTTCTTATCAGGTATTTTGGTCACAGTGACACACTTTCCAAATCCATTCTAAGCAGCTGGCACCACACAATACACAAAAAGAAAACATCGATATTCCTCATGAAACCAAAACACTAGCAAACTGACTCAACATCACATTAAAAACATGTAAATTGGTTTAATCCAAGAGATGAACATGCTTCAACATATGCCAATCACCTAAGTATAATGAAGGACTAAAGAGCGTATGATCATCTCAACATGAAAAAAAAAAAAAAGATTTGATAAAGTTCAACAATGCATTGTGATAAGAAACCTAAACAAATTAGGTTCAGAAAGACAACCTCAACCTAACAAAGTATATATGACAAATTCAGTCACTGTCACAGTGAGTGGGGAAAAGCTGAAAGCAATATCAACAGCAACAATAGAAGGCATCCATGGATACTGTTCTTATTCAACACAGCACTAAAAGATTTAGTTAGAAAATTGCACAATATAAAAAGCATACAAATAGGAAGTCAAATTATTCCTGTGTGCAGATGATTCTGTATTTAGAAAAGCTCAAGACTCTACAAAAAGGCCAGAACTGATAAACAAGTTCAACAAGATAAAATACAAAATTAATAGCTTTTCTACATATCAGTACAAAATCAGCTGAAACACAGCTTGGTGGAGGTGGCCCACCCTTTTAGTCCCAGCACTCAGAAGACAGACACAGGCGGATCCCTGAGTTTGGGGCCAACCTGATCTACAGAGTGAGTTCCAGGATAGCCAGGGCTACACAGAAAAACCCTGTCTTAAGAATCAACAACAACAAAAAGAAATCTGATAAAAATCTGCTGACAAGGCCGGGCAGTGGTGGTGCTCGCCTTTAATCCCAGCACTCAGGAGGCAGAGGCAGGCGGATCACTGTGAGTTCGAGGCCAGGCTGGTCTACAAAGCGAGTCCAGGACAGCCAAGACTTCACAGAGAAACCTTGTCTCGAGAAACAAAAAAACAAAAACAAAAACAAAAAAAATCCAACGACAGTAATCTTATTCATAACTACAAAATGAGATAAAAATTAATCTTAAACAAAATGATATAAAACTTAACCAAAGAAGTGAAAGTCCACTGTAGTGATAATTACAAAATATCAAGACAAAAAGTAAAATGCAAATACCTTTCACGGATTGAAGAATCAATATTTTAAAAAACTGTCCATACTTCTTAAAGTGATCTCTATATCAATGCAGCTCTCATCAATATACCAGTAATATTATTATTACTATTCACAAAACTAAGAACTAGAAATAATAATATTGAAGTTCATACAAAAGCACAAGTCTCCAAATAACAATCTGGGGCAAAATGAACAGAGCAGAGGCATTACAGCATCTATAGGATATAATAAAGGGCCATAACGACTAAATCTGACATGCTATTAGCCTAAAACCAAACATCTCCATCAATGGAGACAGAAATAAACACAAACACACCTCACCGTCAGCACATTCTCAACAAAGGTACCACAAACATGGATAGGAGAGAGGGCAGCCTCTTCAATAAACAGAATCAGGAAGTTGGATGTCAAGAAGTTCTTCTCTTTTACCCCATGCAAAAACAAACTCAAGGTGGATCAATGGCCTAAAAGAAAGAGCGACACTCTCAAAACTACTAGGAAAAATAGATTGAATTATTTTAGACTCTGGTAATTTGACTATTTGGCTAGGACCCCAAAACACAGGAAACAATACTAAGAACCGTATTTGTGAGCTCACTAAAACCTCTTTTGACTGTTTTTTGGTGGTGGTGCTTTTTTTGTTTTGTGGGCCTGGCTGCCCCGAAACTTGTTTTGTAGACCAGGCTGACCTCAAACTCAAGAAATCCTCCTGCCTCTGCCTCCCGAGTGCTGGGATGAAAGGCGTGAGGCACCACGGTCCAACTCTACTTTTCACTGTTAATCTGGGTCTTTTAATAGGTTTATTGCGGATGTATGCCAAGCCTGGCTTGTTAGGGCTGCCAGGAAACAGGCACAGTTTTAGAAAGCCAGGAAGGAGGCTGGAGTGGAGACAATGATGGCTGCACCACACTGTTACACGCACTACTTAGCCATGCATACTGCTGGTCTTCTACTTAAACCCAATGCTAGGACTCCAAAGATGTATCTGAAAAAAGGGCTCACTGGACCTCTTTGCCTCTCCTCTCAACATGACCACATTGAATAGATGCCCCCTTTTTACTATGTTTAATTGGTTTATTGGGAATGTCAAGGCCCAGCCTCTGCTAATTAAATAATAAGCATAGTAACAAGCAGATTGGTGAACAAGTAAAATGTGTCACACACCCACAACAGAGCATTACTTAACCATAAGGAATGAACTCCAGCCACATGCAGTAAGATGAATGAAATCAAAGAACATTACGTTAAGTAAATAAGCCAGAAATAGAACGATAAGCCTGGTATGTTTTCTTTTCTATATGAAAGCTTGTAAAATTGACCTGAAAGCAGAATACTCAAGCTATGCATGGTGGTGCACATTTTAATCCCAGCACTTGTGAGGCAGAGGCAGGTGCATCTCTGTGAGTTCAAGGCCAGCCTGGTTTACTTAGTAAGTTTCAGCATAGGCAGAGATACATAGTGAGACCCTGTCTTAAAAAAAAAAGAGCAAGCAAGCAAATAAATATAGGATTCGTATTGTTAGAGCCAGGGAAGGTGGTAGAAAACAGAAGGCCACAGAAATTCACATATGTGGAACTAACATAACCTTCTTAAATGTACAATTAGTATGTTAATACAAGTTTTTAAAAATATAGAAAACTTTAGAAACATGTCCCATAAAGGTGTTTGACTTTTACTCTTAAGTGTGGAGTAAGGAGTTCAGAAGAAGGCAAACAAGCACAGCCGAGTGATACATTTGCTGTTTTACTGTTAATTTGACATATCTGAACCAAGCATTCACAGTACTTGATATACTATAGTCTTAGACATAACCACAGAACAAGCAGAACAATTAAAACTACATAAGGCCTTAAAAACATACCCACAGTGTATATTATTTCAATTCTCATTCATTATAAATTAGACTACATACCATTAGTTTAATTTTATTTTTCTTTCATTTATTCAGGCAAGGTTCATTCAAGGAAAGGCAACTTAGTTTTTATGTGTGAGCTTTATTTATTTATTTTACTATACTGGTTAATGTAAGATGTATGACATGTTTTCTTATCCCCTGTATTCAGGAATGAACCCATAACATTCTCAGATAGTAATTCAAAAGAACAGGCCCTACTTTTAAAAACAGCCAAAGTGGAAAGGGATCAAACAGCCAGTCTGTCCGTGGTCTTGAAGAACAGCTAATGGAGTTTCAAGTATTCATATAAGGAAGACTACTACAATTCTAATCATTAGTCAAAATTTAAAACAACGCTGCATACAAAATCATTCTTGAAGCCCAAATGTCCTTTAAGTAACTGAATGCAAATGTTAAGTAGTTGTCTCACAGTACCAACATAAATCCTAACTAGTTAAAATTCAGCGCCATCAGGACTTCTCATTTACATGATGAACAGCTGGTAAGTTAACGAATGGCATAAAAATTAAGACTTTTTTTTTTAAAAGGATAAAAGTATTATACTCAGGGAATACAGAAAAGTCAATGTATTTTTACAATAAAATAACCATTTAAGCCTCTATCCCTGTACAACAGAGTATACATCAACTCAACTTGGATGTTTTAATACAGTTTTGTTTTTTACAGTTTATTCCGAATACTCAAATTGCTTTAGATATACAGCTTTTTGAAAGAATATTACATTTGTATACCAGGATATTTAGTACATTGAGATGTTTAAAAATATTTATAAATTTGCTTTTGATATGCAAAAGCATTTGGCAATACTTTTACAGCATTTGATTTTATAGAATTAAAATTTCATACAGTACTCATCTTGATGTTTAAAAAAAATTCACAGGAAAAATATAAATTACACAGCCTGACTGCATCATACTGCTATTTCCAGTTCTAGTTCTGGTATTTAAAACCTTCATTAAGTCTGTTAACAAATCATTACCTGTACAGTTATGAAGGCAACTTACATGATTTGTAAACAAAACCTTCAGATTTTTTCCCCCTGAGACAGGGTTTCTCTGTGTAGCCTTGGCTATCCTGGACTCACTTTGTAGACCAGGCTGGCCTTGAGCTCACAGCGATCTGCCTGCCTCTGCCTCCCAAGTGCTGGGATTAAAGGTGTGCGCCACCAAGGAGTGCAGTTCAGCAAGAAAAGAAAACCCAGTATGCAAATTTACAGAGTAGTTTACAAATTTACCAGTTCCTGTGACACAAACTGTTTTAACCTCTCAAGGTATTGTCCATAAAGCTCCACATCATTGTGTCCTGCCCCTTCAACCCACAGAGGTTCCACAGGTCTTTGGCAACGCTCAAACAATGCGAGGCCATGCGAAAAGTCAATGACTTCATCTTCAGTCCCATGAATTATTAATACTGGAGAGGTTATCTTAGAGATTTTGTCAATGCTGGAGACAAAAAGAGAAGGGAAGAAAAAAAATCAATGAACTATATAAAAAGGAAGTTTCCTGTGTTAGAACTGAACATTTAAACATCAGATCTGTACAAACCAACTTTAGGGATGGAAGCCACTTAGGCTTGAGTAGGATCAAAAAGCCATCCATCCTTCGCATGCATGCCTGTGGGTGCGGCAGTTGTTTTGCTTGAGGCACTCACTGCCACCCTGGCCCCTAAGCACCATTCCTCAATGCTGAGTTTCCCTTAGGTTTCAAGAAGCATAACCAAGGACCAGCTTTGACTATGCTAATTTCATTCCCTGCTGCACTCATTTTATTCTATCAGTTACTAAAATTCAAACAAAATGTTTTAGGTTTTGTTCTGGCTTGGGTTATAAACAATATTAACAGGGAGAATATTAAAATAAACAACCTGAAGCTCAAAAGTGGATGAATATATGAAATAACAGATTAAAAGAGATAAGTAAAAACACAGTGTAGCTGCCGGGCGGTGGTGGCGCACGCCTTTAATCCCAGCACTCGGGAGGCAGAGGCAGGTGGATCGCTGTGAGTTTGAGGCCAGCCTGGTCTACAAAGTGACTCCAGGATAGCCAAGGCTACACAGAGAAACCCTGTCTCAAAAAACCAGAAAACAAACAAACAAAAAACCCACAGTGTAAAGTAACTAGAAGGCAAGGTAAAGAAGCACCCAAACTGTGATGGAATACTCCAGAAGGCCCAGACATTGCCATGGAGAGGAAGTGGGGCCTGAAACATGACAGAATCCTTTAAAGTCTGTTTAAAACACAGTAAGGTCCCTTTTCCCCAGACTTCTTGGAAAAGCTGAGTAACTTTCTTTCTTCAATTCTGGAAGGTCAGTAGATGCAGGACTCCAGTTTAGGAGAGAAGTACCACAGTCATACAACAAGCAAAAGGCTAACTTTGTGGGGCCTGTTTGGCTTCTGAGAATGCTGATTGTCAGGCAGAGTTCCACAGGGTTTTCTTTGCAAAGAAGAGTTCCTCTTTGGTTCTCCACTCTTACATAAGGATAGCCAAGAATGACCAGATAGTTGAGAGAACACTTCAAATATAAGATAGAGACCAAAGATGGGCATGGTGGTATACACCTGTAATGCCAGCACTGGAGGAGGCAGAGGCAGGAGGATCAGGCTAACAAGGTCTACAAAGCAAGTCTAGGACAGCCAAGGCTATACAGAGAAACCCTGTCTGGGGGGTGGAGGAGGGAAAAGAGACCAAAACAAACAGAATTTTAGAAAGGCAACTTGAGAGAAGAAACTATGCAGAGAAGAACCCTTATAAATGTTTCCTGCATTTCCTCCTCTGGACGGAGAAAACACTACTTACAAAGGAATAAATTACTCAGTGAAATTGCTAAGTGATCTCTGCACTCTCAAGGCTCCATTTTTCCTAATAAATAATGCAGAAATGTTTACGTTAGAGGAATTCAGGATTAAAATAGTGTATTTTCTTTTTCAACTAGCTTATTTCTGCCAAACATGAAAAAAGTATGGAGAATAAGTTGGTGAAGGATCATCTCATTCACTCTCTGTAATTCCCATCAATCAGTTCCAGACTAGGTTCAGTGGCCAGGGAGCCCCAGAGATTTATTTATCTGCTTCTACCTCTGACCTTTCACCTGCTCTGATACTGAAATATTTCTAAGTGAGTACCACCATGCCTACTTTATAAGAAATTGTAGAAATTGAACTCAGGCCCTCATGTTCACACTTAAATCACTTCTCTAGTCCAATACTGAGTAAATACTGCTTTTGAAATGACTTTTGCTCTTCTGCTAAAGAACCAAGTGATAACTTGGCTTCTGGCCTGCCATTCACAAAAATATCCTTTGTATTCCTGCCAACAAAAGAAAGAAGACTGAATGAATATGCAAGCCCTTCCCTTCTTGCCTTCTCCATGTCCTTGAGGAAAATAGGCCATGAACTTTTTTCCAACTAGGAAGAAGGCAGGTGGTAACTACCCTTTGCCTTGGAAAGCAAGAAGCGTCCCTCCTTTCAAATCTATCCAATACCACAGATAGCAGCAACACTTACTCTAGACATTTAAGAGCAAACTTTCTTTGCAAGTTACATACAAATGGCAGGGTATCATTACTCACCTTCCCTCTGCTTATTCTTCTTTCATGCTGGGCATCTCACCAAATTTCATATTGCTTTAGCATCTGGGGTAAAAGTCTAGGGCCTTAGTCAAGTTGTTCTTTGTAGAATTCTACATCCAACCTGCTACTCTGACCTGTTAATTTATGTCCACAAATTTGTTCTCTTGTCTAAGGGCTTGTACTGCTGCTTAAGATCTAAGGCTCTCATTTCATGCTCAAACATTTCAGCTTTTCTATCAGTCATATGCTAATACTTTCTTCAACCTAGTCTTCCACACTTCCTATGTCATCAATTACATAAAGTAGAAACTCAATGACAAATATCATTATAAGGTTCTTGGAGATGAATGGTTTTGAATATTGAACTTACTTTGGGAATGCATCAAAACAGTAGGTCTTCTTGGTATCAGGGAAAGCAACTCACATTCCTGAGGTCAATGAAGAATGAAGAATAACAGCAGCACTCTCATACCTAGCAGCAAGATCCACAGATGGTATTGTCCCTATGCTCTGGCCATATACAATCACATTTTCAGGACGAATGCCGTATCTAAAAGTTTGAAAAATATAGTTGGACTGGGAGGAAATACTCAATTGTTCTAAAAATTTACTACAGAATATGTAATGAAGATAATGCCAACTTATATGTACAAATGTAAATTTCTTATCCATTATCATTTTTAATGTGACAATAAGCTCTATACTCTCAAATATTTCATGTTCGATTCTAATTTTTTAGAAAAGTAATTACTAAGGTCTTTTTTAAAAACTTCAGCTAAAAAAAAAAAAATAAAAACTTCAGTTTTACAGAGCTGGGTAAGGTGGTGGCACACACCTTTAATCCCAGCACTTGGGAGGCAAAGGCAGGAGGATCTGAGTTTGAAGCCAGCCTGTTCCAGGACAGTCAGGGCTAGAAAGAAACCCTGTTTTAACACCCCTTCCCCCCAAAAAACACAACAACAAAACCAAATTCCAAAATATGAAAACTGAAACAATAAAACCACTCCAATTTTATGAAAATAATTGGTCACTCATTGGGCTTTAGTAATTTGGAGTTTGAAATATACTGCACCACTTGTATTTCAGTGGACTAATGGTTAATACTTGCTGCTATTTAGTGAGATACTGTTGTCTAGCTAATAGAGCAGATGTTCTTGACTGCTCTGTATATTAAGAGTAGGTTGTATGATGTTCTAAATTAGCCAGATTAATGAGATGCGGCATAGTTATGGTATAGAAAGAATATAGGAACCTATACCTTTAGTCAAAATCAAATTACAGTATTTCTTGACATATTCCTATGGTTATTCAGAGATAAACCAAAATTTACAAATATAATTACATGGCCCAGAGCTCCAAACAGCTTTGTTTAGTTAATTAGGAATACAACTCATGCTAAAAGCCTTCAAAATGTCACTTTGTCCCCTTTAACGCCACTGACTAAAGATTTAAGTATGTGAACTCACTGACTCCATAAAACTTTACTGGATACTAAGATGTTCCAGGCAGTGTTACTTGTTTACTGTTCTATCTGTAAACTACTTCAGATATAGGTGAGGTGCCACAGTAGCACCTGTAGGGGCTAAAGGTTACAGAGACCTTCAGTATGCTTTTCCACTTAGAAGGCAGAGTGATCATTTCTGGCAGCTGAGAGTGCTACGGACAACAGTATCTAATATTTTGGGGGAGGTTAGGGACCTTTTTGAAAATCTGACCATGCAGCAGAAGAGCAAGGCAAACTCCTCCTATGTCCTCTTCCAGGTACTCAAGACCACTTTTGCTATGCAGGAAATGACAAGGTTCCCCACAGCTCCTTCTGCCTGTGCTCCACAAGCATACAGGGCACAAGCAGAGGTAGGTTCCACCTACTCCTGACTGACTCAGCATGCTTTTAACTAAGAAAACTTCCCAGTAACCAAAAAGCTGGAAGGATGAGCATCGAGATTTGCACTATCAGCACAGCTAGGGAGGCCAGACTATGGCTGTCAGCTGCCTAATAGCATTGCACCTAGCAACTGTAGCTCTGGGGCTAAAGTTAGCAATATCAAGACTCAAGAGAAGCAAGAATCAAAAGGATCTAATTAAACAATATCAATTTGAGAATGTTAAGTTAAAAAGAACTCTGGAGACCATCCAATTTAGGTAAGCTGCTAATGACTGGATACTAAAATCACAGTGAGCTGATAGTAATCCTACATTTAGAAGATAGATACACTGACTTCCAATCCAGGCATCTCTCCATGAAAGAGCATAGATAGAGACTGAAGATCGTGGGGAGGACAGAGGTCTGCCTGCCTCTGCCTCCCAAAGGCATGCACCATCACACTTGGCACAGTCATTTCTAATCACCCTGTTAACTATTTACTACTTACCATTTACCTTTTCTACTTTTCAAATTAATGTTTTCATACCACTGCAACTGATTTAAGAATTCTCTTTGCATAGAATTTTGCTATGAGGACATAACTTTATTGTAAAGGAAAGGAAATACTTTAAAAGACATTTTATAAAAGTGGTTATACCAATTGATAACATTAAGGTTCTCCCTGACATCATTAGTATTTGAACACTGAATTAGGAAAAGTGGATTCTTTAACCCTGTAACTTCAGTTTCAAATACTGCAGAAAAGACAGGTTACTGACATATAAAGAGAACAACTTATAGTAAAAGGAAGATATCTATCATGTATTGTACACTAATCTGACTAATGAGAAAGGACACATCGGAACCTACAAAACTGTGACCAGAAAGGTTAATAGATTTTCAAGTTCCCAAATTTATAGTATAGTTAAAGAATGTTATAATTATAGTTAGAGTTAGAGAGGGACATAAATGAGACACATCTTTAATCATTTTATATTACTTCAAAGAAAATCAAGATGATCTTTCCAAGTTTTAGTAGACTAAAATATAAAGTAAAATGCCAAGACATGTCTTATTTAATATTCAAACAAAAGGCTGCTTATATTATTGATGACAGAGCAAGAAAATGGTAAAGTCACATTTATGTATTATATCCCAATAAAGTTTGAAACCAAACTTTTAAGGTCATATTTAAGTAAAAACAAAACAAAAACAAAAACCACCCCAAACCACATTCACAAAGGCACTGATATACACATATAAATCTGAGCTATTTTTAAAGACTGTTTTGGCTATTATATAAAATTTCAATCTGTTAGTTTATGTGTGTGTGTGTATATTGGCAAGTATCTTCATATTGTAGTTCAAAGGATGTATGTTAAAAATGCTTTTTATTCTGCTGTTCTACAGTATAACTTAACCACCAGAGGTATAAAAAATAATCCTCAGAACGATTTACCTTGTCCGAAGAGCCAGCCAGGCAGCTTCAACATCTGCGTACAGGTTCTTCTCTGTTGGCTTTCCAGAACTAGCACCATATCCAGAGTAATCATATGAGAATATGTTACAATTAATCCGGGACCCCAGACCTATGTAAAAGCTGCTCATCTGACCAAGATCAACAGCATTTCCATGTGAGAACAGTAAGGTATATTTAGCATTGGGTGAACAACGCACAAACATACAAGCAATTCTGTTGCCTTTACTGGTTCTGGTCATGAAACACTCAATAGCATCTTTCTCTCTGGAAGAGTATTGCCAGTCCGCTCGCTCTGACAGGTGTAAAGTCCAGCGGCTTCCACTTTCATCACACATCAGTGTGTAAGTTGGATCAGGTGGCAAGAATGCTAGTTTTGAAGCAATTTTCCCTGGGCAAGGTGGACAGCAGAAGAGGCAGCATAGCTCACTAAACGAAAGATTGTTCATCTTCTGAAAAAAAAAAAAAAGAGACAACAAATATTTTAATAACTTAATGTGAACTCTGCACGCTCAAATAATAGGCTAAAACAAAGACATGAGTAAATGTTATTGGTAGTTAATATCTATTAACTGTAATTTCAAGAACTCTCTCAAATGAATTCCAGAATTACTTTAAACATACTTGTACATCAGTTTGAGAAAAGAAATTTGCACAAGAGAGCCAGGGTAAGACACTAGTCATTGTTACAGTCACAGTCACACAAAAACAGGGGTTTGAAACCTTAAAGCAGTTCAAACAAGCAATATAATCCTTTCACATTATAAACCTATTATTTCAGTTTATAATTTATAGCTCACATAGAATTCAAAAGAATTCAAATCATAATGACAAATAAAGCTTATAGTGTAGTGGGGGAATATAGAAATACACAGGGACGATAGGACAAAAAGTAGATTATTCAATCTACTCAACTTACAGCCGTAATTGTTACTCATAAATAAGGTTATTTTTAATTCATTGATATAGATTTTTGTATATTGATGCAAAATAAGTTTAATTTTGATACCTTAGTATAGAATTCAAATTTAAGACCAGTCTTCCCACACATTATAGATATTTCTACTCTAATATGAGGTATTGTATCCATACAACTCAAGTATAATACAAGGTTTACTTCCAATATTTTGAAAGTGCTATTGCAGGCAGTTTAGGATAGTTAGGTAATACAAACTAAATCATGGTCATGTCCATTACTAGTCTATTTTTAATCTCAAGAATATACATCCTAGGTTTAAGAGATAGTAATGATTTACAGATAAAGTAAAATAGGTAAGCTCTTCAAAAACCTCAGACTTACAGAATCTGGCACTTAAAAATGTTTCTATTATTTTAAAGATTCTTTGAGAATGAGACAGGTGAACTCCTGGTAACACCCAGCCTGCCTCAAAGAAGATGATGAACATCAATGAACCTCCTTGTGGAGATGACTTCAAATGTGGTAAACCAGCCCCTGGGAAAAATGTCCTCATTTCTGCCACAGACAGAATTCTGTCTAAAAATGGGTAAGCTTAGATGCAGGTAGAGTTGACGGCCAAACTCTGCCTAGACAGGGTAAGCAAGTCCTCAATAGTTCCTGCCTCCCAAATATGTCTGTCAGATATACTAGGCCAGGAGGCTGAAGAAGATGCTCCAACGTTATAGAGAGTGTATAGAGAGTGTCGGGTGACTGATCAGACATTTTTTCATTTTGGAAACTGCTAACCTGCACCTCTGGTTTACTCAGATAATTTAGTTTTATTTCTTCTCAAGTCTCTGATGGAGTTGAAGACCAAATAGCTTAGTTTTCCAATTAAGCTTAGTTGTTTAGGGGGTAAGTTATTTTAAGGTCTAGATAGATGTTTTAAATTGATAGAGATGAGATATAATAGATATTGATTTACATTCAGAATTTTAGACTCAACAAGAGAGGAAAGATGTTTTCTTCAAGGTTGCCAAACAACCAAAACACTATGAATGTGACATTTATATAATTCCTGATTGTTTTGTGGTTTTTCTTGTTGTATGTAGTGTATTGTATTTATGTGTAAAAAAAAAAAAACAACAAATAAAAAAATTGTTTAAAAAACCTCTTTTAAAATTGATTATATGGAGAAGCTATTGGCAGTGGATAGTTGCTGAAGGAAGGAAAATTACTATTTATTTGGGATATTGAAAGGTTCCCCATAATCCAGTGGATAAGACCAGGGCAGTAGTGAGTTATCTGGAAAGAAAGAAAGAAAGAAAGAAAGAAAGAAAGAGAAAAAGAAAAAGAAAAAGAAAAAGAGAGGGCATACTGGTACAGGAAAATGGGCTAGATAAGATCATATTTCTTTGTAAACATGTATGAAATTCTCAAGAATTAAGAACCCACAACCAAAAGATTAGGTTCTTTCAAAAGATTAACAAGACTGACAAACTCCAAGAGAATGAAAGAGAGCCCAAATTAATAAAAGTACAGATGAAAAGGGAGCCATTACAACAGATACCAAAGAAATTCAGAAAATCATTAGGTTGTACATTGAAAACATATATTCCATTAAGTTGGAAAAATTAAAAAGAATGCATTCCTAGAAAATAAGACCTTTCAAAATTAAACCAAAATGGAACAGATCTAAACAAGCAGTAAGACTGAAACATCAAAACTCCCCCCTCCCCCCCCAAAAAACCCACAAACCAAGCCAAAAAGACTCCAGGCCCAGATGGATTTACTGATGAATTTTATCAGACCTTCAAATAATTAAAACCAATGACCAATGTTTCTCAATCCATGGCATGAAACAGAAAAGATGCAGTTCAATTTGACTGACAAATATACAGAAGTTCTCAGCAAAGTATTAAGAAATTGAATTCAAGAACACAAAGAGTAATAGATCACTGACCACATTGAAATTTGAGAAATTTTATCCCAAAATGCCATAATGATTCAATATATACAAATAATAAATTTTATATTAAATGAATAGACAGACTCAAGGATAGAAATTCCATTGTTCTATCAATAGATGCAGAAAGGCATTTAACAAAACCCAGTATCTTTTCATGTTAAAAGTCCTGAAGAGGGGTTGGAAACTTAGCTCAGTGGTAAGAGTGCTTGACTGGCAAGCACAAGGCACTGGGCTCAGTCCTCAGCTCTGGGGGTAGGGGGTGTGTGTGGGAGATAGAGGAATGGGGGCAAAAAACTCAGAAAAATACACCTCATCTCAAAATCACAAAGGCTATATGACACATGTACAACCAATATATTACATAGGGAAAAACAAAGTATTTCCACTAAAATCAGAAACAAGTTAAAGTGTCTTCATTTATTCAATATACCACTGGAAGTATCAGCTAGAAGAAGACAAGGGGAGGAAAGAAAAGGGATACAAATAGGAAGGGAAGAGTCAAAGTGTCTGTATTTGTAGACAACTTGATTAATAACAGGAGACACTAAAGACTCTACCAGCAAACTGTTAGAGCTGCTAAAACACTTTCAGCAAAGTGGCAGAATACAAAATTAACACATAAAAACCAACAGCCTTCCCACATACCAATAACAAATCTGAAAAAGAAATCAGGGAACCAATCTCACTGTCTAAACCCTAACAAGCAAATAAATATAAACAGCACCTGCCCAAATAAACAGAAATTCCACAAAACCCTTGGACTAAACCATGGGTATTAAAGACCTCTACAATGAAAACTTAAAAATACTTAATAAATTGAGGAAGACACCAGAAGCTGGAAAGATCTCTCATGCTCGTGGATTGAAAGAATCAATGTTGTGACAATGGCTATCTTGCTAAAAGCAAATTATAGATTGAATGCAATTCCAATCAAAAGTCCAGTAATGTTATTCACAGAAATAGAAAAAAAAAAATCTTAAAACTGATAGAGCAGCATCAGATATCCTGGAAAAGCACAGCAGTCCTGAGTAAGAGGAATATGTTTAGCTATCGCCATACTTGATTTCAAGTTGTACTACAGAGCTACGGTAATAAAAACAGCACAGTACTGGCACAGGCACACATGTAAATCAATAGAATGGGTTTTTTTTTTTTCTTCACAAAGATGCCAAAAATATACTATAAAGAAAATATAGCATCTTCAGCAAATGGTGCCATAAAAACTGGATATCCACATGTAGAAGAATCTATAAATCCTTGTCAGTCTGCACAAAATCAAAATGGATCAAAGGCTTCAACATAGGGACTGGAGAGATGGCTCAGAGGTTAAGAGTACTGGTTGCTCTTCCAGAGTTCCTGAGCTCAATTCCCAGCATAACATGGTGGCTCACAACCATCTATAATGAGATCTGATGCTCTCTTCTGGCACTCAGCTGTACATGCAGACAGAACACTGTATACATAAGATGGTAAGGATTTTCTGAATACAATTCTGGTTGCTCAGGAAATAAGGCCAATACCAATAAATGGCATCTCATAAAATTAAAAAGCTTTTTTAGAGCAAAGAAAACTTAACCAAGCAAAGAAACATCCTACAGAATGGGAGAACATCTTTGCTACTTATGTTACCAACAGAGGATTAGTACCTGAAACATACAAAGAATCCAAGAAATTAACTGTCATGAAAACCAAGAAATAAAAAAAGAGACAATACAGAAATGTAGTTTTTGAAAAAAGGAATAGAAATGGCCATATACATTTTTAAAATTCAATATCACTGGCTATCAGGGAAATGAAAATTAAAATTACATTGAGATTACATCTCACCTTATTCAGAATGGCTATCATCAAGAAAACAAATCACAACAGGCACTGATGAGGATGTAGGGAAACAAAAATGTTTATGCATTGATGGTGGAAATGTAAATTGGTTCAGCCCCTATGGAATCCTTGTGGAGGCTTTCCAGAAAGTTAAATACAACCATCATAAATCAATTTATACCTCTCCTGGGCATCTATCCAAAGGACCTCAATCCTCTTTGCACATTCACGTTCATAGCTGTTCTATTTACGCTAACAAGGAGATGGAACTAGCCTAGATATTTATCAGCCAATGAACAGATAATGAAAATGGGGTATATAAACACAATGGAATTCTAATCATCTCTAAATAAAAATGAAATCATAAAAATCTCTGGAATTTGGATACATTCAGGGGACATCATATTAAGTGAAGCAAACTAGGCCTAGCAAGACAAATGTCACATGGTCTCTCTCATGTGGATCCTAGCTTTGAAGCTTATGTTTGCGTAGGGACAGAGGTTGATACTAGGATTAAAAGTTTAAGCAGGGATGGCAGTAGAAGAAAACAGGGTGGAGAAAAGGTTAACCAAAACTAAGAATGCATAAAATCGTATCTTGGAAACCCACTACCCTTTAAGCTCACTAAAAATACAATTAAAATGGGTTTGAACACAGGAACCCAGCATAGTTGGGCAATGTTCCCCACAGAAGACATGGTTATTAAATGAAATCTCAGTGCTAGGCTTGGGATCTCTTCATACATTATTGGTCATGGAGGTCCCAGAGGACCCCAAAGTAACACTGCTCTTTGTTGCCCACCACAACTAGGTTCTAATAACCTGATTACTGAAGACACAATACACGTTTGCTGTAGGACATAAAGAAATCAAGCTACAACCAGCCTGAAAACTTCCTGCTGGCTATTGCTGATAAATTAGTGCTGTTCTTGATCATGGCCAGAAGTTATTTTCTGCAGTGGACAGCTGTTAATGCACAGATTCATAATGGTCAAAGAGCTAAGAATAAGTGACTGTTGAGTATTAACTAAGAACCACTAATGCCATTAACATAAGCTTATACATATACATTGTCTGTCCTTAAGAAACAAACAACCAAAAATAAAATATAAAAATAGGCCGAGCAAGCCATGAAGGAGCAAGTCGGTAATGAACACTCCTCTATCAGTTCCTGCCTCCAGGCTCCTGCCCTGACTTCCCTGAATGATAGACTACAAGCTATTAAGACAAAATAAACCTTTTCCTTCCTGAGTTGCTTATGGCTGGGGTGTTTTATATAGCAGTCGAAACCTAACATTGAGGTGACCTTGTCTTTTCAAGAGTCTGGTAGACTGTCCTGTTCCCTATAATGAACTTCAGCCTCCATCCTTATTTCCGTTTCTTTAGGCATACAATATGATATATATATCCTTAGCTATCTTAAGGCAGATCTGTGAGTTCAAGGCCAGTCTGGACTATATTATTCCTCCCTGAGGCAGAAATCATATAAAAATGTAGGTGTGGCATTGTGGCACAACTTCGTAATCTCAGTGCTGGGGAAAAGGAAATAAGAGGATTCCAAGGATTTGCTGGCCAGCCAGACTAGCTGACCTGCCAGGGCCAAATCTGAGACCCTGTCCGCAAAGTAAAGCAAAGCAAAGCAAAGCAAAGCAAAGCAAAGCAAAGTAAAGCAAAGTAAAGCAAAGCAAGCTAGCTTCTGAGGAATGCCATGTACCCACATGTGCAATGCCCCTCCTGTCATGCCCACAGAAATAGTAAATCTTGATGCTTTGAATGGACAAATGAGGAAAGTAGAAAAAATGATTTTGAATTCAATCCCAGTACTAGACAAACAAAATGGATGTGTGGTAACAAGAGGTAAACACTAGAAATGTCAAAGTGATAGCAATGTAGCATGTGGAGCTGGGAACCAAGCCTGGGTCCTCGGAAGTGAACAACGTGTGCTCTTGACTGCTGAGCCACTTCTCTATCGCTCTATCATATTTTTTGAGCCAGAGTTTCTCACTGCATCCTGAGTTGGTCAGTGAGCTCCAGGGATCTATCTCCACTTTTCACAATGCTGGACATCAAGCCTGGGATTTGTAAAGGTGCTAGCAATTGAACTCAGGTTTTCAGGCTTATAGGACAAGGACTTTACTGACTGACTATCTCACCAACCTAAAAGGACATTAATGAGTTAATGTTATAGATTTAGGTAGTGAGGATGAGGTAAGTAATGAGGTGCAGAGAACATAGAGGTGCCACTGGGAGGGTAAACAGCTTCTCATATCCAAATGGCTGTGCTGCTACCCAGGGACTGGAGCCACCATGAAGGTGGGAACTGAGTCCAGGTCTGACGTATGAACATGGATGGGTTCAGTGGAAAAATAAAATCAGACCTACACATTACACACACACACACACACACACACACACACACACACACACACACACACACACACACACACACACACACTCTGGAACTCTGGGCTATAAAAATGAAGGTAGAATTAGCTCTTCCAATATGTGAAAGGAAAGGTGGCATTGCCAATACGATGGCAGAACAAGTAAACTCTGGACTTGGTGTTTATACATTATAGCTCTTTCACTCTTCTCTCCAGAGGTTTCTGAGGTACGACTTTTTCAAAAGGAAGGCAGTTTTCCAATGTGTATAGATTTTAGGAAGTCTTTGAATGCAAGATTCAATACTGTGAAATTTATGCTTCTTAAAACATACCTGAAATAGAGCAAAGGATGGGTTGCAGCTCAGTGGCGTAGTACATGTGAAGCCCTGGATTCACCCCAAGGACCAGGAAGAAAAAATAGTGTTATCATTTGTAGCGGTACACGCATGAACGCCCCAGGGATATGTATTATTTAGATTAATTGATGGTTTAATGAAAACAAGTGAGTCTCTTGGAATGCTAATGAATGGCACTGAACCTAGAAACCAACTGGGAGTAACTCAAATCTTGGAGTCTTTGTATTCCAGAACAAATTCTTTCACTTTACCTACTGAACTCCTTATACAGCAACTCTACTCGCTCTTAAATCTGTATTAGCTGATCTTTCCTGCTCATTACATCTTCCTGCTTTACGAAGGCTCCTTCCTATCTAGAACACTGCCAAACAAGCTCCTGGTTTTAAGGGTGGAACAGTGACACAGCCTTTTCTTTCTCTTTGAGATACAGTCTTGCTTTGTAGTCCAGGTTGGTTGCCACCTTGCAATGTGAGGATTACAAGCATGCACCACTATATCTAACAGATAGCATTCTTTTCAAGGATAACTTTTCCTACAGAATTTTAAAACAGATATTCTTCATAAATTAAGAAAGTCTGGGTGCTGGAGAAATGGCTCAGAGGTTGCGAGTACAAGAGGTTCTTCACGGGGAGCTGGATTCAATTCCCAGCCCCCACACAGCAGCTCACAGATACCTGTAACATCAGTGCCAGGGGATCTGACACCAAGCACACATGTGGTAGACAGACATACACGCAGACAAAAAGATACCTATATACATAAAATGAAATAAATCTTAATAAATAAACCCGAGAAAGTTTCCAAAGAGTTTTAATGGGGCAAATGCTAAAAAGCAAATTTTCTATTCCCAAAATAGTTGTACTGGTAATAAAATGTTATTATTTACACATTGCTAGACTTACGTTGCTAATATTTCCCTAGGTTTTTGTACGTGGTGGTGGTGGCGGCACATGTCTTTACTTCCAGCATTAGGAAGGCAAAGGCAGGCTCACTTCTGTGAGTCTCTGAAGCCAGCATTGTCTCCAGAGCTAGTTCCAGGACAGCCAAGGCTACAGAGAGAAACCCTGTCCCCAAAAACAAGCCAACAATGAGGACAAAAACAAAAACAAAACAACCCAAAATTTGTACTTTTTTAATACATGGTTGAGAATGGATTTGAAGTGTTTTTGTCTCTCTTATTACATTTTTGTATTAGGATTATATTAAACTAATATAACTTAGCTGGGGAGTATTCTCCCTATACTAAAGAACAGTTTCTTTTGATGAATAGTTAGATCATTTTTATCCTTCCCTACAGTTTAAGAGTCACGCCTTGCTGTTTTCTCCTCTTTTAACTCTTGTAGTAACCATGTAGTAACATATGCCTATAACTCAGCAGTGGGGAGGCAGAGGCAAGAGGATTTCAAGTTTGACATTAGGATGAACTGTTTAAGTATATCCTGTTTTAAAAATAACAAAAATCCTGCTGTCACCATTATAATGTCAGAGAAATGGCTATCTCACAAAAATAAAGTCTCTTAAGAGACAGAAAGCACTGAATATAAATTGCACAATGTTTGATATGCACTGAATTTCTGAAATTTAACACTTTCAACTACCAGAGAACAAATGTATAAGCCTTGAAAAATGTATATAATGAAAATCTACTGGCCATGCAAAGATGGCCTGAGAACTAAGAAACAAAGTCTAACACAATCTGAAATTTAAAGTAAATTGTTGAAGCAAGGAGTGTTAACTGAGGTCCTATCAGTCAAATGATTTGTTTCTATGAAAGCTGGGAAGCCTATACAAGTTTAGGAGAATATGGGGAGGGAGTGATGGCAGCACACAAAGCAAGTTGGAAGCTTGAGCCCATCCTTGTCTCAAGGCCTTATTTCAGGACACTACATTTTCTCTTCTTTTTGAAGCCTCTTGCTCTAATTAGCTGCTTTCTTCTACTTTCTACTGTGAAACACTGCCTTCCGTTGGAGGCTTGGAAATTTTAAATCAACCTCAGATCCGTGCTCAAAGCTCAGAAGTTACCTACCCTGGCCTGACTTTACAGCTAGATAAGAGAGTAAATTAACAGAAGGCACTAGACCTAGACCCAGACAAACTGGCACTCTAGAGTACACTGGTTACATGAAAGATTAGTTACCAGGCTAAAAACCTCTGAATCCACCTGTGTTCTTTGTAACTAAAAATAGTAATCTGTTTTTTTATATCATGAAAATATATTCTTTTAAAATATTATAAAGCCATGGGCATGGTAGATTCCCAAGCCCTGGGTTGTTTTACAGAACTAGTGCTGATGCAAGAGGCACAGTCAAAGTGAGAGTAAAATATCACTGTCCAAAAGCTATCATTAACAAGAATAAGTGGATAACCACATACATGTTTCACAGGAAATCTAGCCTGGAGGTGTGGGAGAGACTTGAGGAGCAGCACCTTTTTATGCTTCCGCTTTACTACCTTTTGGTAAATGCAGGGCTCTCTGCGTAGACATCAGCCCCACGATTACATACTACTACTGCTTGCCAGTTTCAGCCTTCATCTACCCACAACTTTGACAGTACGCTTACGGGTTCCACAGGCTGCCATCAGGGAGGTATTCTTAGATCTGGGCTTCAAGAAGTTATAACTGACTAGACCAGTACTTACATGCCTAAGGCTCATGTCCCATCCAAATGAGTAAACATATATTGTACATCTCTCAGGACTGAGCTTTCTGCTGCGGAGAACCTCCACTCCACTGATCTCCCCTTCCCTGTTTTTTCTTTTTGCCAATAGCCATGTCATGCCTGGGAGGTAAGTGTTTCATAATGCTCTACCTTTCTCATTCAGCTTTTAGATCTTTTCTGGAGTCTCTTTTAATGTTTCCTAGCTATGGAAGAAGTTATATAGACGTTCCATTTAAGGCTGAGCATTTGTCACTTATTCATCATTTCAACCTATATGAGCTTGTGCAGTTAATGCTGCTCATTGCAAAGAAACAACTCATGCTGGGCATAGTGATGCAGCATGCCTTTAATCTCTGCACTTGAGAGGCAGAGGGAGGTGGATTTGTGAGTTCGAAACCAGCCTGGTCTATATAGTGAGTTCCAGGACAGCCATGGCTTCATAGTGAGACCCTGTCTTGAAAAACAAAACCAATAAAAAAGGAAGCATCTCTGACAAAAGCAGGCAGCTCCACCAACTAATCTATAGGCATAAATATTTTTAAAAAATTTAGTAGGCACAACATGTTCAGTTAGAAAAACAGTAGTAGCTTGCCCCCTAGGAACTCCTATGATCCCCGCAGCCATGGGCTTCACAGGACCAGATATAAGTTCCTTCTCGTGGAGCAGCCCTCAAGTCAAACTACAGAGGGTTGGCTTCTTTCACCACAGACTTGTCATCATTGCACTAGTGGGCACATTTTACCTAAACAGAATTGGTTCTACATTTAAATATGGAATTACTTCAAGATTTAAGTGGAGCAATAACATGTACATTCATGTAATGTTAAATGTAAATGACTTTATACACCACAATTTTAAGACTTAAATTTAAGATTATAAAAATGAAACCTAAGGCAGATATCAACCAACTCACAGCCTCAATATGCTCAAAATACCTTAATAAGAAAACAGAAAATTAAAAAATAAATGCCTCAGGAGGCTGGAGATGGCTCAGAGGTTAAGAGCACTGGTTGCTCCTCCAGAGGTCCTGAGTTCAATTCCCAGAAACCACATGGTGGCTCACAACCATCTATAATGAGATCTGATGCCCTCTTCTAGCATGCAGGCGAAACTCTGTATATACAGTAATAAATAAATAAATCTTTAAAAAAAAAATAAAAATAAATGCCTCTCAGGTCATTTATATTATAAAATGTTAGTGATACCCTTCAGTTAATTATTCTTAAAATAATTATTTCTCCAAATGATGAATAATAGAACTTTCTACTACGTAAAGTAAAGATAATGACAATTTGCTGATATTTAATTTTTCTGTCTCCCTTTGAAAGAGGCAAGCAGTAAGAATACTGCAAATATATTAGTTTTTCTTTTAGAAAAGACCATCAGGGAAGTTATGACACAGGCCAGCAAAGTGCTCTCAACTGTTGGCCAAGTATGGCAACATGGGAAGCATGGGATGATTTGAACGAGGTGTCTCTTTTAGTCTTAGGGACTTAAATACTTGGCTCTCAGTTAATGGAACTATTTGGGGGAGGCTTAGGAGGTGTGGTCTTGTCAGAAGAAGTGAACCACTGTGGATAGGTTTTGAGAACTTAAAGGCTTGAGCCATTTTGAGTTTATTCTCTTTACTTCATGCTTGTCATTTGTGATTTGAGTCCTCAGCTTCCTGCTGCTATGCCTTCACTCCACCACCATGGGCTCTAACCCACTGGAACCTGTCAGCTCAAATAAACTCTTCTGTTAAGTTGCTTTAGTCATGTGTTTTATCACAGTAATAAAAAGTAACTAATGCAGAAGTTGGTACCAAGGAGTGGGTTAAACTCTGTAAGAAGAGCCTAATGTGTCATCATAGCAGGAGCTCAGAAGGCGGTTGTGCTAACAGCTACACAGATGGTGGAGGCCCAACTCAAGAGGTTTTTTGAAGGCAAATGGACTAGAGATGCTTTGTGGTATTTTGGCAAAATATGTAGTTGCCTTCTGCCCATGTCCTAAGAACGTGACTTGGACTATGGGCTAGTTTTTCAGGGAGATTTCTAGACAGCTTAACATTGGTTATTAGTAAAATCACTCTTATGAGGATATAAAATGAGAAAAAGGACAAAAAAAAGTACAGTTTAAAGAGGAAAACAACACTGACTGTCTTAATGTTTATAGCCTAGGCATGTGCTGGAAGAGACGCTATAATTGGTCAGGAGAATTAAGCCACTAAGGAAAGATCTGAGCACACCCTCAGGTCAAGATCTCATCCAGCTAAGCTTTTTTTCGGTTTTTCCAAGACAGGAGTTCTGTGTGTAGCCCTGTCTGTCATGGTTTCTGATTTCCCTCCAGAGTGTTGAGATTAAAGGTGGGTGCCACATAAAAAAGCCCAAGGAAGCCGGGTATGGTGATGCATACCTCACTCGGGAGGGAGAGGCAGGTGGATTGCTGTGAGTTTGAGGCCAGCCTGGTCTACAAGGTGAGTGCAGGACAGCCAAGGCTAACACAGAGAAACCTTGTCTCGAAAAACAAAACAAAACAAAACAAAACAAAAAAGCCCAAGGAATTTTCTGCTCCTGGAAAGCAACTGGGGTGAGGTGGGATGAGACTGGGCAAGCATCCTTCCCCAGGTGGTAGGCAAACTTGGCAGTGTGATCCACATGGTACTGGAGTCATGGAGAATGCTTGAGTAAAGAGGATTCTTCCTTTATGGTTTCAGAAGCCACTGAGGGCAGGTAATGTCTAGCATTGCATGGAGTTGATTCCACATTCCATTAAAAATACTAAGTATATTTTAAAAGCTTTACATTATGACCTCTCTAGACAGGAAAACACTTTTTTTTTTGGAACATTACTGAAAACAGGCCAAAACAGTATCACAGAGGAAGGACATTTTATTGACCTAAACATCTTGAGAGTCTAAAATAGAAAACAAATGGGAAAGTAATTTCTACCATCTTTAAATGGCAATGAGAACACATGAAATCCTCTGTATTTATTGGTATTATCTTTTCTACTCTTCTGTAATAGTTCCTGGCTTTTGACAAACAAACAAACAAACAAACAAACAAACAAAAAACTGATAAGAAAAACAACTTAGAATGTATATAACAAATGAAAAACTTTTGGAAAGTAAACGTAAATTTCTTCTACTCATAAGTCCTCTGAATCTGAACAACTTAAAGATGATAGAGTCCTTGCTTTTAAAACACTTTGATATCATTTACCCATCACCGACCGCAGTAGGCTGAAGAATTGGCCCTGGTGGCACAGGCACAGGATAAGTGGAATGCTGACCAACTCAGCTACAACCCAGGAGCTAGATCCAGTGCTTTAAGCTGGCCTGTCCCAAAATCTACCCCATTTATGAACTGCTGGAGTGAATGAAGGAGCCGGTCCTGAAGGATCTCCACGACACAGAGTACAACAGGATAGCCAAGAATAGTCCCTGGATCCAGTGAGAATCCAATATTGATGGTGCAGCAGAAGCCAGAGGCCTCAAACCAGATCAATGACTCATTCCAGTAAGCATTTACAAGTAAAGATGTCTGGACAAAAGGGTATACTGAGTGATACACCATGACACACTGCAGCTTCCATGGCAAGATGGGTATTTTTTCCTTCTTTCTTTTTCAACATTTTGTTTTCTTTTGTGGGTAGGTTTCAAAGACAGAGGGAGCATACAAAAGGGAGGGGGAGATGAATGAGACTGGGTGCATGATGTGACATTCACAAAGAGTCTAAAAAATTTTTTTTAAAAAAAGAGGACAAAAAGTAGAGGGAAGAAGGTGGGTCTGGGGGAGTTGGAGGGAAGACTGGGGATCAAAATACACTACAAATTGTCAAAGAAGCAATAAAAATATTTTATTTTAACAAAGACAAAGCCAAGCTGGTTATCACTTTCTTATAGAATGGTCATCTTGTAAACCCTTGAGAAGAAACAGTTAAGGATGACAGAGAAAGAGAGAAAGAAGCGGGGGATGGGGTGGAGTGGGCGAGAACTTTGGATTTTTTTGCGATGTGAAATTACTTGGGGTACCCATGTCTGTGCTTTTTACTATGTGAATAAGTGTTTCTCTGTTTAGTAAAGCTAAAAGAAAGGGGGGACTCCCAAAAACCTAACTTGATAGCTTCACTCTACACTTCTAATAAAACTAAACTGCTATATAGGTTCTCAAAAGACTTGTGTGTATTGGCCTTAGCTCACCTCTCTACCTACCCATCTTACCACTTTCAGTTCATTATTATAGTTTGCAGGGTTCACACATGCTTTTATAGCTAAACACTGTGATTTCTGACATACATCTACTTGTAGGCTTCATTAATATCTGTTATAATTTGTTAGTTTTAATTGTTTGTGTATGAGACTATGTACCTGAGTGCAGATGCTCCCAGAGGCCAGAGGATCTGGAATTAGAGGCAGATGTGAGCCACCGGACATTGGTGTTCAGCTCTCAACTCTGATCCTCTGCAAGACCTCTTAATAGCCAAGCCATCTCTCCAGCCATGCCTACTGTCTTTCCTAGATTGTGTTTATTCCATGAAATCGGTCACTATATTACAAAGACTACACAGAGTACAAATGGAGATAATGCTAAGTAATTTGGAGGAAGGAAGTTATTTTGCTGTTCTGAATCAGAATTCTAAGCACTATTATGTATATATTTGTGGTTTAAATTTTTTTTCTGGAAACCAGTACCATTGTGTGTTTGTTTTTTGAAATATTTATTTATTATTATGTATACAGTGCTCTGCCTGGATGTACTCCAGCACACCAGAAGAGGGCATCAAATCCCATTATAGATGACTGTGAGCCACCATGTAGTTGGTGGGAATTGAACTCAGGACCTGTGGAAGAGCAGTCAGTGCTCTTAACATCTGAGCCATCTCTCCAGCCCTGTTTTTTGTTTTTAATCTACAATGTACTGTGTATTATGGAAACCTACTTTCTGAATGATTAAAATCCAGAAGGAAACTAAGTAAACAGACCACTGAGGTGAGAATTACGTTTAGGATTATGTATTAAATTGCTAAATAGAGACAAGCATTACCTGATTAAGTCTATTTATTACAGCATATAAATATCAATTCCATACCAATTCATCAATTATAGTCATAACAATAGTATTTATCCATCAAGCTATACTCTGTGTTCCCTCATTAGGTTGCAAAGTCCTTAAAAAGTTTAATTTTAAGGACTGAAGTGATGGCTAAAGAGCCTGTACTGCTGCTCTTGCATCAGACCTGAGTTCAGTTACCAGCACTCAAGGCAGGTGGCTCCCAACTGCTTTTAACTCTAGTTTCAAGGGATTTAATGCCTAAGACTTCCATGGGCACCTGCACTCACATGCAAATACTCACACAGATAGTAGCACATAAATACAATTTAAAATACAATAAAAGGTAACAGGAAAGTGTCATGAGGGTGAGGGGCTGTAGAGATGGCTCAGTAGTTTAGGAGCACCTAATGCTGTTACAGCAGGACCTGAGTTCTGGTCCCAGGATTCACACTGGGTGGTTTACAACTGCCTTTAACACGTCTGGCCTTCATGGGCTCCTGACACTCACATACTCATACCCCCTCCACATTTACACAGAATTTATAAAAATAATACAAAATAAATCTTTATATAACAATGTACTATTGGGGGTGGGGGCCAACAAGCTGGCTCAGGTGGTAAAGGGTTTTGTTCAAACTTGATGACCAGAGATCAATGCCTGAAACACATGGAAAAGTAGGAGAGAATCAACTCCTAAGTTCTCACCTGACTCCAAGAAGTATGCCATGGTACCCCCTCCCCAATATCATATACATATACACATAAAAATAATAATAAAAATGTCATTTGGGCGGTGGGGAAAAGACAAGGGTTCTAAATATAATTTAGCACTTGGGAAACAGAAACATGGATCATGAGATCATCTTGGGCTACATAAAGAAAATCCCAGGCAGTCCTCTTCCTTCCAGAAGAGAACAAGCTTCCAGCTGGTGTGTGTGGTGTGTGTGTTGTGGTGGTGTTCCATTTTGGTCAGCTTAGTCTTTGAAGAGGTAATTTAAAGCTTTGAGTTGGCAAAAACTACACATTCCTGTATGTTTGGAAGTTTTTGAGATGAAGCAACAACTTTGAAATGTGTGCTAAGAGGCAGGATTGATATCCCTGAAGTATTCATTTTTAAATAGGTAGGGGCATTTGAAAAACTGAGTAATTTGTTCCTTCAGCCCTAAGGATAGCACGTATCTCTTAGTTGATGCAGTATTAACTGACATCTAAACATCACAACAGCTGTAAATTTCATGTCCTAACTGTCTTCCCTGACCATTTATTCAAAGTGGCCAGCTGTAACTACTGGAGACCTCAGCTGGAGTAGCTGAACTCAAAAATATGTTGGCAAGAATCCAAGTCATCCCAACCCACGCCTTAGTACTTAACAGCAGGAGACGTGTGTCTATCCTCTAACAATTTCCACATTCTGTAGGACTGAGGAGGCAAATGTTGGCATCAATGGTATTTGTTAAGCTACTGCACATTGACTTTCAAAGCTTTAACCGGCAGGTGCAAACCTGACACCTAATTTACTCCTTAAACAGCAGAACCCTGAAAACACAAATTACAAAGACAGGCGAAATGAAAAGGAACAGATAAACAGTTTTTATTTCTCAGTTACTTGAATCTGTCAATATTAATTTTTTTTGACAGTTTAACAATGAGCAAAATCCTAAGTTTAACAAGAGAGTCAGGCATGGTGGTGCATGCCTTTAATCCCAACACTCAGGAGTCAGACCTCTAAGTCTAAGTCAGTCTGGGCTACATAGTGAGTTCCAGGACAGCCAGTGCTACCTCCCAATAAACAAACAAATAAACGAACAAAACCACAACAGTTTTTATGAACACAATCAAATCTTCAGTCATAATGGATTTTATTTGGAAACAGTAATGTACTATGCTTTTGCTTATAGATTTGCTATTTCATAATTATTTCTAGGCAGCTGAGGTTTAAGGATAGTGCTAATTTGTGATGAAGTTTCCATGATTTTTTGCCAAAACAGAAAGTTATAGACAAATTATTTGTGCCAAATAAATTTAATAAGGACATAATTTATTTATTTATTTGGTTTCAGACAGTCTTTCTAATGTTGTGTAGGGTGGCCTCAAGCTTAGAATCTTCCTTTGCAGTGCTGGAATTATGGGCATGGTCACCAAACTTACCTAGTCTTTTTAAATCCAATCAAGTTTAGCAGTGGGGAATTGTATATCAATTTTAAGCTAACACAGTTTTACTTAAAGAGATGCCTTCTACTTTGAGGTTGTTTCTCCTACTTTTATAATGATAAATGTTATCTTTTTGAGAAACAAATTTTATATAAAAAAATGAAGTGTTTTTAAATTTTCCTTTGAAGTAATTTTACGAGGCAAACCCTAAATAGCTTTCTCCCATCTTTTTTTTCCAATTAAAATAATTTTAAATTATACTCATTTATGTGTACACATATCTGTGTATTTATGTAAGCATACATGTGCCTTAGTCCCCATGTGTAAGTTAGGATCATGTGAGTTCCCAGAAAGCAACTCTAGTGATCAGGATTGATAGACGTTTTTGTAAAGAAACTGGTCCTCCTAACACCAGGTTTTAACCCAGGGCCTGGCCTTTGGAACAAGACACATAGCATTCAAATAATACCTAGTGACTCTGTGTGTGACCTTAGGCAATTGGCTCCTTCATGACTCATTTTTCTCAATTGTGACTTGCAGCTGTGCTGGGAAAATTAGATAGTCTTAAAGCTTGTTATATATACTAACGAGACTAACAAGACACACACACAAAAAAATGTTTTTAGTTGTTAACCATTTGTTTGACCATTTTTTCTAAACATTAGAAATTAATCAAATCATGATTGTCTTTTTTCTCCTGAGAAAGTTTCTCTCATAATGATCAATCTCTCAGAGACCCCCACTCATTAGTCATAGATTCTGTAGATCAGTTTCCACTGCATTCCTCTGTTGATGTATTTTTTCTGTTATAAACAAAGACTCTTTACCTACACAGGGAGAGACAGACTCCCATATCCAAGTTTCTTCATAATCTGAGCTTTACCTCTCAGGCCTAAAATGTATTATGATCTAATATCTCTTCTGTCAACCTCTTTTAATAATAACAAAGTACAATAAGTTTTTATCTTCAACCTAATGTATTATTTTGTAGCATGTAACAATATTGTCCTTTCCTTCCTTCTTAAAGCTAATCTTCAACCTCAATTTCTGTAGTTTTTTAGTTTTCTGACAGATTGGTCTTTTGTCTTTTATCTTTTTATTTCACTCAGTCTCAATTCCTCTCCTCACAAAAGCTATACCCACACCCTGCTATTCCCCAAACAAAGCTAGCCTCAAACAATTCTGCTAGGGTTACAGGAATGAGCCACCATGCCTATAGGCTAAACTCAAGGCTCTAACTGCTACTTAGATACTAAGGACATTAAAGCCTATTTAAATCTAATGATTTTTTTTAATCCCTCCATTAAACTATACTCTAAGTATTTCAGTCAGTATTTTCTTTGCTGTACTTTTCTGCCACATTAAACCAGTGCCCCCTTCCCTTGTATCCTCCACCAATCCTCTCAGCCTTTTTGTATCTATTTTCCACCATGCTACATTAGAGTCCCCCAGCATCCTGGCCTCTACTCATATCTTTACTCATTTATTCTGCTGAACATGCTGATCCTGAATATATACACACCTTTTCTTTTTTTCTTGCTTCTGTGCATTTGCATATACGGCACACATCTACTGATAAAATCTTCCCCATCATTCCCCTCAACTATGCTATGCCCATGCTGTCTCGTTTGGATACTCTCTTTAGCACTTCAGCCTAAGTTTCACTTTGACTTTTATATTTCCATGTTATGAGACAAAATGTTTTACAGAAACTAACAGATACAATGATAAAGCTAGTACCCTAGGGGTTTATATTGGAATGTCCTTTAAGAACAAGAAATCCATGAGCCAGGTAAGTTGGTGCACACCTGTAATCTCAGCACTTGAGAGGCAGCAGCAGGGGATCTCTGCAAGTTCGAGGTCAGCCTGGTCTACAAAGCAAGTCCAGGACAGCCAGGGCTGTTATACAGAAAAACCCTGTCTTGGAAAAACAAACAAAACAAGAGGTTCTCACTAATACTACCTTCTTGCTCTAAACATTTAATTAATAAAAGTCACACTGAAGTCTATTAAAAAGCTCTAATCTAAGCAAAATGTAACCTGTAGACTGGGTGAACAAAACATAAGCAGCTATTAAGGTATCTGAGGCAGGAAGACTCAAGGGAAACCTGAGCTAAACAGCCAGAAACCCCCCCTTCCTCTTTTTCTTTTCTTTAGGTACACTGTACTATTTCAGATACAAACTACTAAATTATATACTGTTTTTGTTGAGGGGATGGGGGGGAGGAAGGATATTATCTGGACACTGTGTAAAATACTAATCAGAATCAAAATTTAGGTCACAATCTGGGGACAGAATTTTTTGGAAGATTATTACATAAACTATGTCAAATTATCTCAGTTTTCAAAGCATTCTTAAGGACACACTAAATTCATAAGCCAAGAAAGCTTATTACAGCTGACTGATAAACAGCCTTCCATTTTGGTTCCTGGAGGCATATGCTTTTGTTTTGTCCAATAGGGAATGACCACAAGAAATTCTTTATCCTGATCATAATAAATATACACCATATTCATTTCCCCCCCAGTGCTGGGGACTGTATGTAGGGCCTTGTCATGCTAGTCAAGATCCCTTCTACTGAGCTATGTCCCCAGTCCTGTCTGTATTTTCTAACTCATTTCACATGACTATATATCTCAAAATAAATCCGAAATTCCACAACAAAGCCATACTAAAAAGAATTCCTTTAGCCCTAGAGACACCATATTTTTAAGGATAAAAGCTTACAACTCTGTGATTATTTTTAATGCCACTTCTCAGATATTTTGAGGAGCTCTATGAAGGAACAATAAAAAACAAAGTCATAATATTAATTCCTTGTTTCCTAATGATTGTCCAAAGGCTAAATCTAATGATTTATAGCTCACGAGTCTTTGCTTTTAAGTGAATTTTAGCAATATTTCAGAAAGAGAGGAGAAAAAGCTTAAAAAATGAACCAAATGTCAGATGTGATTCAAATTTGCTTTGGTTTTGTGTCACTATGTGACTCAGCAGCCTCAGTTCTCTGAAGTGCAGATGAGACATACCTACTGCTTTCCTCACAAAGATGTATAGTAATTAACAAGCTAATGCCTGCAATATAGTCTATAGCTCTAATTCAAAGACTGTATAAACACAAAACACTCCTAACAAATCTGTAAGAGATAACTTCCAAATGAAAAAGATTTAAAGACTGTCTGTGATTGTTAATGAAATGGTTAGTACTGCAGAGACTGGTTCTTTCCATCAGTATTTCAGAAGGGGTGAGATAAACTTTATCAAACGTGATGCAGATAATTATAAGCTATGACATACACTATGAAAACAAAGTACAGAGTTCCACATGAGAATGAAGTGAGGGGTGGGTCCTTTTACTTATCTCTTAATTTTTAATAATACTTTTCTGACATTGTCTTACTTTTATACTCAAGGAAACCATGGCTGCACGTTCTTTTCTAAGCTCACACAACTTTAAAGTGGGAATGGCGGGCTGGAGAAATGGCTCAGAGGGTAAGGGTACTTACTGCACCTCCAGAGGTCCTGAGTTCAATTCCCAGCAACCACATGGTGGTTCACACCCATCTATAATGTGATATGATGCCCTCTTCTGGCCTGCAGGTGTACATGCAGGCAGAGCACAGTATACATAATAATAAATAAATCTTTAAAAATAAATAAATAAATAAATGGCAGGCACACAGGCCTAATATAAAGACTATTATGTCCAGTCTTAGTGGATTCTGCTAATATCTTCGTAGTTAACACCTTCACTGACAGCATGACTTTGCTCATTCTCCCCTGTCCAGTGAAACTCTGTTTAGTATGTCAAACTGCTCTCTTTGCTCTCTTGGACCTCCGGGTTACTTATTATGAAATATCTACCACTTTCTAACATTAGACATTTTGTTTGCTGTACATATGAACAGTGGTCCTCTGCTAGATGCTGAGTTCTTGCATTAAGTTAGGCATCTTTATTTTGTTCATAAGCTTCCTTCCACCACCAAACAAAACCAATCCTACAATAGTGAGCAGTGCATATGCAGAGAACATACTCCCACTTTTCCTCTTTAGCCAGCCATAAGAACTTATTTAAACATTATTTTTAATGTATAGTTTCTAAGGAGACAAAACGGGCCCCATATTTAAACCAACTTACACTCAAAGATTTTAATTTATTTTGACACTTTATTCTATTAAAGAAGTGGAGACTGGAATTATGAATATCATTTAAAAATCTTAGCCAAAATAAAAGTATTTTAAAAACCCATTTAAAAAATGACAAAAAAAAAAAAGAATACACATGGTCAACAAATAAATCAAGCTATTACCAACAACACAAAGTGAAGACTGTGAAACGAGGAGGATTTGGATAATGATCAACAGAAGTGCCTGCCATGCTCTATGCTTCTAGAAGCTGAATGTGAGCCACAGATGGAACATATGATTGGAAGTACAGCTTGAGCATCCCATGTGGAATCAGTAGGACCAGAAATCTATTTTGAAATATTTTTTTTAGACTTTTACTAGCTGAGCATTCTTAACCTCCAAGTCAGAAATCCTAAAATACTCCAAAAATCTGAAACTTTTGACCATTATGTCAGTACTCAAATTTTCGCACTAGGGATGCTCGTGGAATGGTTGCAGACTCCAAGAATCTTTCTTTAGTGTTTTTTTTTTTTTTTTTTTTTTTTTTAAGAGATATTTCGACTGTGATTACAATAGTTATCAAACTTTATTATTCTTTAAGTTTTATTATTCATTTGTGTGTGTGTGCCTGTGCGCGCGCATGTCTGTGGAAACCAGAAAAGGATGTCAGATGTCCTGGACCTGGAGTTACAGGCATCTGCAAGCTACACAATGTGTGATGGGACCCATGCTCAGAGTCTTTGGAAGAACAGCAAATGTTCTTTACCACTGAGCCATTTCTCTAGCCAATTTTAATTTTCCATATAGAGGTACTAACTAAATCCAATGACCAGCATCACTATAATGTCAACAGAGAACATTAACATTAAAATCGTAGTTTCTTTCAATAACTACATTTAATTTAAAGCCCTTTTACTACTACTACTACTACCACTAAAAAAAAAAAAAAAAACAATTTCAGACTTAGATACTTTTCTGTGATAAAATAGTCTTGACAAAAGTAGCTAAAGGGAGAAAGTCAATTCTGGCCCACAGTCAAGGATGTACACACACACACACACACACACACACACACACACACACACACACACACACACAAACAGTCTATCCATCATGGTAGAAGTCAAGGTGTCAAGAGTGTCAATTAGCTGGTTACACTGCATTCACAGGCAGAAAGCAGAGTCAAATGTACATTGGTGCTTAGTTAACTCACTGTGTTCATTTGAAAAGTCCCAAGACCCCTGCCAGGGAAGGGTCTCACTTGCAAGTAGGATGAGTCCTCCAGTATCAAGTAATGCAACCAATGTGATCCCCACAGGTATGCGCTGAGGTCCACCTCCCAGATGATTCTAGAATCTGCTAAGCTAACAGCACTAATTATCACAAGATCTATGTGAGGAAAACATTAAAGTATGATAAGTCTGACATTAAAATAAAAAATACTAAACCAGGTGTGGTGGGTGACAATCCTAGCACTTGATAGGCTAAACTAAAGACTGCTATTAATCTGGGGCCAGTCCAATCTTCAGAGTAAGACTCTGTTCCAAAACATTAAATAAGTAAGATCACTGAATTAAAAATTCTTAAAAAAAAAAAAAAAAATCACAGAAAAAGAATACATATGGCTAAGGAATAAATCAAACTATTACCAACAATACAAATAATTGGGAGATGTGACTGAAACTAGAATCAAGTGCCATTCTGTACTCCTTAGAATGCTTAGAATGGCAAAAGCTGGTAAGTCTAAAGTAAAGTATGAATAAGATGGAAAAACCTACCTCATCCATTACTGGCACAAACAATATGGACAGAAAATTGGCAGTTATCTAATAAAGAAAAGATCGCACCCTGTGGGCCGGCAATCTACTACTACATTTATGGATGAGGGTAATCTTTCTTACTGACAGCCTGCAGGTATCATGAATGAAGCACCACTAAACCAAAAGCTAGGGAAGGGGGCAGGGCGAACTTTCCCTGTATGAAGAGAATGCTGTGGGAGCTATACTTGGTGGGAAGATCACTAGTTCAAGGCCAGCCTCAGATACTGAGTCCTTAACGCTACACCCCACCAATAGAAACAAATCAAAGCAAACTAGAAAAAGATAGTCCTGCTCTAAGTCCCATGCATTTTAACTGTGCTATTGGGTATTCACTGGGAGAAGGAAAGGAAAAACCAACTCCAAGGCAGATATTTCTAAAAATGCACTCACTGTCTAGTTATATTGTCTTAACACAATGATGACATTAAATAATTTATCCTGTGTGTAAAGGGAAGACTGTAATGCTCTTTTGTTCAAGCTTTAAGGATTAAGCTTGTTATTTTACAAGATCACTGTCAGCAATAGTGCTGCTTTTAGTGTTTAAGGAAATCCATAGATCAATCAGACTGGACAGCGGCAGCAACTGAGCTGACTGCCGGTGAGGCTACCCACTGAGGTAGAGTATCTGACTCAAGCAATACTCCTGAGACTTTATGTGGATACACATCCTGCAATCCCACTAACCTTCTGCATCTGAGCCAGTGGGATAGGGCTTGAGGCACCACAGACCTAACAAACAAACTCCAGGTGCTTCTGATACTGTTGATATAACATTGAGGGTAGCTGCTCAAGTATCGATCAGTGAAACACATTATAAATAAGGATATAAGGTCAAGAACCAACTCTGGACATGCCTTGCATATATTTAAATACACATATGGGAAAACATGCTAGCAGTGGTGGTGCTCACCTCTAAAGCCAGCACTGGAAGACTGAGGGTTGAGGATCTCAAGTTTAAGGCTAGCTTGGGCTAATTAGGGTCTCCCTGTCTTAAAAAGCCAAGACAGTGAGACATTTCAGAAACCTACTGTCGGGCAATTTTCTTGTGCAAACGCCAAGAGTAAACTTACAGAAAGACACCAAGCAATATAATTTTAAGACTGCTGCTGTACACATAGTTGGTCATAGAACATTTGTACATGGCCATAGGGTGGTGAAAACAAAACAGAAAGACTTGGAATACTATAGATGAATATTGCCCAAACTGAGAAACAAGCTACAGAAAAGATATAAAAATCATGCTCAAATAGATTTAAGGCCATCAAAATTATATATATACACACACATGTACATATACACATACACATATATATGTATATTATATATATATTCAAGGATCTAGATGCCGGGTTTTTGTTGTTGTTGTTGGTGGTGGTGGTGGGTTTTTGCTCTTGCTGTTTTTGTCTCCACCCCCCGCCCCCTCCCCAGGACAGGGTTCTCTGTGAAGCCTTGGCTGTCCTAGACACTTTGTAGACCAGGCTGGCCTCGAACTCAGAGATCCACCTGCCTCTGCCTCCTGAGTGCTGGGATTACAGGCGTGTGTCCAGCTAAATGCTGTTTATATGAACAATGATAGCATGGAGCCATGGCAATTTAAGGTTAATGGTTGGAGTGGGAAAAAGAGAATAGGATTTGGGAAAATTTACAAGATACAGGGAAAGTATCCCTTTGATTTGTATCTTTTTGTATTCAACTAGATGAGAGGTACATAAATTCTCATTACATTTTATGTCATCAAATTGATACAGCTACTTTTACACCGGAACTGAAGAAAAACTGAATAGAATCATGGCATAGAAGACTTTTTCAACACCAAGGATTGAGGACAAATCAAAAAATGTGGGCTCAAGTCTCAGCTCTTACTATCTAGCTTTAGCAATTTAAATAATTTCTCTGCTCTTTATTTACTCAATCTGTAAAGGCCAGAAAGTCGTTCTTCCACCCCACAAGGCTGGGGCAGACAAGGTAATGTACATGAGCGATTCCTAACAGGGAAGGAAAATGAGACACTATTTTGAGAATTACAAGAGAAATCAGAGTGAAAGTAAAATAAAGAAGCAAATAAGCCCTAAATTTCCTTGTTTACACCGTTACAGCACCAACACTAACACACACAAAATAGCTTATCAATTAGTACCCCTAAAAACTGAGCAGGTTGAATAGTTTTATATTAAAGAGAGATTTAGATTTCTTTTTATTGGATGTTTTGTCTGCCTGTATGTTATATTCACCAGGCCTGGTGTCCATGGACGAGAGAAGGATGACATATACCCGAGAACTGGTGTTAGCAGTGGTTATGAGATACCAGGTGGGTCCTGGGAAAGGAACAAAGGTCCTCTCCAGAAGCAACAAGTGCTCCTAAACAGGTGGCACGTTTTATTACTTTATATTACTAATGTGGACACTGACTCAGCCTAGAACAGCGCACCTCGAGTTGTAGAGCAATTTAGTAACAGAATGTGGAACAGGCACCAATTGCCTCATTCTACTGGGTTTTATCAGGCTACTAAAAACATTATCTTGTCCTAGGACTTTATGGTGACGTATGTGGTGGGGTGGGGGAGATTCTGCTCTTTCAGTGGTCATTTCATTCCCATACAAAATGGGAGATGGTACTTAGGGAAACAAGCCACGTGTCAACCAGGATATTGTACGCCAAGGGACAAATTTAAAGCTGCCTAGCCCGCTGAAAATCTAATCCTATCCTTGCCAATTAACCTTATTAGTACTAGAGTAGGAGAAAAGAGAGGTCAAAATATGGGTGAAGGCGCTACTTATTTTCTCCTAGATCTGAAATAGTAACAAAGGCACAGCAGAGAGTTTATCCGTTTCTAAGATCCAAAACGGTCGCATCCACCAATTTCCTTTTATAAGGCCACTACCCCCTCTCCCCAAGTAAAATTTAGTAACAAGCATGGACACAGATAATAATCTTGATATTCAAAACACTGCATTGGCTACGAGTAGGTACGCTATCCAAGTGAATCCATGCGCCAAATATATGGACGCAAATTCTCTGCAAAAGAAATGTTCCTTTACTGAAAAATCTCCGTTAATGTAAACAAATGAATGTCATCATAAACCGTACCCGATGTTCTATTCAGGCCTCACTAGGTAGTTCCAAATGCTGACCCAAGATGTCCAAAAATTCTTTTTTATATATTGAAGGCTTGAGAAACGTAAATGAATTGTCGTCGGGATTAAACGCTACACTGGACAAGGAATACCTTTCATAAACTCCCAAGCAAAATTTAAAGGTCACCCTTTCAGCGCCCCGTTATTCTAATCCTTTCTCACCAAATCAGCTTCATAGTAAACTAGAGCACCGTTGGTGCAACCAAATACTCTGCTTTTGACAGAAATCTCACCACGATTAAGGTTCTGAACCTTTTCGTTTTGTTTGTTTTTTAAAAAAAGCCGAGAGGTTAAACTCTCCGAACGTCCTCCACACACTATAACGTGACCCAACTTTCTTGGCTCAGTATTAAATAAAATTTCGAACAGAATCCCTCAACTTTCAATTCAAATCCAACCTCCTAGAGTTCTCAATCAGAGATGATAGAAGTTCAAGCCATCGAAAGCATCTCCCGCGACAGGCGGAGCGGGATACCCCGCTCAAGCTCCGGGTCGACTCCATCTAAAAGCGAGGCTGGCGGGACCGGGACACCGAGCCGAGAACGAGGAGGGCCCGCGAGTGGCCCAGATCCAGGAAGGGGAGCGGCGCCGACCCCATCTTGCGGTCCTCCCTGCGGGCGACGGAGGCCCGGGACGCGCGGGTTGCCTGCTCGGGAGCCCCGCTCCGGAGCCGCCTGGCCTGGTTCCCCGCACCGAGCGGCGACCCTCCCCCCCCGGGAGGCCCAGCCGCCCGGCCCCACGCACCTGCAGCTGGGCAGTCGCGACCGCCGGACTCGCTGTCCTCCGCCGGGCGCCGCCCGCCGACTCTGCGCGCTCGGCCCGGCCCGGGCCCGCGAGGACGCGAACGAGCGCTGCGGTGCCCGGCGTGCTTCGTGTGGCCCCCTCCACGCGCGCTCGCGTTCTGCTGACTAACGGCCCCGGCGCGAGGGACGGCCGCCGCCGGGGCTCTCCGGCCTGAGTTCGCGCGCGGCCGTGGTGGCCGTCCGCACCGCAGGGCCCGGCGCTGGCTTCTCGGCAGCCCGCCTTCCTCGGCGCCTCTCTAGCCCGCCAGGCGGCGAGGCGCGCGGCCGCAGCGGGTGGGAGCTGGGAGGAGGGCCGCGGGGGGCGAGCGGCGCGCGGCCCGGCAGGAGCTGGTCACTGACTGGCGGAGGGCGCCGAAGCTGACCGGGGTTCCGAGTTGGGGGCGGGCGGGGCGCCGGCCTCGCCCACCTTCCACCAATCACAAACCGCGCAGCGGAGTCGCTACGCTACGGAGCCGCGGACAGGTTGGGAGCATTCGGCAGGAGGCGGGGACTGCGGAAAAGAAGGGCCAATAGGAACGGCGGATCTCCGCCCCTCCGCCGTGATGGACAGCGGCGTTCGGGCCAATGGGGGAATTCTAGATTCGAAGAAAGCTGGACTTGCTGCTGCCTGGGTTTGAGGAAGGCTGTCCGCGGAGTGGGTGTGGTCGAGCCCGGAGAGCGGAGCTTGACCTCTGCCACGAGTCACATGGGGCGACCTGGGGCTGGGGCGGGAAAAGTAGAAGAACTTCTTCCGGGTCACGATCGATAGACTCAACCTGGGGCGGGAATTTCTTTCCTCTTCCCTGTAATTTAAAGGCTACACCCGATTAAGGTGCTTGTGATTTTATGATGAGTTCCCAGAAAGGCAACGTGACTCGATCCAGGCCTCAGAAACACCAGAATACGTTCACCTTCAAAAATGACAAGTTTGATAAGAGTGTTCAGACCAAGGTAGGCCCCCTGCCTGTTGTGCTGACCGTGATCCCAGGAAAAAATGATCGGAAGGGGACGGGGGGGGGGGGGCGCGGGGGTGGGAATGAGAGGAGTTGGCGAGGGCGAGCGTGGACTGCAGCCCAGTTAGTTTTGGCTGTAGTGCAATAGTGTCTAAAACATTCTTCCCACGCCCTTTCGTTGACTTGGCTGTGTTCCGTGAGTACGTCAGATGGTCAGCACACTTCACTAGTGCCGCCAAGAGCGGACAGGGCAGCCTACAGCCAACCTAAGGTACCGATGAGGCAATTGAGCCCTTGGATGCTTCCCTCTGGATCATTTTCCTGCAGCAAGAAAATGAAGATTTCAGCCTTGGTGTCTCATTGCTGTTCTTCTCTTAAGTCTGCGTAGCGACTGTTTTTCGAAACCTCCAACCCCATAGGTGTGTAGGGAGTACGACCTTAGAGTCACTGCCCTCACCAACTAAGTGTTATTTCAGTTTTGTGTTGAGATTGCAAGAGCGAAGTGTTTGGCGCGTGTAAAAATGGTTGCTTGCTGTTCATACAGTTATTTAATGTAGCAGCACTTGTTTAAACTGGAAGAATATTCAGACTGTTTAGCTAGCTTGAGATATGTATACATGAGTAACGATTTTCTGTGGATAGCTATCCCGTTCCTCATAACTGTGTGGAGAGGCCACAGTCGACTTTAGTCATCCTGCAGGCCAGAATTCAACTCTCCTAAGTTTGTTTCTTGAAGTTACTTAGTAATTTCTGGGAACTTCAGCCTCACATGAGAAATCTGGCAGGATTATTCTGAAGCCAACAAAATAAAAGAGTAAGCAGTCTGGGAGGTAACAGGTGGTCAGCAGGTGATTAATTTTAAAACATTATGAAAGTAATCTTTCTAGTAACTTGTGCTTTCTTTTTCTCTGAAATGTTTAATGAGCCTCTTTCATGCGCAGGGCTCTAGAGCCATGGGTGAACAGAGTTCAGAAACGTTGATCTCCCTTTATGGAGCTTGTAGCTCTCTGAGTGATATGGATAGTAATTAGGCCGATCAATCTGTAATTACAAATTCCAATAGAAGTTGCTAAAGGGAAAAGCAGTTCGGTGAAGAGGAAAGGAGGAGATTTTAAGTTAGGCCTTCAGAGCACGTTAGGCTTGCAGGCACTGGGTCCGGTAAAACTGCCAACAGCTTTCCCTGTGTCTTAGAAAAAAAAATTATGGAGTAGGAGCTGGTAAAGTAAAATGGATTAGCCTACAATATGGCCCAGACAGCTGTGAGGGTACTGGAGTATAATTTTCTCCCACTGTCCCTGTAGCCATCTTAAAATCTGTGGAGAGGCTTGAAAGTAAGACTAGACCATACTTAAATATAATTGTGAGATGTGCTAATTAGTCCTTTCCCGAGAAGAAGGAAACTAGGGCCCCAGGTTGTCTCAGCTCTCTATTATAAAGACAGTTTTTAGACTCAAGGCTGGACCGATGAAAATGGGGTGTTAGGGAGCCTTCCTCTATTCCCACCCCACCTCCACCCGTTTTAAGTCCTTTTAGACAGCATCTCACTATGTAGACCAGGATGGCCTTGAACTTGCAGTGATTCTCCTGCCTCCAAACCTGACTATCATAGACACTTTATTAGGATGTTCATCTAAAGTGCATTTGCTCATATTTGAATATATCCTTGAAGAGGAAAGAAGCATGCACTAGTCTTTGAACGGCCAACGGGGTCAGGCTACGAAGGCCCTTTCAGCTTAGCATGAGAGTTACTTAAACAGTAAATCAGTAGCCTCCCACTTTCTGAGCTTATTTAAAAGAGGCCCATCGTTATGGTCAGCGATCTGCAATGCCATTAGGCCACTTACAGGTTTGGAAAGGGTAGGTTGCAAAATAGATAGAAATCGCCTCTCATTAAATTCGCTGCGGTGTGGATTCTGTGTAGGTGCCTTCACACGCTTTATTGAAGAAGAGCTGGTGTGTAGTGAAACACACTGGTGTTGTGAAACGTTGTCTTCTGGGTGCAGCATGGCCAGTGACCACTTGAATCCCTGGCACCTGTGAGGACCTTCGAGACACCTGCACAGGATTGGGCTCATTAACGTTCTGTCACAGAGTGGGGAGAGACTTATGAGGCATCACCTTTCCCTGAGTGTGTGTGTAAGCTATCTATGGTTGATGGGTGCTGAAAGAGACATTTTCTTCAATGGAGTAGTCACACATCAGTTGTCCTTACTCCTGGAAATAGTACATGTTTTTGTAAGAGCTCGTAATTAGAAACTAAACTCATTGGTTCACTGAACTGGATTCAGGTAAATGTTTCCTTGGACATTGTTGGTGACCTGTTGTTTCTTCCTCTCCCCCAGAAGTTCAAGAGACTGCTGTAGCAGCAGAGAGACCTCACACTGTTTCTTTCATTTTCACTCTATAATACTGGCTTGGTACTGTCTCTGCTCTTAACTTCCCTGTCAGGATGGTTGTGGGGATCATTAACATTTTTTTCTTAAGAAATAGAGATTTTCAAGGTGCTAGTGGCATCCACCTTTAATCTCAGCACTTGGGAGGCAGAGGCAGGCAGGCAGTTCAAGGCCAGCTCATCTACAGAGTGAGTTCCAGGACAGCAAGAGATATACAGAGAAACCCTGCATTGAAAAACAAAACAACAAAAAAGATAGAAGCCAAGCATGGTGGTAGCCTTTCTAGAGGGCACTGTGGTGTATGAGAAGACATGGAGAAATGGATGAGTGGTGGCACAAAGGTGTGTGTGTGTGTGTGTGTGTGTGTGTGTGTGTGTGTGTGTGTGTGTGTGTGTTCCTTTTATTAAGAGAATGCAATGAATGTGGATCAGTGACTGAATGGAACTCTTGGTAGTAGCTGTGCAAATTGAATAGCCAGGTCTTTCTGAAAAGATAATAGGAAGTGACCATGAAGAACTGCTAATGCCACTGGGCATGCTTGTACACACCCGTAATCCCAACACTTGATGCCAAGGTAAGTAAGTGGATCTCTCTGAGGTTCAGGTCAGGCTATGAGTTCTAGGACAGCAAAGGATATGTAGCCTGCTTCGTAAATAAATAACTACAAAGAAAGAAAGAGATACAAGTATGAGCCAAGCCAAGCACACTTATATGATAATCTGTGTGGGTTTGAAGTTGCTCAAAGCCTAAGAAAATTAATTAGAAATGTGTAGTTTTTGAAAACATTGTAACAAGTTTATAGAGCATAAAAATTATTTTTCTCAGGCTTATAGTTCAGGTATAACCATTGTTAACAGTTGTATGTATGTTTGTAGACATCTGTGATGTAGCATGCATGTAGTAAAATACAATTTCATTTTTTAAGTGTTGTTCAGGACAGTCTGTATACTAGCCTACAACCCATTGTATAATCTGGGCAGTTCTGCCTCAGCCTTCCAATTGGTGGGATCACAGGTCTAGGCCACCACGCTCTGCTAAATTCATGTATTTCAATCATTATGAAACATTGTATAATACAAATGTAGATTAACTTATTTAACCACTTTCCTATTAATAAACATTTGAGTTCTTGACAGTTATTTATGGTGTATAAAAAACCCTGAAGCTGGAAGTGGTGCTATATACCTCTATTATCCCAGCACTCTGGAGGCTGAGGCAAGAGGCCTGTGAGTTTTAGGCTTCCCTGAGCTACATAATGAGATCACACTTATTATCTTTTAGCAAACACTATGCTAGATGCTAAGGCTAAGGGGGAAAAAAAAGTGTATATACACATATACTTATACATACACGTACGTATTTACTACTTTAACTGAAACTTATAATTTGCAGGGAGAAGAGACAGAAAGTAATCAAATAGTCTTTCAAGTGTGTCAGTGCCTGTGCCTGTAAACCCTATGAAAGAAAAGTCCAAGAGTATTTAACTGGAAGTCTTGAGTTTGGAGAGTAAAGAAGGTTCCATTAAGATCTGATGAGTGGGTAACTGTAACTAAATGAAATGGGAAGAGCATATATGTGTGTGTGTGTGTGTGTGTGTGTATATATATAATTTTTTTTTGCAGCATTATTTTTGTTAGTGTTTCTCAATATGTATATTTTTAGATCGCCAGTGTCATTTAATGATGAAGTTGCTTTGGAAATACTATGCATTGGATCTGACTTTGATGGGGGCACAGTGTACGTTGGTACCATGGCTAGCACTGAGATGAGAAATTTTGGGCTCTCAGTGAGGGAGGAGGAATGCTATGAATTCTGGCCTAAGCTGGACTATGGAGTGAGTACAGGGCCACCCAGAGGTATATAACAATATGCTGTCAAAGAAATACAACAAAACCCAAAAGGCACTGGGGTGTTTTGCAGCTTGAAAAGGTAATTGACCAAAACTTGCTTGGCCATGGAGCTGTATGGTTGATAAAATGCCCAGTGAGCGATTTACTATGGAGCACATTCACTTTTGCTGATGGCCATCTTGATATGGAGATGAAAAATGGAAGTCTGTGGCTGTACTGTCCGAATAATACTGGAAATATACTTGTGGTAATAATGACTGATAGTTATATACTTTACTGTGTTGTATGTTATGCCATCTTGGTTCACATTATCTAATTTTCAAAATGACCCTGAGATAAATGCTATAATTATTCCATTTTACATACTGGGAAATTAGGGCTTAGGGGAGTGAGTGGTGTCACCAAAGTTACATAATTAGCATGTGGCTGTCCATTAATTAGGTAAGATCTGTATGATGAGACTCAGAGAACAAGTCATTTCAAAGCCCTTTTTTTTTTTTTTTTGTATGTGGAGTTTCTCCTTCACTTGGGATTTTTACCTCCTGAGCTCTGTTTCTTAAATTTTGAGGCAGTCTCCCTGATACAGCCAGCAAGGTCATAAACATCAGCTCTTTTTGCTGCAGCCTGCTAAGTAAGTTGGATTACAGACTTTGTCCACTAGGACCAGCTTTTCTTTTCTTTGTGTTTTTGTTTGTACTAGAAGCAGTGTGACCCTGAGATCACAGGCAGAGTGGAGGTGTAGGGGTAGCATATGACTCTGAGGTGGGCTCTGTTCTCCAGAGGTTCGCATGCACGGACCTTAACTCCTTCAGTGTGAGAGGGAGATTGTGGGGAGTCTAAAAGATGCGGCCACCAGGCAGGTGCTGGGCCTAGGAGGAGCCAGTGTTGATTGCACAGAGTGAGTTCTGTGTGAGCGGCTTAACTTTGAAGTCTGCCAAGTCAGGAGGTGCTGTGCTAGCCTCACAAAGCGTGCATGACTTTCTGTTGCTGGCTCCACCGTGGTTGCTGGGAAATCGCCTTTCAGATGACTTGGTACACATCCTAGCCACGTGTGGGGCTCCAGCCTTCAGTACCTCCCACAGCTCTTCCTCTGCCTCCGGAGTGTGTAGTAGTTCAGATCCTTCAGTAGAGACGATGCTGAAGTACACATCTTGCCTTGCGCTTTCAGGGAGCACTGCTTACCCATGGACCTCACAAGTGAAGATGCTTTCCTTGCCCCACGTCTTCACCTTTCTCTATTTGCTGTTTTGGTCAGTTCCTCCTCAATCAAAACTTTAGCTTTGGGGAAATACATACTGTGAGACTAGTGTCCCTCCAGGTCTTCACTAACCTCCAACACCTCTTCATCACTGCCCTGCTTACGCCACGTCACAGTTCCTTTCCTCATACTTAGTAATCATTGCATGCCCACGGGTAATCCTTCCAGCATCCGGCCTCCCAGCTTTTAGACCCCCACCCCTCACAAGTCTACTCTCAGGGTGAGACTCTAAACACACACACACACACACACACACACCCTCCTCCCAAACAGGTTCTATCTTTGTCCTAAAACTCACTATGTAGACCAGGCTGGCCATGAACTCCAAGAGATCCACCCCCTTCTCACTCCCCAGTGCTAGGATTAAAGGCCTGTGCTACCACACCAGGTTTACACAGAAACTTAAAACAAACAAAACTGTCTCCCATTTATTTACATGGTTTCCTGTTCCCTCAAAAACACATAGTTGTTGGCCTCATTGTCTATTTCTGCCTTTAATCCTTTGCTTTCCACTGTACGTTGTAGCCTCGAGTCTCTCCTTACCGAACTGAGTCAGGTATGTAACTCCACCCCTCGTCTTCTCCCTGTAGCACTCTCTTGATATACCCTAGGCCAGCTCAGGTCAAGCGTCCTATTTTTCTCCTACTGTGTCTAACAAACTACCTGTGCCCGTCCCTGAACATTGTACTCTTTGTGAAGATGAAATGCCTGTCTCTCCCTGTTCTAGTTTGATTTCTCTTGCTGTGACAAAATGTTCTGACTGTAAGCAATTTAAGAAGGAAAGGAATTATTTGGATCCTAGGTCAGAGTTCATCATTGAGAGAAGTCAGGGCATGTACTGGAAGCAGAAGCCACAGAGGATGGTGCTTGCTGCCTTGCTCACGCACTCCTGGTTAGCTAGCTTTCCTCTACAGCACGGGAGACTTGCCCATGTGCCACGCACAGTGGCTTGGGCTCTCCTACATCTATTAACAATCAAGTAAACCTGCAACAGACATATGGACAGGCCAGTCTGTTCTGGGTAGTAACTCCTCTATTGATGCTTTCTTCTCAGGTGACCTAAGTAAGCTATGCCAAGCTAACAGTTAAAGTCAAATAAGACATTCCCTAAGGCTAGTCCCACCCCCCTTCATATCTTAAGTCCACCCTCTCTTGCCTGTTTAACAACAGGCACAAGACTCCTTAATTACCCATTCACCCTTAATAATAGTTTCTCTATTATTGATGGATTACTGTAGATTCTTTAAAGAGCTCCCTGAGAGGGGGTGTGGCAGTGAAGGGTGCTTGCCTTGTACAAAGTCCTAGGTTTGCTCTCCAGCACTCCATAACAGTATTGTAGCATATACCTGTGATTCCAGCGCTCGAGAAGTAAAGGCAGGATCTGACATTTAGGGACAGCCCTGCCTATCTGTGATTGACTGGGCCATTGGTCTTTGTGAAATTGTTGGTTAAAATAGTCTTTTGGGAGCTAGTGAAATGGCCCCATCGGTGTTTCCTACACAAATCTGATGACCCGAGTTCATTTTCTGGGTCCCCTGGTGGGAGGAATGAACCAGTCCTCTAGACTTGTTCTCTGACCTCCACAAGCACAGCTTAGATTGGGTGTGCCCACATCGACACACATTATCATATGCACGATAATAATAAATATAAGACAAGTCTGAGTGTTCCACCTGTGTCATTATAGGTTCATCAGTAACAAAGAAACGTACTACTCTGCGGATGTTGGTGATGGAGTGGGTGTGCATTGTGGGTAGAGGGTGGAGGAGAGCTCTGCACCTGTCTGTCTCTTGCTGTGAACCTAAGACTATGCTAACACATGAAGCCCATTTACAGAAAGCAACAGACTCCAGTCCTCACGCTTATCACCCAGCAGGAACTGCCTCTTAAACAGTCTAAAAACCATTCTTCACTCCCTTCCGACCATGGCTTAACGCATAGCTTTGTGCTTGAAATCCAGCGTCCAGCTCAGCGTTTCTGTTGAGCAGCAGGATTAAATGTCTGACGACCTGCTTGACCTCTGTTCTTAAGTGAAGCATAAGGTAGCGAAGAAAGAGCGCTGCCTTTTGTCCCCTCTAGTGTTTTTACCCAGTAGCCTTCTCTAGTTTCATTAATGGCTCCAGCAGTATGCAGTTTCTAAAAGCAAAACTCTAAGAAGCATCTTTAAATCAGGCTTGTTCTAGTGTCCTGTGTTTCAGTTGATAACAAAACTGAACTTTTACTTTAATTTTCATAATTACTGACTTAGTATTTGTTTTGATTATAGCTACCTTAAGATATAATAGACACAGAAATAAAGGTATGTGTATGTGTGTGTGTGCACGCGCACATGTGCAAACATGCATGTACATGGGCGTGTGTCTAAATCTCACATTTGATTAGACTTGTTGCCCAGCCCCAGGAACCTGCTGTCTCTGTACCTCAGTGCTGCCTTACAGGGGCACCCTACCTTGCCTGGCTTTCACACAGGGCTCAGTTCCATATGCTTTTGTGACTTAGCCATCTTCCAGACCAGGCTTCCTATTTCGTCCTCATCACGAAGGCTGTGGGATGTGCACAGATGGTAGTCAGTAAATATCATATATTTGACTGTAATAAGGGCTTTGGCAAGGATAGCACCATTATAATTCAGAAATAAAAGGGGGAAAAGAATAACTGATAAATACATTATTATCCTCAGAGAGAAAGTAGATCTTGGGCACTAGAGAGTTAAGAAATTAGCCAGGCATGGTGGATGGTGGTGCCTGCCTTTAATCGGTGGGTGTGTGAAAATGCCCATCTCAAACCTGATGCAGTAGTAGCCTTCATAAGTGGTATTCTGCTCCCTCATCTGACTAAGATGTTCGCCATGACCATTTGCTGCTCACACGGTTATGCTTTTCCTGGTTCATCCTGCTTGGAATAGCTCTCCTTCCCTGTCACATGGATTGCCATCATCATGTATATGATGCACGTCTTATAGTTATTAGTGCACATATCTTGGCTTCTTTCTCTTCCTTACACAGAGGCTCAGAGACTCTCTGCCCACTGACACAGAGTCCAGCACTTAAAACAGTAACTCACTATACATGACCTGCCCTGTAGGAGCAGTCCTGTGAGGTGGCATGAAAGAATGGAAGCATGGACTTACTTTTGTTGACTACTGTTCTATGTGAATCCACTTGTGTGTTGAGCTACTATTATGTACTAAACACTGACAATAATGAGTAGGGTATGTACCCTCCATTCTAATGTCCAGCTAGTAACTAAATTTGAAAGTAGAAAACTTATGTGTGCAGTGTTTCTATTTAATAAGCTTCTATTGAAGAATAACTTACATATACAAAAGTAGAAATCATGAAGCACTTTAGTATGTTTTCACAAATGAGGTCATGTAGCTTTCTAGAACCCATTTCTCCTAGTCAGCACCAGTTCCCCTTTTTAAATGTATCCATTAAGGAAATATGAAGTTAACTTTGAGTCATAACTTGGGGGACATCAGAAGCAGTGTTAGCGGAGGTGAGCGTCGCGTGATGGGTCTTCATCGTTCATGAGTACGTTCTAGCTTCAGATAATCCTCCTTTGGCCAAAAGGAATGAGTGGGACTTGATTTTCCGACAATGATCAATTCGTCCCATCTTAAACCTGGACTTTCCCACAGCTCTAGAGGTGAATGCCTATTTGTAGTCTTAACTCTCTTGTAATTTACCTGTGTGTTCAGGCTGTAAAAGGACAACTCAAAACTTATGGTAGATATTTCATGTTTGTTTTAGTTGGAACAATTAAGGTTACCTTGAATATTTAATGAAAGAATTCAGTTGTTCTTTTGAAACATAGTTGTGTGCTATATTTTTGTTTCGGTCTGGGTGGAGTCATGTCATTAACAGGAAATACTCCTGTAGATGATGCAGCTGTTTGTATTTTATATTGGAGTTCATCAGCAGTGTTCTATTATACCTTTACATTACTCAAACCCCATTTTGAAGGTCATTTGATACTGTCGTTCATTTACATCATGGGTCTGAAACTTCAAGCTAAGCTAGGGATTACTTTAAATGCTTTGTTGTTGTATGAAAAGTTATATGTTATTAAATGCTCAGCCCTTTCCTACTAGGTGGCTGACTTGTTTGTCTTGAAGTTACTCTTGTGACTGAGGTCATCAATTGGAATAATATAATTGACATCACTATATATATATATATAAAATTTGTCTAGTGAGTGTTCAGTATACCATCATGAGCTTTTATCACAAGATTCTGTTAGTAATATGATCTCAAGTTTCATATAAACTGAATGACAGGATGGTACTGATATTTTTAAGATATAAAGTTTTAAGAGTCATATGGGGTAAACTATTACATGCTTTCTGTGTGAAAGGGAGCATTGTGGTTATTTTTATATATGGACTGTATGGGCAGTTATTTGATCCTCATATTGTTAGCTGGATGTTTAAACAATGCCGTGGCTTACTGTGGTTTTTAGCTCTTAATCTTAGGTTTCCCTAAGCCTGTGTTTAGTAAGTCTTGCTTTTTGCTTTCCAGAAAAAAAATTTTTTTTTGCCGGTATTTCTAAGTCACTGTTGGAAAACCAAGTCCCACTCATTCCTTTTGGCCAAGGAGGATTATCTGAAGCTAGAACGTACACACGAACAACATCGCATGTTGTTCACCCCCTTAAATTTCAGTGAAACATCAAAAGAAAACTGGCCATAGATGACTGAAAAAGTAGCAAAGAACAGCATGGAGAGGACCACAGGGACAGGCACTTGCCGTGAAGCCAGAGGCAGTGTGCCTGGGGACTGGCAAGAGCTAAGGAGGAGGCAGAGACAGTGTGCCTGGGGACTGGCAAGAGCTAAGGAGGAGGCAGAGGCAGTGTGCCTGGAGACTGGCAAAAGCTAAGAAGGAGGCAGAGGCAGTGTGCCTGGGGACTGGCAAGAGCTAAGGAGGAGGCAGAGGCAGTGTGCCTGGGGACTGGCAAGAGCTAAGGAGGAGGCAGAGGCAGTGTGCCTGGAGACTGGCAAAAGCTAAGAAGGAGGCAGAGGCAGTGTGCCTGGGGACTGGCAAGAGCTAAGGAGGAGGCAGAGGCAGTGTGCCTGGGGACTGGCAAGAGCTAAGGAGGAGGCAGAGGCAGTGTGCCTGGGGACTGGCAAGAGCTAAGGAGGAGGCAGAGGCAGTGTGCCTGGAGACTGGCAAGAGCTAAGGAGGAGGCAGAGGCAGTGTGCCTGGGGACTGGCAAGAGCTAAGGAGGAGGCAGAGGCAGTGTGCCTGGGGACTGGCAAGAGCTAAGGAGGAGGCAGAGGCAGTGTGCCTGGGGACTGGCAAGAGCTAAGGAGGAGGCAGAGGCAGTGTGCCTGGGGACTGGCAAGAGCTAAGGAGGAGGCAGAATGCTGCACCTATACTTCGCTGAGACTGTTTTAACAGAGGTGGTAGCTCGTGACAAAGGCCACATCATTCATGAAAAATAGACAAGCTGCTTTTATATAGTTTAAATGTAGAGACCTTTGTAATACATATACTAAACAGATAAACAGAAATAAAGTCCTGTCTTTATAATAAAAAAAGAAAATTTACAAGGCATAAAGTAGAATCAACTCCTAAGCTTACAACTTTGTAGTAAAATATGGTTGGAAATCAAGAGTCTTCTAGTCAGATTTTAGAATAATGCAGAGACAAAGTCAGAAGAACCTCTGTCCAGTGTGGAAGAGTGCCATGGAAGAGAAGGGTGGAGCTGTGGTCCTGAAAGGGCTGTACGTGGAAGTGCCATGAATCCTGTACAAAGTAAAGCTAGGTTCTCAGCTGTTTTTACCCCCTCAGTCAAAGGCAGGGATTATAAAATGTGAATTCACTTCCAGGGGCAGTAGTGATTCTCAGAGCTGATTCTTGATTCATCTATTCAGCACTGCCCTGCAGACCTGTCTGTGGTGCCGCAGGTCCTCCTTTCCCGTGTCGTCCCCCATGGTCATCAAGAACTTGAACTGTTGTCAGTACAGCTGAGGACTTGACCTTTAACTTTGGTTAACTTACAGTAGCTGCCTGGAGTTGATGGCTATTGCACAGTGCAGATCTAGGCTTTCATACATAGGTTAAGCAGATTCCTTATCAATACTAAACATTTTAGGAAAACTCCGTGAGTTCCACAACTGAGGACTTTACCTCTTGTGCCAAGTAAAGGAGCTACACAGGACTCCACAAAGCACTTTAAGAAGGTGTGCTTAGGGCAGCTGGAGAGAGATGGCTCAGTGGTTAAGAGTGCTGCCTGACCAGCCAAGGAGAATATAGGCAGTAAGCTTCGAACCCCTACCAAGACCTAGCCGATGAACAGGATATTCTCCACCGTTGAGTGGGGAGTGAGATCTGACTCTCACACAAACTCTGGTGCCCCTTTTCTGACCATGTCCCCTGGATGAGGAGACCTGGTGGCACTCAGAGGAAGGATAGCAAGTTACCAAGAAGAGACTTGATATTCTAAGAGCATATATAGGGGGAGGAGGTCTCCCTCAGTCACAGACATAGGGGAGGGGAGAAGGAGAGAAATGGGAGGAAACAGGGGAAGAGCGAACAATCGAGATGTAATATGAATAAATTAATAAAATTAAAAAAAAAAAAAAAAAAAAAAGAGTGCTGCCTGCTCTTACAAAGGTCCTGTAGTTCAATTCCCAGCAACCACATGGTGGCTCATAACCATCTGTAATGTGATCTGATGCCCTCTTCTGGCTTGCAGGTGTACATGCAGGCAGAACATTGTATACATAATAATAAATAAATATTTTTTAAAAGTTGTGCTTGATAATTATCAATGACTAAAAACTTAAAATCCCTAAAACAGACGGTGCGGTGGCATATGCCTGTGTCTGGCAGATCGCTGTGAATTTGAGGCCAGCCTGGTCTACAAAGTGAGTCCAATAAAGCCAAGGCTACATGGAGAAACCCTGTGTTTTTTTCGAAAAATTAAAAAAAACAAAAAACAAAAAACAAAAAGGCCAAAAAACCCTAGTACAAATACCTACATGCTAGCTGTAGAAGTTTAAAATAAACATCCTATTAGGATAGCTGTGTGACAGCCAAAGACAAGACTAAAAATGACTACATTTGAAATTTGGGACATCAAGCCAATTGATTGTCTAAAAGTCAGTAGTCCAAAGTAGTGAAAAGTGAACTAGAACTTGAGATGTGAAGGGCTCGGCTGAAGTAAGCAGCCAGTTTGTGTGAGGGAACTAACTCTAGAGGGCAAGCAAGGTGAGGACGAAGTTCCCTCCAGCATTGACAGAGCCCTGGACTCCAGATAGAAAGGTCTGTCAGAAAGAGAGAGAGAGGGAGGGAGGGAGGAAGAAAGAAAGAAAGAAGGAAGGAAGGAAGGAAGGAAGGAAAGAAAAGTCTCAGGTGCTTTATAACAATACTGTGGGGGGAAGATGTCTTCAGGAGTGAGGTTTTGTGCTCTTGAGAAACTTCTGCCATCTTCAAGCTATACTTCAAGGCTTCAGGTTTCTTAGCATGGCCAGTGGAATATTATGAAGGGTCTTGGAGTTTGAATTCGTAGTAGTGCTGAGCTGTGACTTAGCTGTCAGAGTTAGAGAACCACCCAGACGCAAGGCAGAATGGTGCATGCCAGTAAAGCCATACACTCAGACAAGGGGACTGTGAATGTAAGGCTAGTTTGATAAAAATATACAAGATCTTGTATCAAAATGTGAAGTGCCATATTGGCATTGTATTGAATCATACAAGGTAGGCAGACCCTAAAGTAAAAATCTAGTTCCAGATTTCAGCTCACTCTAAAAACCAAATAAATGCCAGCTGAAGACTGGGTCTGTTTTAGGGAAGTAGAGAAGCATCAGTGTTGCTAAGGCACTTTTCAGGTCTTACCATTCTCTCCAGCTTTATGTCTGTGCTAGGCAAAGTTGGAGAGGAAGTTAGCACATTTTAAATTTACTGTGCCCGTTATGGCTGGGCGGAAAGGCCACTGTGTAAGAAGCAGGAGTGAGTAATTTGACTCAGTGTTTTTTGTTTGCTTGCTTGTTTGTTTGTTTGTTTGTTTGTTTTCTTCACATTATGTATTATTTCTCTGTATGTATTTTGTGTGGGGGCACATGTGTGCCAGAGCATATATGTAGATGTCAAAGGAAACTACATGGGAGTCAGTTATCTCCTCTCCCCATGTGTGTCATGGGACTCATACTCAGGTTGTCAGGCTTGGTGGCAGGTACCTTTATGAACTGAGTCTTCTTGGTAGCCCAAGAGTAGCAGTAGCTGCTTCCTCCTCCTCCTCCTCCACCTCCTCCTCCACCTCCTTCTCCTCCTCCTCTTCCTCCTCTGCTTTTTTCACATTCTTCTTTTGTAAGGTTTATTTTGCATTTAGATTCTCTCTCTCTCTCTCTCTCTCTCTCTCTCTCTCTGTGTGTGTGTGTGTGTGTGTGTGTGTGCGCGCGCGTGTGTGCGTGTGCGTGCATTTAAGTGCAGGTGCCTCTGGAGGCCAGAAGAGGGTTTTGGACTCCCTGGAGCTGCAGTTAGAGATTGTTGTGAGCGATCCTTCATGGGTACTGGGACCCAAACTTGGGTCCTCTGCAAGAGCAGTGTGTAATCTTAAACACTAAACCATTTCTACAGTTCCCTGAAGACTCCTCATGATAAAAGGTTTTGTTTTATTTGTTTGCTTGTTTGTTTTTAGTTAAATAGCTGAATCGAGGATTAGAGAGTTAGTACAGAGTTGACATGTTGGACTGAAGTTATTTCTCAATAATAAGGTGCTTGCCTGGTATGCTTGAGGTCCTGAGTATGAACTCTAGCACAAGAAAAAGTTGAAATGCAGCATTGTTCCTGTATCCTGGAATGTGTTGTTACTCTTTTTTTTAGTCCCACGAATGTGCTTGTTTCTCTCTGTGGCTATGTATGATGATGGCGCCTGCTGAAGCCACAGGTCAGATCCCTTGGAGCTGGAGTTCGGGTGCTTGTGAGCAATCCAGTGAGAGTGCAGGGAATTGAACCAAGTGCTCTGCCAAAACAGCATGGGCTCATCATTGCTACCCATCTCTCCAGCCCCAATGCTAGCCTTTAAATCAGGAATTCATCTCCTCTCTTAAAGAAGCAGATATCTGGATCACTTCATTTGTCTTTTTCAAGTCACATGGCTTTCAGGAAAGGCTGAGACATCATGGCTTCCACTAAATCTTTCCTGGCCCTGTTTGTGCTTGAGCTTTATTTCTAGTTTTATTCTCTGACTACAGCGTACAAAGGGTATTAGAAAGGAGCGGAGGTTGTAAAGTCTGCATCTCTGTAGACTTCCATCTGAGCAGCGGTCACAGAAAGCAGAAAGTGCCTTCGGTGGTGCATTCTATTATATCTTACAGATTTGTCGCAACAGAAGAGATGCTTTATTCCTGGAGAGTTGAATGCCAATGAGATGGTAGTTTCTGAGCCTTGAAGCCTGTACATTACCCTGGGTCTGCTGTCTAAACCCTCCTGAAAACCCAGTTTGAAGAAGCCAGCCAGTTAACCGCTTATTTTAAACACCCTATTAACTCTCCAAACAGTGCTTGCTCTTTGGATTGATTTCATATGCATTGTTTTAGTTTCTCCAGCGGGGTTTCTAAGCATCATCAGGGAAGGACTAGACATGATAAATCTCTGGAATCTTTGAAGCATCATGTGTATTGCCACATACATATTATTTATTTATTTATTTATTTGTTTATTTATTTATTTGAACTGTTTCCATGAACAACAGAGATGGTTGTGGACCATGCTATCTTTAATTCTAATCTGTGACACATTTATAAGTTGATTATGTTGGAAAGAGTCCTAAACTTGGAGTCCCAGAAAGAGCAGCAGTCTGCTAGTGTGGCTACTGAGTCACTCTTTATCCAGCCCTGGATGAGTTACATTAACTCCTTAAGTTGGAACAGCATTCGATAACAACACCGCTTCCTTCCCTCGATGCAGGAGGATTGGAGAAGACAATGGGAAGAATTACGGTACAAACTGGAAGTACAGGAAAAACTCCGGAAATGAAGCGTTGTAGTACTGTAGTTATAGATGATCTGCCTTAGTCATTTAAATTGACTCTTATTTCTTGGGTTTACGTATTCATTTTCTCAAAACCATCTTTGTAGTATTTTTATTTTAACAACGAGAAAATGTTCTCAACTGAACATTAGCTAAGTCATATGTGAAAACTGAACTTTAAAACAAATGAAACACAGAATAAACCTAGTTTTTCCTACTTGGGTCACTTAACTCTTCAACCCATTGTTAGTGCAAATAGATTATCCTTGTGACATAAGTGTGATCAGAGCAAGGCAATTATCTTCAAATATGTTGTCAGCTTCCACGTGGTAATTGCTCATTTATTATTGGCCCCAAGTGCATGACTTGATGCATAGATTTATTCTTAAAGATAAGTCATTTGGTTTGTGGCTTGTTTGTTTGTTACTTACTTGAAAGTTAAATTCACACATTCTTAATATATGCCACTGAAAAGGAAGGAGTATTCCTGTCTCTTTAAAACCTGTCTAAGAATGGTCACTAGTTTGTCTCTTTAAAGATCATTTACTTGGGGCATACCTTACTGGTTGGACAGGATCTCAGCTTGTGATTAAGTTCTAATGAGTGGTTATAAAAGCATGTGTGTTGCCTCGTGACACCTACATGCTGCTGTTTGAGTTTGGGCTCTTGGCATTCCAGTTGAATTGTACACAGATTAGTCCAGGTTGCTCGTTTTTACTGACCATTCATTGTTAGATCTCACAGGGGACTGACTCTGTGAACCGCATGGTGAATAATTGTACAAATCCTCCTCTTTTAGAGCAGTGCTTAATGAAGACATTTCTTCTCTGAAATACTTTTCTAACTTTAGAATTTTGTGTTTATATTCTTTAAACAAATAATTTACTATGCACCGCAATGGTTGTCTTAGGCTTAGCCCTATTTGCAAAGCAGTTAGCTTACCAGTATACCAATTTAGCATTAAGTTATAATACCTTACAAGTGGAAATGTGTATGCTCTGTAAAATTGAGTGCAGGGTTTCTTGTTGTTTCATCCTTAATATATAGAAGATCTTGAAAACTATAGGATGACACTTTCCATTTTTAACTTAATTTACTCCCTAAGCTAAAAGTCTTCTTCTTTTTCCTCCTCCTCCTCCTCCTCCTCCTCCTCCTCCTCCTCCTCCTCCTTCGATGGTGTTTTATATGTAGCCTTGGCTGTCCTGGACTTTGTAGACCAGGCTGGCCTCAAAATCACAGCAATCCACCTGCCTCTGCCTCCCGAGTGCTGGGATTACAGCATTCACAACCATGCCCCGGTTCTAAAAGTCATCTTATGAGTTTGCTCTCTGAAGTTCTTGATTAATTTTGTGACCGCAGTAAATCTCTTTATTCTCTGAGCTTCAGGGTTCTCATCTGCAAAATTAGGATAATTAATACCTACCTCTAACCACAAAAATGTTGTAAAAATAGCAGAAGAATTTTTGTGGAGGATTAGGCATGTGATTTATGACTTTATAGTAGCAGTCTTTTGTATCCAGTTTATTTAGTTCGCTAGTATTCTTTTGTTAAGAATTTGAATGCTGGGCTTATAGTGGTGGTGGATTGAACGTGAAGTGTCTGCCATCGGCTGGTGTGTTCAAACGCCCGTGTTGGTGTCCTTTTGGACCTTGTGGACCTCTGGGAGATAGAGCCCCATTGGAGGAGGTGCATCACTAGAGGTGAGCCTTGCAGATTTCTAGTCCGTCTTTTCTAACTCTTGTCTACCTTCTGCTTCTTGTCTGCCAAGATGTAAGGTGAGGAGACCTGGCTGCACATTCCTGCAGCTGTGGGGCTGCCTATCTCCATGTTGTCCCGCAGTGATGGTCTGTAGCTCCTCAAACCACAGCCAAAACAAAACCTTTCTCGCTTAAGTTGCTTCTTGTCAGGCCACAACAACAGGAAAAGTAACCAGTGCAGTGGTTGCCCGTGTAAACAGCTAACACTGGGATACTTGAGCAGTGTGCAACAGTGTCTGCTATAAGGCAAAGAATACTAATGGTGGAGAGTTGCAATCCAAGCTACTTGGAAGGCTGAGTGAGGAAGACTGCAAAATTAATGGCCAGCCTAGGTTACAGAGTGAATTCAAGTCTACTTATTGAAGTGCTGTTTGAAAATAAAAGGCAAATGAACTGATTGATGATCTCAGTGTTGGAACTCTACTTAGCAGGCTCTAAGTTCCGTTTTCAGTAGTGAAAATTGCAGAGTTTAGCTCTCCAACCAAACGGCAGAGATTGAAATGGATTTTAAAATACGATGCAGCTGCACAGTGTCTACAAGAGACTAACTTAAGATTGAAAGTCATAAATAAATTCAGAGTTAAAGGATGGGAATAGTCCATGCAAATATTAACCAAAAGAGAGCAGGAATGAATTTGCAATATCAGACAAAATAGACTTTAAATTGAAAAAAAAATTACAAGAGACAAAAACAGTGCATTAAAAATTAAGCTGGGGCCGGGCATGGTGATGCACACTTTAATCCCAACACTAGGGAAGCATAGGTGGATCGCTGTGAGTTTGAGGCCAGCCTGGTCTACAAAGCGAGTCCAGGGCAGCCAAGACCTCACAGAGAAACCCTGTCTCGAAAAATCAAAAATAAAATAAAAATTAAGCTGAGTATGGTGGTGCAGGCAGAGGCAGGTGGATCTCTATGAGTTCAAGGCCAGCCTGGTCTACAAAGAAAGTCCAGGATAGCCAGGGATCTGTGTAACAGAGAAACCCTGTCTCGAAAAACAAGCAAAACCAAAACAAAAATTAATAATATGACAAAATATAATTTAAAACTTTCATGTTCCTAATAACAGACCCAAAACTGTATGAAGCAAAAGTCCAGAAACTTGATGGGAGTGACAGAACATTAGCAGGAAGTGGGGAGTGACAGCACAGTCAGCCTGTGAGCTTGGGAGGAAACTACCCAACAGCAAGCAGCAAAATACACCTTCTCGGCTCCTAACACAATGGCTTTTAGGTGATAGAAGCCATCCTTCTCAGTGTAATTTCTCTAACTGTACAGAGTGAAGTCAGAAATTAGGAACAGAAGAAAAACTTTAAAAATTCACAATGTATAGAAGTTAAACATGTTTTATATCAAATTGATCAATGAAATCACAAGGAAAATAAGAACGTATTTAGATGGAAGCGAAAGAGACTTAACACTGCATGGATGCACTGAAGCAGCACTCTGCAGGAAACAAATGTTAAAGTCAGAAGCATCCCATGTCTTCAGTGCAACAGACAAGGACCTAGAAAAACGGAAACCACACCAAAAGGAAGGAAATAGATCAGAGCAGAGATAAATAAAACAAATTTTTAAAAAATCAGAAAAATCAATGAAACCAAAAGACTTTTCAGGTTATATTTATGTGTTTAGCAACACATACACACATATATGTAACACAATTAATGAGAAAAGAGGCTATGATTTTGAAAAAGAACAAGGAGGGATATATTGAGGGTTTGGAGAGAAGAAAGGGATGGGAAAATGATGTAGTTATTATAATCTCAAAATAAAAGAAATTATTAAAATATATCTAAACCAAACTGGCAAACTTTTACATAGCTCGACTAATAACAGGGCTCAAATAACCATAACCAAAAATGATAATTAAAAAATTCATGCCAATGCTACCCAATTTAAAAAGGATTATAAAATGATACTTTCAACAGTTTACTGCCAACAAGTTGAATGATCTGTTTGAAATGGGGAGGATCTTAGAAGTACAGAACCTAAACTGAATCATGACGAAATGGGAACCAGAATCAAGTTATAGTTTATAAGATCAAATCAGAAATTTTAAAAATCCTCAATGAAGAAGTACTCTAGATCTGATGCTTTCACTGGGATAGTCCACCAGGATTTAAAGGAAAACTCACGGATCTCCCCAAGACCATACAGGAGATACATCCTAACTTGTTCTAGGTGGCTTTACCCTGCTCCCAAGCCAAATGAAGACACTGTAAGGCCTTGCCTGGCTTACTGTTTCCTACATCACAGCCATGAGCTGCTGCAGTTCCTAGTGCTTTCCTTACTGTGTTGCACTACATCCATTCTAACCGTGAGCTAAGATAAATTTATTTCCCCTTACATTGCTTTAGATAATGTTTTATAAATCATAGCAATTAGAAAACGACACATCCCAGATGACTGTTTTCTACTAAAAAATAAATAAAAAGCTATAGGTATTTGCAAAAAAAAAAAAGAAAAAGAAAAAGAAAACCACAGACCAGTATCACTCCTGAGTGTTGTGGTAGTTTGGATAGGAATAGCCCCTGTAGGCTCATATGTTTCAATGTTTGATCCCTAGTTGCTGGAACTGTTTAGGGGGGATAAAGAGGCATGCCACTGGGCGTGGGCCTTGAGCTTTCAAAAGACCGTGCCAGGCCCAGTTTCACTCTTCTACAACTTGTAGATCAGATGCGAGCTCTCAGTTTACTCTTCATCCCCAAACCTGCCCTCTCCCTGCCGCACTCCCTGCCATTCTGATTATGGACTAACCCTCTGACATTTTAAGCAAGCTTACACTTAAATTCTTCCTTCTGTAAGTCATCTGGTCATGGTGTTTCATCACAGCAATTAAACACTAAGATATTGCTGGAGTCTGAAGTATCCTGCTCCAGGCTGCGTTAAATCTAGGCCTCTAACTGGTGGTATTTTTTTAGGAGTAGGCATGTAGATGAAAGAAGTGGATATGTCTTTGAAAGTTTTATTCACTGCTTCCTGATCTCCATAAAGTGAGTATCCTCCACCACGTGATACTGCCTCACCATGGAAACAGAATCAGCGCAGCTCAGGACTCTGGACTAAGCTGAAGGCCTTCCCACTTTGAGTTGTTATTACCAGCACTTGGTAATAGGACAGCTATTATATGCCCCACTGTAAAAATTCCCCAGGCAAAAGACAATGACAGCAAATTGAACTCAGGAAATTAAAAGGATTAGGCAGGGGCCAAAGCGATGGCTCAGTGGTTAAGAGCTGCTCTTGCAGACGGCCCACGTTAGTTCCTAGCTCCCACATTGTGTGGCTCACAATTCCGGCTCCGGCCGTCTTCTTCTGGCCTTTGTTACTTACTCCCACCCCTACAGCATACATTCATACAGACACAGACATACACACACTCATAAAAATAAATCATAAAAGATTAAATATCAAAGTCCAGTGGAATTCATTCCTAGAAAGACTAATTCAGCACTTATAAGATACTACTACATGAACAGAGTGAACAAAAGGAATATTAATATGATATCTGGGACTGAAATGGTAAAAACAGTTGACATAATTCAGTACTCGTAATAAAAACACTCAACAACTTGGTATAAAAAGGCTATCTAAAAAAATTTAAAAGATGGAGGCAGAAGCGGATGGATGGATCTCTGTGAGTTCAAGGCCAGCCAGGTCTACAAAGCGAGTCCAGGACAGCCAAGGGTATTATGCAGAGGGGAAAAAAAAGGTCTACTTATGGGCAGGAGAGATTGTTCAGAGGTTAAGAGCACTGACTGCTTCTTCAGAGGTCCTGAGTTCGATTCCCAGCAACCACATGGTGGCTCACAACCATGTGTAAAATGATCTAATGCCCTCTTCTGGCCTGCAAGTGTACATGCAGGCAGAGCACTGTATATATAATAATAGATAAATAAATCTTTGTAAAAAAGCTAAAATTTATATATATAAAAAAAGCCACTTATAAAATTCCGCAATGAGCATCATAGTCAACTGTGGAAGTATAAAAGGTTTTTTGTTGTTATTGTTGTTTGCTTGCTTGCTTGCTTGCTTGCTTGCTCTGAGTTAATGAGACAAAAATCTGTCTATGTGACTGAGCCTGGCCTTGAACTTAGAATCTTTCTGTCTTAGCTTTCCAAATGTTGCCATTACAGATCTGCACCAACATATCCAACCTATACCTGGCTCTTGAAAGTGTTCCTGCTTGCCTGCTTTTGTCACTTAGTGCTAGAAGTTGGAGCCAGGACAGTTATATAAGAAAAGGGACACAAAATGCACACAAATTAAAAAGAGGTAAAATTATCTCTATTAATAGCTATTATGACCTTAGATGTCGAAAATTCCCAAGACTCCATCAGCTAACACTAGTAAATGCATTCAGCACAGTAGCAGGAAACAAGTCCGTACACAGACATGAATTACATGTCTGTCAACTAAAGCTGAGTGCTCTGAAAAGAGAGGGAAATAACTAGTTTATGATAGTTGGTAAAGAATGAACATAGAATTAACTAAAAATAATAAAAGATTCACAGTGAAAACTGTGAGCCATTGCTGGATTTAAAAGTCAAAGAAGTTGGATAAATGAAAAATGCCTCATGTTCATGGATTGAGAGATTTAATATTAAGATATTAGTGCTACTAAAGTTATCTACAAATTCAGTTCAGTCTAATTTGGAGTTCCAGGGACTTCTGTACAGATATTGAAAGACTCTAAAACTCACATTGAATCTCAAGGGATCCCAAATAACCAAGGGAATCTTGAAAAAGAGCTAAGAGGAAGAGTTGGCATTTTATAATTTCAATAATTATGGCAAAGCTAATAAAAATAGTATGGCATTAGCCAAAACATTAGAAGCAAGATTATCCTATGATCCTAAAACTCTGCTTCTGGTTATAAGCACAGAAGAACTGAAAGCTGACTGCTTAGAGCAGATTGCTTATGATAGCTAAAACACTCAAGCAGTCAGCAAAGCCTAAAGAGGGATGACTGGATAAGCAAAGTATATTACATACACAGAGTGGAACATTGTTAGCTTTTTCCCCCTCAGTTTTCAAACATTCTTCTCTCATCTATTGCATCCCAACTGAAGTTTCCCCTCCTTCCCCTCCCCTATATCATTAGCATTTTATAAGGACAGACATTTTGAGGTATGTGTCTGTGACCGTTGATGATACTGCTAAGTAAAATAAGCTAGTTACAAAATGACAAAAGCTGTGTATTTCCATTTATATGAGGCACTTAAAATAGTAAAATTACAGAGAAAGAATGTTGATGGGCTTGAGGGGATGAGAGAGTGAGAGCCATTGTTCAGTAATTTTACTTGCAGGATGTAAAGAATTGTAGAGATACATGGCATTGTCCAAACAGGACTTTAACACACTATATATGACAGCTACTGTACAAGGAAGAAGAGCTAACTCTTGGGAATTGGATTTTCCTTCCCAAGCCCTCGCTTCCTGTGTTTTGGTGTTGTTCGATTGATTTGTTTTGTTTTGTTTTACAGTGATAAGGATCAAATTCAGAGCCTTCCATTTGTTAGGTATCATGACCATGCTATGTCAGAAATGTAGATGAATGTGCTTTCCATTTCTATTATGTCAGAATTTATTGAATAGCGATAAATTCACAGGGTATGGCAGCAACCTGGCAGATATCTTTCTCCTCTTAGTATCTATTGAAGGAGTGAAAAGTGACCTGGAATTTGTTTACTGAAGCCAAGGAGGAGTCTTTTTAAAGATGACATTTGGGACAGAGAAAGGACAGATTTGATCACTAAGATGGTGACTGGTTTTGAATCTGTGGATTGGAGGCATCAAGGGTTTCTGCAGAGGGAGAACTGCTATCTCCTGTGCAGTTGGCCACATCAGATTAGAGCTGCAGTCTCATTGCTAATGCTGAAGTTATGCATTCAGTTGACCTTGAGTAAAGAGTCTGAGAACAGAGGATGACTGTGCAGGACCTGCCCTGAGAAAGAGGAAGTTGATGACTAACAGGAAGTCTCAGCCAAGGATGCTGAAAGGACCAGGTAGGTCAAAGATGCTGCCTTTCCTCTAGGATGAAACCTATTTTCAAGAAAGATAAACCGTGCCCAGGTGGAACTATGGACACTGTCAACATTTTTGGTGAAATGTGATGGAGAAAAAGCATGTACTCTGTGAAGCCAGGACTGCAACTCTGTTTCTATTCAGAACAGTTTTTCTTGGATTATTTTCTTGCTGAAAATGTCCTGGAGTCAGTAGTGAAGGTAGCTTGTAAGCAATTGAAAACTTATTATCTTAGAACACTAAATAACCGTGTTCTCACCATTTTAAGGTAGTTTTACCTATTCTAAGAAGTAATGTTTTGTGTTCTTGGAGTTTTATTTAGTGTCACATTGTGCATCCTTTATTGACAATATTTTCTGTCTGAATATGTAGCCTAAGTGGGAGACTGTTTACTAAAGTTTGTCCAGGCCCTCGGTTTGATCCCACCGCAGAGGGAGGCAGGGTGTCTTCTACTTCTTACAGAGTGGAAAGAATAAAATCTTTTCACAGGTTCTTCATCCCAGCTCTCTTATGTCCTCTTAAAGTTTCACTATTTTAAGAGTACAATGCAAACTGGGTGTGGTGGCGCACGCCTTTAATCCCAGCACTTGTGAGGCAGAGGCAGGCGGATTGCTGTGAGTTTGAGACCAGCCTGGTCTACTAAGCAAGTCCAAGACAGCCAAGGCTACACAGTGGGGCGGGGGGGGGGGGGGAGTACAATGCTTGGGACTGGAGAGGTGGCCCTGAGCTTAGGAGTTCTTGCTGTTCTTCCCAGGACCCATGAGTTCTAAGCACCCATGTTGTATGACTCACAACTGCCTGTAACTCCATCTCCAGAACACCCACTTGTATGTGGCGCGCGCGTGCACGCGCGCGCGCGCACACACACACACACACACACACACACACACGTAGAAATAATTTGGAAAAAATAAGAGTGAAATAGTTGTTGTCAGAATGCTTTGGAAATATTTACTTGTTACACTACACATCTTACTTTGTTTTCCTTACCAATGAGTGACTAGCACTGTGGTGCCATGAAAGTGTTACATGAAGTTCGCCAATGAAAACCCAAGATGTGTGTTTGGCTCTGGAAATAAGCCAGCTTATGCACAGGCCCTCTCTGTGTAACTGCAACTGACAATATATCTGTCAACTTAGTGACAGAATAGTCTATTGTTTGGAATGACCCAAACTCATTTTATATTCAGTTTCCTGGTGAAAATGTGATTGTTTATTATAGCAGATGACGTTGAGCAAACAAGGAAAGTAGGAGGGGACGAATCAGCTGTAGGCTTCTAGGAAGGGTTAGGCATAGTTCACTGAGGAGGGGGAGTGTTCTGAGGAGTGTATATTTGCTTCTCTCCTATTGGTGTTTTAGACATGCGATAAGTTTAGAGTGAATGAAAGAAAGATGAGCTTTGGGGAAAATGTTCCTCTATCTCATAATAGAGATGTGTCTCACTTTATGCTTTGGGTATCTTTAGCCAAAATGATACATATCAAAACCAAACATTTCCATATTTGGTACATACATGCAAATAAGGTATTTTAAAATACTAGGTTTTTTTTGGTACTTAAAAATGTTGATAGCTGATTTCTAATTAGCAGTGCTGTAGAAATGAGTTTCAAAATGTTAATAGCTAATCTCTAATTAGTAATGTTGCAAAATAAGACTTTCTTAAAAATGTAAATTGGTAGTGACTTGATTTTACATTTCTCTGTAGATATTTCCTTAGTAGAATTCACATGAGAAATATTTCTAGATTAACTACATTACTAACACATTTTCTGAAATAGAAAAACATAGATTTAGTTAATCTCAGTAATTTACCCAGATAATCCTGAGAGTAGCAAATAGTCATGTTTTTTACTATCACATTAAAACTGTGATGTGGTGGCACACTTCTAATAATCCCTGTACCTGGGAGAACGAGGCAGGAGAGTCTCGAGAACACTCGGCTCCATAGTGAGTCCCAGGCAAGCCTGTCTCAAGCAAACTGGGAAAAATAGACATCCAAGGCCAAGAGAAATAAAATCATGTCCAAATAAAACTTTATACACAAGTGTCTGTTAACACCCAAATAACACAAAACTCTAGGTGTCCTTCAGTGATGAGTAAACTACTGTACAGTGGGACACCACCATCACCATGAAAGCCAAGTAAGCCCCTCAAGTGGCTGCATCCTTCCTGCTCTATATCAGGAAAATCCACAGATTAGCAATTAAACATAGTGCTCCTGGGGAGGATGGATGTTAAATTACAATGTGAGGAAGCCACCAGGTAAACTCTAAGTATGGGATTTTCTGTTATCTTCCAAAACATACTATTTCATCTTAGCCTGTGTAGGGAAGGTAGGTCTGAAAAGCTGGGAGCGGTGGAGGGAATTTCAGTATAGGCTTTACATATTCATAGTGTTAGGGAGTGTTTTTCATGATTTTTAGTATAGGAATGGCATATGGTTTTAGAGCCTTTATTTCAGGGGTATGATGAGTGGTAAGAGATAAAATGCTTTCTTGTCTGTAACTTACTTTAAGCATATACACATGCAAAGGGGAAAGGCAAACTATGTTTTTAGGCATTGTACCTATGTATTATGTATGTATATATATTTTTATATGTATGTATATACATACATAGATACACATTTATTTTTTAGACAGAGTCTCACTTTGTAGTCTAACTGGCCTTATACTCATAGCCATTTTTGTGCTAGGTCACAGCATGAGCCCACACCAAATAGTATTGTTTTAACTTGTGCAGCTTTGACATTTCTCATGATAGAAGGGCCCAGTTGATGATAATTTTTCTTCAAGATGATCTTGTGATGTGCAAGGCCTTCTTACAGGGATCTGCATCTACAAATAGCTTTTTAGAGCGTTTGGTAATAGAAACATTTGGAGTCTGAGCAGAATAACTGAGGTTTACACTGAGCTCTGGGAGAGAACACGTTTCTCTGAAATGCTTTGTATCATAGGATGCTTTGAAGCATTGCTTACTGCATCACACTATAATCTTCTGGGGACAGATAACTGGGTTTCAGCAACAGGAACAGGCACACTGCTTCTGAGAAACTGTTCGTGGCGAGTTCTAGTTCCTCACTGCCGGAACACTCAGTTCTCACCTGTGGCCCGTCTCCAGCAGCTCTGCTCAGCTGTGCTCTGGCGGGTGGTATTGACCTTCCCCATGCATACTGTGTCTTGCCTCATTTGGATTCCTCCCTCCCATTGCTGTGGTTGGGGAGGGGTTGTTTTTGGTTTTTTGGCTGTGTTTATTTTGTGAGAGACTTCATGTTCTTTGGTGATCTATCTGAATTAAAGGGGCTTAAAATAATACAGTTCTGGGAGTGAAGTTCAGTTCACATGTACAAAATAGTAGATAAAAGTTAATGATTTTAGGGTCCTAGCCTAATGAATAGTTCCAGATTATAATTGTATGTAAGTCCTTGTGAGGTGTTCATCCTCTAGTCAGATTTTGAATAAGAGAGTGTTTCTAAAAGTTAAGGCAGAGACAAGAGGTTGGGAGTTGAAGGCCTCATGATCTCCCAGTGCTGAGTACTTGCACGGCCTTCAGGGACATGGTCCTGGCTGGCAAAGGGGGACAAAGAAAAGACAGACAGAGATGGACAAACTGAAAGAAAGCTGGGATTACCTGGTCTATGCACTCTGCTGGAGAAGCCTTAGTATCCTGGCCACTCAGCATGTTTATTATACAGAGTTGAACATGGAGTCAGGGTTTGTGGGATACATCTGGATCAAGGAGACAAGACTTAGGTGATAACTCTGTGGAACAGTCAGTCTTCAGGCCACAAACATGCAGTGGGAGAAAGATATGGCTGACATTCTCTCCAAAGTGTCAGCATCCACACTTGGACCAGAGGAAGGCTTTTTCATGCTTCATCCTCACCCCAGGGAGAAGGTCCCGCCATACCTGCATGGGCCTGAGGCCATGCTTATGTGGCTAACACACATTCACTCAGTATTTCACTCCCTATATACCAGAGCAAGAATCTCAATCTCTCTCTCTCTGTGTCTCTGTCTCTGTGTCTGTCTGTCTCTCTCTCTCTCTCTACACACACACACACACACACACACACACTTTCACAGGGTTTTATGACTTTGAAGAGACACCATGACCACAGCAATTCTTACAAAGGAAAACACTGACTTGGGGCTGATGTCCAGTTTGGAGGTTTAGTCCATTATCATCGCGGTGAGAAGCACGGCAGCGTGTGGACAGTTATGGTGCTGAAGAAGGAGCTCAGAGCTCTACATCTTGATCCATAGTCAGGAAAAGGAGACTGTGCCACACTTGCTGTAACTTGAACATAGGATATCTCAAAATCCACCCCCATAATAACACACCTCCTCCAAGGCCACTCCCACCTCCAAGGCCACACCTCCTAATAGCACTGCCTATGGGCCAAGCATTCAAACACATGAGTGCAGCAGGGCCTATTCGAACCACATCTCTGTGTGTGTGTGTGTGTGTGTGTGTGTGTGTGTGTGTGTGTGTGTGTGTCTCACATACAGAGAGAGAGAGAGAGAGCGCACACTTTAAATATAATTAACTTTAAAAGTTCCAGTTTCAGAGTAGCAGTAATGTAGCTATCTCAGAGTAAGACTCCTCATTTACCTGCAGCAAGATTGCAGGGTAAAGAGAACCAGGCTCATCTGTGGTGATCCCTGTTGGCAGCAATTATAATAGACATTTTCCTTTAAGAAATTTTTTCCAATCGAGATGTAGTGTAAATAAACTATAATAAAAATATGTATAAACAAAGAATTTTTTTCAATTAGGAGAAACAAAATATAGCATCTACAGTTGTTTTGGGTTCAGCACTGCTGAAAAGAAATTACCTTATACCAAAAAATCCTAAAGAAAAATTACTGGTTATTTTAAATTCCTTTCCTCCTAAATGGTATCTTCTTTCTGGGAAGTGGTACTTTGTAGCTCTCGAAATGCTCACTTGCGTGTTAATGCATGTTAGAGTCAGTTTGCTCTTGCTACCTTCCAAGACTCTAAGGCCTTACTCAGTTCCTATTTGTGACTATGGTATTCCATTACGGAAGATCAGTTATATGGCAATAGACTCCTACAGGATAATAACACTGTAGCTTATGCTTATATTGGTACAGATTGATAAGCAATGATGTTCTTAAAACCTTATCTCTACGTTCCATTAGGAGTATCTTTCGATGTGTTAAATTTATTCTGACTTTTAAGAAGTACTCATTTCATTTTTCTGTAACCGATTCCCTGATTCCTAAGTATGTGGAACTCTCCTTTGGAAGTTGTGCCTGCCGAGGTATACCTCTGATGCCTATACCGAGGGCATCGACATCAAGGCCATGAGTTTAAGGCCATCCTGGGCTATACATTAAGTTCCAGATTTGCCAAAACTACAATATAGCAAGACTCTTATCTTAAAACAAACAAAAGATTGGGAAAGCACCCTGTTGACTGTTGATCTTTTTACAAAGCAAGTTGTAATTTGTATTTGCACAGCAGTAGTCTGTGACCTTCTACCTTGAGGGGTATACTAAAATGAGTGGCCAGAGGAGAATGAGATGTAAATAGGACTGTAATAAGGTAGGATTGCTGTCTCCTTTGCCTAACATGGCACAGTTCCTGTAAGTAGGATCTGGCTGCCTTTGCTCACCTCGCTGGACTTGCCCCTTTTTGTATGTATGTATTTTTAAATGAACATACTCTCTGTTGCCTTCCTCATTCATGTTGTAGTACATAAGAATCAAATTAATTTTGCAGTAGTTCCATTTGTTCCTGTGAACCCTGAGCAAGATTACTATGTGTACTGCCTTGCCACTCACTCACAGAACAAGTTGCCACAAAGACTTGTTTGTTCTGTAGCTGTCCCACCCTGAGGAAACCAGTTTCCAACTATACAGGCTTTGTAAATCAAGATGAACTGGTCAGAAACTGTATAGAGAAGCAAACAGGAAAGCAGCTAATGCTTCCTGGTTGGCCAACAGTACATGTTAATATACTGCAATTGCAGGCAATGAAATTTCTTGTGTTCTAGGAATACTTACTAGTTAGAGAGTTTGCTTCACGTTGTGTCTTTGGTTCAAAGCTATTAACTTATTCTTATAATTGCTAATGACATAAAGACAAGCTGTAAGATATTCCAGGCAACAGATGATGGAAGACATTTGGTGAATTATGAATTTGAAGTCTGTGTTTCTTAGCCATCCCTGTATGTGCCAGCTAAGTGCCAAGGAACAGAGGAAGAGGAGTTGGGTATGTAGCCATGGAGCTCCTTCTCTGTAGTGTAGCATAGTGACAGTGAACGCACAGGCATGCTGAACTTACCTTGCCTGGCACTGTCCATTGCTGTCAGAAGGGGAGGAGTAAACCCATATATAAATCCATAAGGAACAATATACTCATTACCAGAGCCCAGCTGAGACATAAATATTCAAAGCATAATTTATAGATGTGGAAAATGCCCTTGAAATATATTCTCTTAGAGTAAATGTGATGTCAGAGTATCTCATCCTCATCGGCTTTTATGGCTACAGTGGCCTTTTGTGTTGTTTGCTTCAGCTGAGCTAGTCCAACTATGGTGTTTTTAAGTTATTATCAAATGGATAGCCATTTGAAATCAGAGACATTTTTAAAAGGAAACAAAAGAAGCAAATAAATAAAATGTCCTTTACAATGGCAAAAATCCTTTCCAACAACGAGCTGTTGGCATACTTTTAAAACACTTTTTATTTTGGGTTCTCTATGTCTCTTTCTCCCTACTCCATCCCAATCCCTTCTAACTTCCCAACACCAGATAGGGGAAAAAGAAGGTTAGTGGGGAGAGGGAGCATAATTTTCCTTAGCTACTTCCTGCTGTTCAGGGTGGGGCAAATCCAGTCCTCGGTTCAGGAGATCTCCAACTTCTCATCAAACTGCATCAAGAGCGACCAGGAGCAGCAGCGGGAAGCACCAGCAGCCTTCTCTTTCTCTGAGCCCCCAGTCTCTCCTTGGGCCTGGCTTTTATCCTCACTGACAAAGACCACGCCCCTGCACGAGGTAGTTCCCAGCTGACAAAGATCACGTGCCCTCTCAGGGGCAGTTATCAGCTGTGGACAAACTGGAACAGCCCCCACATCCCACGCCTGGGATTAAAACAAAAACATGTTTACATATAACCCAACCCTTCCACAACAATGGGCAAAGACCAGCCATCCTCTTTTGTCAAAAGAAGCTAAATCCTATAACATGTGGGCTTGCCATACGTAAGCTACAAAACTATTATAGAGGACCTAGGATACATTTAAACTCTTTGTCTGTTTATAGAAACACGTTTTGAGAATAACATTTTAACTTTTCTTCCTGTGAGACATCACAGGAACAAAGTCCTTTGTTCACTATCTGTCCATGTGTACATCATGTTTACATCATGTTGTATTCTCATGGAACCAAGTGAGCTGGAGGAGGTTTGTTAGTTTGGGGCTGGCCTCTAAGGAACTTTTGAAAAATATTTTCCTTACATAGGAACACAAAAAGAAATGAAATGCTTCCTGCTTACTTCTTGCTAACACATCTTAACTTTTCAGTTACTGCTATTCCAAATAAATTGATAATTACAATTTTTCAGTTTAATTCAGTCATGGAAGAATTTGAATTGTTAAAACAATAATCTTGTGTGTCTTTTCTATTATATTTTATTTAGGCCTAGTTTACAAACAGTAAAATCCATGTGTCTTAATTATCCAATATTAGTCTTGATCCAATACATCAGGGCCAGTGAGAAAGGTTCTTAGAGTTACCTTGGAAACTCTTTACCTTGTTGTCAGGCTAGAAATTATTGCCTTGTACCAAATTGAGTAAAATACATATAAAACATATCCTGTATCGTGGAATCTTACATAGATGAAAGCTACATTACTACATTTAACTTTTAAATTGTTTTTATTTCTTTTGTGTGATGTGTGCTCCATGGCATGCCCTTGGAGATCAGAAGACAACTTGCAGGAATTGGTTCTCTCCTTCCACCATGTAGTCCCAAGGGACTAACCTCAGCTTCTCAGGCTTGGTGACAAGCACCTTTACCTGCTGAGCCATCTTGTCCACCCAAGGATATTTCGAAGACATTCCCATGAACATTTTAGTGGTGTTTGCCATATTAGCTTATGGATAAGAGCATTTATTTTTATTTGTTTTTAGAAAATTAACGCAAAACTTCATGATGGAGTATGTCAGCGCTGCAAAGAAGTTCTTGAATGGCGTGTAAAATACAGCAAATACAAACCACTGTCAAAGCCTAAGAAGTGGTGAGTTATGTTTCTTAAATTCCTTCCCAGTGATGTATGCATCATAGTGTCTTAGTCCATTGTCTAGATAAGCATGAAAGAAAATAAAAACGAAGTCATCTTTAGTGTAGAGTTGCATCTCGCACGATGAGTCTCAGTTTATGAAAGCAGACAGACGGAAAAGTACATTTATCATTTTTTGACCCATGATTTTGTACCTTTTCTAGAAAACTTTTTTCTAATAGGTGTGTTCAGGAAGACTGGAGATAGCCTGGTTATTGTAAAATTCTATTTTCCAAATGATAAAGTAGCAGTATTTGCTGTAGATTGTGTTTATGAATGTTTTAAGTGGGTGTGTCTTTATGTGGCCTAGACCAGCTTCCAACCAATGACCCTCCCACCTCAGCCTCCAGAATGCTGGGGTTATTAGCATGTGCCACCACACATAGATATCATACCAATTCCTAAAAGGAAGCTGATCTCTTAATTCAACTGTGAAGATTACTCAAGATTGCTATCATGTGAACCAGTTGTTTGGAACAGTTTCATTCATTTGAGTGCTTGCATCAAATGGAAAGATACCCAGCTTAGTTTTATGCCTGTCTGCTTCTAACTTTCTATAATTCTGAGACACTTTTGTATCAGCCTTATATACGGCCTTTATTTCAGCTGAGTAAAGACAATTGGAAAATAATAGCTGTATCAATGAATACAATCATATTTACTATAAATATTAGTATATTTCTTTATATGATATTTTAATTTGGTGTTCTATATAGTAGTTTTTTAAAACAGTTGCTCATTGTTTCTTTCTATATGTGTTATATTTATGTAGATATTTAGTAGTTACGTCTTTTTTAACATATTTTCTCCCACTTGTTATCTATCTATCAGTCTACCTATCTATTAATTCCTTAGGTGAGCATAAAAAGTAACAGGTCTCATTATGGCATTTGCACATATTTATCTTTTTACATGCTATTCTACTAAGTGCCATCCCCTTCTGCCCACCCTATTTGCTGCCCCCTTCTTGCCCATCCACGTCCTTCCTTCAAATAGTCCCTGCTTCTGTTTTCATGCCACAGATGTTCCATTGCTCTCATCTCTCCCTTCCCCCATCCTTTTAAGATCTTGTCCTCCTCTTTTATGGTCCCCTTTCTTATTGCGTGGCGTACACACACTTAAATATACATGGAAGAGAAGATACGCAGTATTGCTATTTGTAGAAATTCCAGTTCCATTCACTTTCCTTCAAATGCCATTTCATTTTTCTGTGTGACTAAATAACCTTTCACCAAACATGTGTGCATGTTTTCTTTACTCCTTCATTCACTGAAGGACATGCAGTGTACTTACTAGCTGTTATGAGTAGAGCAGCGATGAATGGGGCTGTGCGGGATCTCTGTACTATGTAGTTCTCCAGGAATATACCCAAAATTCGTATAGTTGATTCACTTGTTACATTTGTTTGTTTGTTTTGATTTTGAGGGCTCTTCAAAGTGATTTCCATAGTGGCTATACAAGTTTTTATTCTTAGCAGCATTTTAGAGGAGTTCTTGCCTCCAGTCCTTTTGAATTACTGGTGTGTGTTCCCTCTGTTGTTTTCTTGATGATAGCCATTTTGACCTAGGTAAGATGGTTCCCTGTTCCCACCTGACTAGCACTGGGATTACAGGCACACACTGCCATGAGAAGCCTTTTACCTGTGTGCGTGCTGGGGATCTGAACTCTGATCCTCTTGCCTGTGTGGCGGACACTTTGCTGCCTGAGCCATCTCCCGAGGCTCTGACTGTTGTTCTATGCTGCTGACTTTCCTTCCATGGTCCTGGATTGAATTTGTCTGTTATTTGAATACATTTTGCAGTTGTTTATTTGTTTGTTTGAGACAGGGTTTCACTATGCAGCTCTAGCTCTCCTGGAACTCACTATTTAAACCAGCCTGGCCTTGAACTCAGAGAGGCCCACCTGTCTCTGCCTCCCTAGTGCTGAGATTAAAAGTGTGAACCATCACACCTGGCTGGTTGTTCATTTCTGGTCGTAAACTTTCAGTCTCCTGGCATTGCCCCCACTCTCGTATCTCTGAAGAATTGTGTGTATGTTGGTTTCTCACGTTTCTTCCATTTCTTTCTTGTGATTTGATCATCTGCTAGGATGTCCCTTTTGGCTCTATTTGAGGATCTTCTTATCGAGCAGTTTTATCTGTTGTGGCTCTTGTCTTCCCTGTGTGCATGCCTGCATCGAGCCTGTGTGGCCCGAATGTTCAGTGTCCTCCAGAGTTGTCTTCACTTTTGTAGTATATCTTCTTTGTGTACCAGGAGCCTGTTTTAACAATTTGGGCCCTGCAGTCTGTGAGCCAGACAGGTTCTCTCATCCTCTGTGACTTCACTGATCATGCCCAAAGTGGCTTATGTTGTAGCCGGGGAGCATCTCACAAGGGCATCAGGAGGAGAGAAGCAAGTACAGCCCTAAAGTCTGTACAACCAAATCTTGCTTTTAAGCCTTTTTAAAAGGATCAGTGACAGGTAAAAGGCACTTTCCACAAGGCATTCTTCCCATAAAGTGTGTGTTAGTACTCCACCAGAGCTTCCACACATAGGTTGTTCCAGAGATTGAGTCTGACAAGAACTGTCAATTCCCACTTACTTTCAGTTGATTAAATCTGGCCCAGGGCTCAGGAGAGAGCAATGCTTTTCCCTCTGCCCTTCCGTTCCTGGGCCAGGCTTTCTTGCCGTCCACAAGCACCTCACAGGACTGTTTCTCACCTTAGGACCAAGGCGGGTTGAATTTTAGCCTCTCTGCCTTGTGGCAGTCCTCTGTTCTCCGCCTCCCAGAGTTGCTTACTTTTCAACAATAGATGCCCTCTCACGTGGCACTGGGTCACTGCTCTTCAAGTGATGCAGAGTGATAAAACATGGGACTCTCCTGCATTCGTTTGTTGGAGACTGGGTTTGAAGCTTGTGAAGGCTGTTGGTTGTCCTGAGGGCCAGATCACACAGAGGCAGTGTTGAGCACACGAGCACACTGTCTTACTTAGACATGCCTTTTTGCTTGCTTGCTTGCTTTATTCCTTCCTTTGTTTGTTTTTTGTTTTGTTTTTCGAGACAGAGTTTCTCTGTGTATAGCCTTGGCTGTCCTGGACTCACTTTTTAGACTAGGCTGGCCTGCTGCCTTTCTTAATGGGAGCAAACCTCCCATTTGTAAAATCCATCTAACTACGAGTTCAAGGCCAGCCTGGTCTACAGAGCAAATTCTAGGACAGTCAAAGCTGCATGGAGGAACACTATCTTAAAAAAAATTGTTTTTAATTAAAAAAAAAATAGTAATGGGCATAATAGCACATGCCTTTACTTCCAGCACTTACTACGGAGGCTGGGGCAAGTGGATTTCTGTTACTTGAGGCCAGCTTGGTCTTCATAGCTAGCTCCCACCTTTTGTTTTAAAAGCCTCCGAAAGAAGGGGCCAAAACTAAATTAAGCTGTTTAGGGTTTTTTGTTTGTTTTTTGTTCCCCCTCCCTCTCACTGTTTTATTACTTTCTTGGTATTTTTTTCTTCTTTTTTTCCCCAGGGCTTTTCCTGCCCTGCTGAATCTTAACTAAGTCACCCAAATTGGCAGCAGGGAAGTTACGCTGTGAGAAAGGTGTTTAGAGCACCCAATTCTGGATTTCCATGAAAGATAACTGTTTTCTAGGTAGCAATTAAAAACTACCTATGCCATAAGTCAGGTATTTTTAGTTAATAAACCACACACAAGATGTGTGGTTTCAGAGCACTTTCCACAAGACATTCTTCCCATAAAGTGTGTAAGTTTTCATCACTGCTCTCTGTTCACCACCACTGCCCATTTTCCCCTGGCACCTTGTTTTCCAAAGCATTTTGAAGTATGCAAAATAGGCATTACAGAGTGTTGCCTTTCAGCAGACTTTTACATTGTAACAAAAGGAATCACTTAACTATTTCTTCCATGTCCATACTTGTAATCTTGGTGTTCTGCGTGCTTATCTTTGATATGAATATGCCACTGTGTGAAAGATCACTGGCTAATTTTTACTAGTGCCCAGGGAGAAGTGTGGCCCTCATCTGTCTCATGTGATCAACCATTACATCAAGGGAGATGAGGGCTAAAGAAGACTCAGAGCCTGCTCTATCTTCCATGCAACATAGGATTGGTCATCTCACAACCTCAGAGTGGAGGAATGAGGTATTATATAAATACAGTATTGTGTAAGTTATATTAATACAAAGTGTAGATAAGCCATTAAGGGAAACCACGAAGAATAAGAAAGTTGAAGCAAGTGCAAAGCAAAGCTGCCAAAAGCCTGAGAAATACTAGTGAGAGCAAAGCTCCAGAGAAAAGGGAGGAAAAGCCTTCATCTGCCCTTCTCAATCTTAGCTGGGAATCTGTTTCTAAAACCTGCTCGTGGGACAGATAGACATTTTAGGTACATGGGAACCCTCATAAGGAAGTGAAGGCCTGAAGCAATGGCTAGTCCAAGCTAGGCAACACCTCTTACCCTGTACTTAGGCAGGAGGATCACAAGTTCAAGGACAACCTAAGATGTAGAGAGAGTTCTACACCAGTTTACAATGCATAGCTCAGTCCTCTCTCAGGAAACCAAGAAGGAAGTGGGGAGAGGAAAGTATAGAGAGGGTTAAACTGTAGTGTTTTCACACCAGGTGTGCTGAAATGTGGGGCACCATGGGGGAATATATAATATAATATAATATAATATAATATAATATAATATAATATAATATACAAAGCAATGCAGTTAATCCCGAGTGGGCGGGGGGAATATAGGACAATTCACAACACAGAGACCCACAACTTAGTGTGGCTTGTATGTTCAGTTCCTCCTACCTCTGACTTTGGAGATAAGGATGCTTCTTTCTTTCAGGTCAGCAGATTTTCTCTCACATGAGGGTCTTCCTATACCTGCTATATCTCAGATTCTGAAGGCTTAAGATGGTCACTATTCTGAGGCACTTTTGTAGTTAGAATGTTTTGAATTCTTATAATCTAAAAATGATTCTTAGAGGGTCCACTTTCTAGTCTAGAACACCGTGAGTTTTCGATTATCCTGAACATGTGGCACATTCGGCATTTGGGATTTCAAAGTCCCGTCCATGACTGTAGTGTTGTAGGTTTAAAATACTTTACCTTTTTTGCTTTGCTTCACCATGTATTAAAATATATAACACATTGGAAGGAATTGGAATCTGTTGATGATGCTGATAGTAAAACTTAATTTGAGGAGTTAAACACTTCATTCTAGGTAATCACTTATAAAACTTATCCATTGTGAAGTTTTATGTTCCATTTTTTGCAGATGCTACTTGACTTACAATAGGCTACATCCTAGTTGACCCATCATACAAATGAAAATGCCTCAGTTTAAAAGTGTCATATTTTAGCTTTATTTTTTTATGCTCTGCACCCTAGCCTATAGTAGGACAAAATGGCCTAATGCAAACTAGATAATAAAGTATGTAATATCTTAAGTAATTAATTGAATATTACACTGAAAGTGAAAAAATACCTATATAAAAACATGAGTAGAATAGTGTTTCCTCACCCAGACACTGGGAATATTAGGCAGGTGTTTATTTCTCCTTGTACTAGCCTGTCCCATGAACTGTAAGATGTGTCACATCCCTGGCCTATTCCTATTTATTATATGCCAGTAATCTCCCTTCTTCCCTAAGTCATAGCAATGTCAACAGTTTCCAGCCATTGCCATTTGCCCCTCAGGGGCACAAGAGCCACCACCAGCACTCCTCCACAAGTTAAGAACTACCATTAGGTGGGCTTATGCATCCTGCTCTCTCCACTGTGGCTGGTTGCCCTCAGCTTCTTCTACAGTACTAGGACAGAGTTAAACATGAGCTAAGGCAATGCATTATTCCTGATAATTTTGTTTAATGGATGGAAAGAGAAGTAGCTTAGAGATTCTAATGTAAAATGTGGTTATTTGCATTACCATATGTCTAAATTGATGGCAGGGGAAAAAAGGTTGCTTGGTGGGTGGTAAGACAGCTCAGGCCTCCACATGGGTGCTGTGACATGCTCCTGAGCACGTACCTAGGTAGTCTATAAATGAGTAAATAAATAAGTAGATAAATGTTTTTAGAATTTTTTTTTGAATTTTTAAAGAATATTGCTTGGTTACCTGAAACAAACGGCATTTTAGAACCAAAAAGTAAAACCTATTTGTCTTTCCATAAATATACATATTTAAAAAGAAACACACAGGGTGGTCCTTTCTAAGCAGAAGTACGTGTAGTTCACATTTCCAGACCACTTCAGTAAACAAGGTTGTGACATTTGTAAGATCCAGTGAAGCACCAAGCTTTTATTGACTGGAAGGAAAGGCCCTCTGGCATGGTTAATTGTGGGATTAGTTGAATTTGCATTTGAATCTAAACTCCCTGTGCTTTATTTTGTCTTGGGTTAAACATATAATCCCCCTACCCCAGGGCATTTCAAAACAAAACAAAACAAAATAAAAAATCCAACAGAATTCATTTCATTTTCTGGCCTTCTTGCACTGCTTGAGAAAAGGCATTTTTTTTTTTTAAAAAAAAAAAAAAACCATTAATGTAAGTTTAAAAGGTGTCAAATTTTATTGATACCCTTTAGACCAATTATTTTATAACATCTCTTTTCCTTACTTCTTCATACTTAATTCCATTGACTAAATTTTACTATTGCTTTTTTCATCTCACCTGGTCTCAAGCATCTTTGTCCAGAGACAAATATAAAGGGGCTAAAGAGATTGGCGGCATGATTGAGTCCTTACTGCTCTTGCAGAGAACCTCGGTTCCATTCCCTGCACACATGATAGCTTATGCTGCCTTTAGTCCCTGATGTGCTGGGATCTGATAACGTCATGTGGTCTCCGGACTCATGTACCCACATGGTAGACAACAACTCATCATGCTAGGTAAATGAAAAAGAAAAAGAATAAAGGTTAATCCTCTTAAATGTTTCAAGTAGTCCAGTAGGGAAGGTTGGACTATTTGATCCAACCACCACAGTGTGGGAGGAGGGGAGGGAGGAGGCATCTACAAATCAGCAGAAACCAAAACAGGCCATATTTGGGAGACATTGAGAGGGCATGCATTGCTGCTATGAACCTTATGCCACCATATGCTCTGCTCCTATTCATAGGACCTGCACCTTCCTGTTTTCTTTTGGTCTTTAAGACAGCCTTGCTGTGAGCCTCTAATTTCCCAACCCCCTCCCAGGTTTTAGGGTCACAGCAGCAGGCTCCACTCTAGGGGCTCTGCCTTTGTAACTAGATTAGAGGAGTAAATTTACCTGTACTCGGTATAGACTAACCCCTTTGTTTCTTCTGATTAGTGAGTTAGTTTTGGTTTTCCCCAAATAGTGTCTAGCCCAAGCTAGCTTGGAAATCCTGATATATCCCAGACTGGCCCTAAATACATCACCCTTCCTCCACAGTCTCAGTCAACCATCTTGTGTTTTAAAGGCTATCTATGCAGAACACAGCTCTTACTCTAACAGGAATAAAAGATAGGTTTTTTTTTCTGAGCCAAATATGAGTAGCTATGGCCAAGGAACAGACTCAAATTTCCCTCCCTAAATGGCATGTTTCCACATGGAAGTGTTTACAGAAACTGTATAGTCACCGAACCAAAAAAAAAAAAAAAAAAAAAAAAATCAGGGAGCTTGCAAATCCACTGGCAAGTCCTGCAGGCAGGCAGCTGCCATGAAGCAGGGCAGGGGTCCCTTCTGTAGTGCTCATGCAAGCTGAGCACGCCCCTAGCTTTGGGGTGGTGGAAACTAGCGATTATCAAGCTAATACATCCCAAAGGCTTTACACGACAGTTAAAGGACATTAGGTCAGATGCAGGGGTGGTGGCAGTGGCTGTTGACTAGGTAGGTATCTTAAGGTAATTTGGGCTCTATCTGTTAACCTTCCAGCACCACAACCACAGAAGTTCTAACAAGTCACTGGTCTGGTCTGTAGAATCTTCGATGTAGGTAGCTTTTTCAGGGAAATTGAATGTTGTTATTAAAAATAAGATGCCACATAACCGATACAATTTGGAGAGATTGATTTGGGGGAAGGAAAGGGGAGAGGAGTTAGGGCCTGAGGGGGCCATGGGAGTAGAGAAAGACAGAGAGACAATGAGAGAGAGAAGGGGGGAAGGGGGTACCCCTTAGGGAGACACACGGAGACGAGGAGTGAGAGTGCAAGGCAGAGAGAAAAAGTAAGAGTAAGAGGGCAGTGACAAGTCAGTCCTTTACATCTGTGGCACAGCAGCTGAAGCACACGCATGCATAGGCAGATCGTGATGTCAGAGGTTGATAAGCAACCTAGAGGCAGGCCACCTCTATGCTAACGTTGAGTTCATTCTGTATTTCTGGATTTCTTAATACCCCAGTTCTGAATGTTGTGTTGTGAGTGTTAGGTCCTGCTGCAGGCTGTGGTTGGCATGCCTGCCCTCTACCTAGGGACAGGGCTTCCCCTTTGCCAGGGACCTTTATATTTTGGTTCTACTGCACCCTTACTGTTTTTCCCACCTCCCTGCCCTCTCTCCTTCCCTTCCCCTCTCCCCTCCCCCTCCCATGTCACTTCCAGTAAACCTGGATTTATATATTATAGCTTCATCGCCATTAGCTCATTCCAATTATTTAATCAATCAGTGATCCTGTCTTCCCAGTTAGCTGGGAAGCTGATGCAGGAGAATAGCTTGAGCCCAGGAGGTCAGAAACAGCTTGGTCCAAAACCACAAAAGAAAACAAACAGAAAAGAAGAGTACCACTGCCCTCATTTCCCAGTCATCGGTCTGCAGAGAACATGGTAATTAGTGCCAGTGCCTTGCTGGTCTGGCCCTGATACTGCATTCAATACTGGCCCATTGGCATTCACTAATTATATGCGTTGGCTGAGCACTATTGCAATACTAGTCTTTCTGACATTGTAACCATAGTATAGATAGGTAACTTCCATTACAAGCAAGGTGTTTTCCTGTCTGTTCTGATTGATTGATTGATTGATTGACTGACTTTTTCAAGACAGGGTTTTTCTTTGTAGCTTTGTTTATCCTGGAACTCACTCTGTAGTTCACGCTGGCCTCGAACTCAGAGATCTGCCTGCCTCTCTCTCCGGAGTGCTGAGAGGCAATGCCCTCCATTCCTCCCATTCTTAGAGCTGGATGAATAATGTGGGCCACTGATCAGTACAGACTACCCCTTGTTCTCCATATCACTATAAAGTCCATAATTCAAGTGGAAAAAGATGGATGTTTATGTGCTTATGGCTTTACAACTGCCTTTCTATAGATTATTTTATTTTTGCCAGTAGCACTTGGGTTGTTTGTCTAGTTTGTAATTGTCCCCTTCCCGTCTCACTGTGCTTCAACTGTAATTTTGTATCTTTACATTAGGGTCTTAGAGTAAGTAAAAAAAAAAAAAAAAACCCAATATATTCATTACATTTCACACAGTGTATTGACTTGGAGAAAGATTGGCAATTTTAAGTATTGTATTGTAGTTCACTAAATTTACCAGTGTGAACCTTAAGTGATGTTCCTGGATTTCACTAAAATAAATTCATTAACAAAAAATAAACCCATTTTTAAGCACATTTCTGCTAGACCAGTGAAATTTTGAATACTTACCACATACATAATTAGGAGGAAGAATCATTTTGAAGTACAGCAAGAGAAAGGGGTATTTAATAATTAAGCCTTCCTTCATTGAAGGGATTTTTAATTCTGTATAGCATGTATGTCAGCAGGTCTCCACAGAGGCCAGAAGTGTTGGATTCCCTGGAACTAGAGTTACAAGCTGTTGTGAGCCACCTCCTGTGGATGCTGGGAACCAAGCTCAAGCCCTCTGCAACAGAAACCAGTACTCCTAAACACTGAGCCAGCTCTTCAGCTCTCTAAGGGATATTTACAATTAATCCCTTTTTGTGGCCTTTTTCTGTGTAGAATTGCAGGCATTTCAAGTGTGTAGCTTATCTGACAGCCCAGGTCAGGTTTTGATGGCAGAGGCTCATGAGCGAAGATCGCTGAGAAGGCTTGCTATGTGGCAGAGCCGGAGGTAAAGCTGCGAAAGCGTGAGCTGTAGTTCTTGTCTTCCTTCTCCTTCCCTGTTCCCCACATCCCCCACGAGCATGGGAAAGATGCACTGTAAACACTGAGTACTTCCCTCACCCCACCCCACCCTGGTACAAGGGGACGTAATGAGCCAGGATTAGGATGACACTGCAGAGCAATAAGGGACTTTTACAAATTGTCATCCTCTGAGGTCAGAGATGGCCTTGTTATTAGAGGACACTTCTCATTTCTTGTATTTTCAAAATGTGTTTTACTGTTTAGGCTCAGAAAATGATGACATCTTCTAAAATAGGAAAGTATTTTCTATTGATGGTGATCCTAAGAAGAGAGAATTGTCAGGAAGCTGACACGGGTTGGGAAAACAGAAAAGACAAATGAAAACATCTCAGCTATTTCCAGCTGGCTTCCCTAAAGAGGTTGTCTTCTCTATTGCTGTGATAAAACTCCATGACCAAAGCAACTCGGGGAGGAAAGGGTTTATTCAGCCTATGCTTTCACATCACAATTCATCATTGAAGGAAGTCAGTTCAGGAACTCAAGCAGGCCAGGAATCTGGAGGCAGTAGCCATGGGGGAGTGCTGCTTACTGGCTGCGGCCTGCTTTCTTATAGAACCCAGGATCACCAGCACAGAGACCACTAACCACAATGGTCTATGTCCTGCCCCATCAACCGCTAATTAAGAAAATGCCCCCCAGGCTTGCCTACAGCCTGCTTTTACAGAAGCATTTCTTTCTTTCTTTCTTTCTTTCTTTCTTTCTTTCTTTCTTTAATTTTTATTTAAGTAATTTATGCAGATTACATCTCAGTTGTTATCCCCTCACTTGTATCTTCCCATTCCCCCTCCCCCCCTCTTTCATCCTATTCTCCTCCCCTAGGTCTGTGACAGGAACCTTGTCCCCCACTATGAGATCACAGCCTATCAGGTCTCTTCTGATAGCTGGCTTACTCTTCCTCTGAGTGTCACCAGATCTCCCCACCAAGGGGAAGTGGTCAAATAGGGGACACCAGAGTTCATGTTGGAGTGAGTCCCTGTTCTCCACACAATTGTGAAGAATGTGGTGTCCATTGGCTAGATCTGGATAGGGGTTCTAGGTTTTCTGCGTGCATTATCCTTTGTTGATACAATAGTTTGAGCTGGCCTGCCTGGATCCAGATCCACTAGCCTTAATGGTCTTCATGTAGGTTTCTAGGATCCTCTGGATCCTTCTATTTCCCCATTCTTCCTTACCTCTCTCACCTAGAGTCCCAATAGGAATTCCCAGCATCTATCTCAATCTCCAGCTAAGTGAAGACTTTTAGGGGACATCTCTGTTGGGCTAGTGTCCAATTGTAAGTGAGTGTATGCCATATGTATCTTTCTGGGTCTGGGTTAACTCAGGATGATCATCTCTAGTTCCATGCATATTTCAGGATTTCCTTGTTTTTAATAGCTGAGTAGTATTCCATAGTGGTAATGTACCACAGTTTCTTTATCCATTCTTCAACTGAGGGATATCTAGGTTGTTTCCAGGTTCTGGCTATTACAAATAAGGCTGCTATGAACATGGTTGAGCATATGTCCTTGTTGTGTGGTAGAGCATCTTTTCGGTATATTCCAAGGAGTCGAATAGCTGGGTCTTGAAGTAGCCCTATTGCCAGTATTCCGAGAAAGTGCCAGATTGATTTCCAAAGTGGTTGTACAAGTTTGTACTTCCACCAGCAATGAAGGAGTGTTCCTCTTTCTCCCCATCCTCACCAGCAGGTAGTGTCACTTGAATTTTTGATCTTAGCCATTCGAATGGGTATAAGATGGAATCTCAGCATCGTTTTGATTTGCAATTCTCAGATGACTAATGATGTTGAGCATTTCTTTAGGTGTTTCTCAGCCATCTGACATTCCTCTGTTGAGAATTCTCTATGTAGTTCTGAGCCCCATTTCTTAATTGGGTTACTTGGTTTGGTGGTGTTTAATTTCTTGAGCTCTTTAGATATTTTGGATATTAGCCTATTGTCAGATGTAGGCTTGGTAAAGATCTTTTCCCAGTCAGTAGGCTGTTGCTTTGTTCTGCCCACAGTGTCTTCTGCCTTACTGAAGCTTACAGAAGCATTTCTTAATTGAGGCCCCTTCCTCCTATGCAGTACAGATGTCCCAGAGCTAAAGTCTAGATGAATCTGTCCATTTTCTTAAGCAAGTAGATAATTAAGATCCTTATATTAAACTTAGTCTCCTTTCAAATTTGTCATAGAACTGAGCCCTGGTGACACACACTTATAATCCAGGTTGGAAATAAAGACAGGAGAATCAAGAGTTCAAGGTTGTTCTTGGCTACTTTGTGAGCGTGAGGCTGGCCTGGGTTACGTGAGACCCCATCTCAAAGGAAAAACAAAAGTTTCTATCATATCATTGGGTTTTAAGTACCCACCCCATAAAAGTATGAACCAGAGGAAGTAGCATTTAAAAAAAAATCTAGGCTACTGTCCCTATATGTCTAGCAAAGAACATATTCAAAATTAGGATCCAGACATTTTTCTCATAATCTCTCATTCCTGGGTCAATTTTGGTGTCATGTACTTAAGGTCTGACATGGTCATCATCTACCATGTCTTGAACAACCCCTGTATCTTAAGCTAAGACACACAGTAATATAGAATGAAAAGACATCTGCTAGAAAACTATGTCTTATATGAGCAAGTTTTTTTTAACTATAAGAATCAAGAGACTGAGCTGGATTTAAAAGACAATTTACCACAACTGTTTTATTAGTAACAATAAATAATGTTGATTTAAGCTGTAAAGTCACACTGTGCAACAGATATTATTATCATTCAAGAGGTTTACTGGGAGAAGTGAGTATGCAGAGGCTGGCTCTGAGTGAGGGTGGGAAGAGGAGGTACTAGCCTTTTATAAAGGGGTATAGCACATGTGCATAGGGAGACTAAGACTCATGGTGACAGTGGAAATGTGTCTTATTTTGGCAGCTGATGATGTGATCTGATGTCACTAGGTTAACTGACAGTGAGCTTAGGGGTGGGGTTTTCCAACAAATATTCCTTGAAAGAGTCCAGGCTGATAGAGATATTACCATAGACATGACTCTTTAAATTTCTAATAGAGGAAAAAAAATACAGAGATTCCAGACAAGATATGTTGTTCAATTTGAAATTATTTTACATAACATTTTCAATGTACACAACACTATACTGTGTGTGACAGAAAATGTGAAGAGTCTCTGCCAGCAAGGAACTTATTCTCCGAAGACATGGGTCCACAGACAGTTCCTATGCAGATGGCTAGAAGTGGTAAGTATTAGTAAAAGCAGAGACCCCGGTCATCCAAGACAAGACATGACCGCAGAGGAGTAATACAATAAAATCAAGAGAAAGAGGTTCAGTAAAGTCCTGAATCATGATTGGAAGAGTGGCACTGATGATGATTATGGGAAACATTGTAGAGTCATCTGGGAAAGAAAGGAAGCTGAGTGGTGCGGTACCTACACCCCATCCTTCCCAAATGATGTGGATGGCCGTGAGCTGCTCTAGGCCCTGTCCTATGCCTTCTCGTAAATTTATTTGTTCTTTTGCTTTTTTGGTAAGACTGCTCTTGGGCTCACTTCTGCCACCATTCCAGTGCTGGAATGACAGAAGCACCACCATGTTTCTATTTCTTGCCATTCTATAGCTTTGGTGGTCCATGGACATGAGTAATATTATCCACAAGAAGAGGTTTTGGGGGCCTGGGGAGATGGCTCAGAGTTTAAGAGCACTGGCTGCTCTTGCAGAGGACTGGAGTTGCCACCTGTAACTCCTGTTCCAGGGGATCTGATGCCCTCTTCTGACCCCCGCAGGGACCAGCATGTCCCTACAGCAAAACATTCAAACAGTAAAAACAAGTAAAGAAAACATTTTTTTTTAAAGATTGCTAATAAAATGAGTTTAAAAGAGGAAGAGGAGGAGGAGGAAAAGCAGCAACCAGGCAGTGGTAGCCTTAAATTCCTGTAGGGGTTATCGGAGTTCGAGGCCATCCTGGTCTACAAAGTGAGTCTAGGACATCCATGGCTACACAGAGAAACCTTGTCTCAGAAAAAAAAAAAAAGGAAAGGAAGAGGAAAAGGAGGCTTGGTTGACATCAAATACGTATCTAACGAAGAGAAAACTAGTCTTAGAAAAGTTTGGTCTCATGGTTCAGTTTCTTAGTTCAAAGTACCAAATTGTCTTTTTCTTTCATAGTCCCTCATCTGTAAAGCATATGAGACTAAGCTGGATGCTTGGCCTCTGCCTGAGCCTCTCACTTCCTGCTTTTCACCAGAAAAGTGCTCTGAGGCTAACCTGGTCTACATAGTGAGTTCCAGGACTATTATTAGTATTATCATTAGTATTATTAGTATTATCATTATCATCATCATCATCCAGGCTGCTATTGCAATGAGGGGAGGTAGTATTACCATTCTATTTAGTCTAGAGTGTAAAATCTGGAAACACCTGGAAATTAATTATAACCACTACATAAGGTTTTTGGAATGGAAGAAGGGGTAAGTGTTTCTATTAAAAGCATTTAGAAATCTAGTAGGAGCTAATCCCATAGTTTGGTTTTAGACTCTCCTTATTGTAAACAACGTAACGTTGCTTAGTGCCACTGCAGGAAGTACCTTGTGGATCTGCCAATATTGAGTTTCTCTCATTTGCATACCAAGGGGTGAAGCACAGATAGTCACTGTTTACCAAGGTGCTCAGTCATCCTGTGTGCCAGTCAATATCACATGGGCTAATGATGCCACAGTCAAAATATAGTAACCAGGAAACTTCTTTCAGATTTTATTCTATTCTCAGAATTGCTCATTGTAATCTCCACCAGGACTGGGAAACCCCCACTTAGGAATGGAGAGCTTTTTATGCAGACATAAGAATTGGTTAAAGAATGTATTGGCTTCATGGGGCTCATTCTCAAAGTGTTGGTTATGTAAACGAGGTGTGGAGCTTAGGGATCTTCATTTAACAAGCTATGCTGATGTGTGAGTCTAAGAATCACCCTTATTGGAGCAGATGGCTCCCAGCTGCAAAAACAAGAGCCATTTTAAAGATTTACATGTAAATCTTAACACTGATAGTTCCCATGAATACAATTTTAGCCCTGCACTAGCAGCTTAAATACTTAGATTGTTGATTCCAGAGTTCTCTATCATGAGATTGTTAGCATACTGCCCCAGTCTGCCTAGCAACCTATGATGTCATTACCTACCTGCCACTAGGTGTGCCCCTGCCCTGGAGTATATAAAAGGACAACCCTCTCTCATGCTCATATAATAAACTTTGCCGTATCATATCTGTTGTGTAGTGCACATTGCATAGTTCATAGTTCAACAATATTTATCAAAAAGAAAACATGAATTCTCAGATGAGCCAAACCAAGGGAGAAACTAAAAGTGGTGGCGCACACCTTTAATGTCAGGGAGGCAGAGGCAGGCAGATCACTGTGAGATCAAGACCAGCCTGGTCTACAAAGTGAGTCCAGGACAGCCAAGGTTATACAGAAAAACCCTTTCTCAAAAACCAAAAAAGGAGGAGGAAGAAGAAAGAAAATAAAGCTGAAAATGTTATGGAAACTTTCATAATCCATTGGAATGATTGGGATTTATTTCTCATTATCCCAATGGTGTGATCTTTAAATACAGAATAATTTAGTAAAGCTTTTTAGAATACTCGAGTCCAAGTGCACCAAAACAACCTGTTTTAATAACTGTTTTCATTTAGCTCTTTGTATAATTGCTGTCATATAAAATTCACCCTTTGCAGGGCACAGTTGAAGTTTTAACCTATAAAGTTGTGAGGTCAGCATCACATGGAAGATAAGAAACTGTAATTACTCAAGAATTTCTTGTCAATTTAGAGTCAGTCCTGACCCTTTGCTAACTGCTGGCAAGCACAGATCTCTTTTCCTTCCTTGTACATTGCATTTCCTGAATGCCAGATATAGGGAATACAAATTGTGTGACCCAGGGCCTCTTGCTGAGTTTATGTACTGGCAAGCTGAGAAACACTTAGGGTGACAACACTTAGGATATGCTATATTTTACTTTAAATTTCAGCCATTATTAATATCCAGGCAGCGTTTTGTATCAACATAGTTATCATTTTTCTTGAATAAAAATATCATAGTGAGATTATTGGGTTGTAAGTTAAGGAAATGTGTGCAGAAAATATGTGGGCTGCAAGAGGCTAGAGAAATGACTCAATGGCTAAGATCACATGAGGTGCTCACTTCATGTGCATGCATGAACACCTCACCTCTGATCCTAGCATAAACATTAGAAAAGATGGGTGCTGACCCTACAGGTGCCTATAACTCCATTTCTGTGGGGGCTATAGACTGGAAGAGGATCACTGAGGCTTGTTGGCTGCCAGCCTAGCTCCAGGTTCAGTGAGAGGCCCTGTCAAAAAGGAGGCAAGAAGAGAGTAATAGAGTAGAACACTAGTGTTGTCTTCTGGCTTCAGAGTGTGTACCTAAATTCACATGTACACATCACTCACACATATGGGGGAGGGGTAGGAGAGGAGAGATGGGGAAGAGGGGAGGGAGAGAGAAGGGAGAAGGGGAAAAGAAAGGAGAGGACCTCACATTTGACCATGTCCCCTGGATGGGGAGACCTGGTGGCACTCAGAGGAAGGACAGCAGGTTACCAAGAAGAGACTTGATACCCTATGAGCATATACAGGGGGAGGTAATCCCTCTCAGGAACAGTCATAGGGGAGGGGAATAATGGGAAAATGGGAGGGTGGGAAGAATGGGAGGATACAAGGGATGGGATAACCATTGAGATGTAACAAGAATAAATTAATTAAAAAAATTTTTTTAAAGAAAAGAAAGGAGAGGAGAGAGAAGGGAGAGAGAATGAGAGAGAGAGATTGCAAATTGCTTCTTAAACTGGCCATACCTTTGTGTGCTTGCCCACAGTGTATAGGAGTCCTGCATTATCATTAACACTGAATATTATTGTTTAGTTTTTGTTTTATTTTACTGTAGTCCTTAGTGAGTAGTTGCATCTCACTGTGATTTCAATTAGCATTCTTCTGATGGCCAACAATGGCAAGCATCTTTTCATGTGCTCATTTTGCATTTTTATTTCTTCTTTGTTGAAGCCTCTGTTATGATCTTAACATCTTAATAGATAATAAAGCTCATGTTTTCCCCGTGTTTTCCTAGTAATGGATATTTAAGCTCTTCATCTATTATCACTTAGCAGCAGTGGGGAGAAGTCCAAACCACAGCCCTACACTGCCACCCACTGCAGACCAAGGAGTTCTTATTGGAGATCTTCATTCAGGTGAAGCTAGGATGCATTGTAGGACAAAAAATAAAAACAGAGTCAAATGGTATATACTCACTTATATCTGCATACTAGCCCAAGGGGCATGTCCCCTGAAAATCTTCACTTACCAGGAAACTGGGACAGAGGGGAGGGCATCCTATTGGGACTAGATGAGAGAAGCATGAGAGAATAGCAAAGGAGAAGGATCCAGAGGGTCCTAGAAACCTACAAGAAGAACATTATGATGGGCAGATTTGGGCCCAGGGGTCCTGCTCAAACTATGGCTCCGGCCAAGGACAATACAGGCCGTAAACTTCAAACCCCTACCCAGATCTAGCCAATGGTCAGGACATTGGGGGATGGGAGAGTGGGGTATGACTTTCACACAAACTCTGGTGCCCCATATTTGACCACGTCCCCTGGATGGGGAGGCCTGGTGGCACTCAGAGGAAGCATAGCAGGCTACCAAGAAGAGACTTGATACCCTATGAGCATATACAGGGGGAAGAAGTCCCCCTCAGTCACAGTCATAGGGGAAGGGAGTAAGGGGAAAATGGGAGGGAGGGAGGAATGGGAGGATACAAGGGATGGGATAAGAATTGAGATATACTATGAATAAGTTAATAACATTAAAAAAAGAAAAAGAAAAACAGAAGTGTAGCAAGTCTTAAAGCAGAGGAGCAGCAGGACACCAACAACACAGTCTTTGAAGAAAGGGGGTCATCTTAGAGTTATGCAATGACTGAATAAGAAAGAGTGGGACAATGCTACATTACTACATTAGTAGTAATGTACATTACTACTAATGTAATGAAAGATAATGTTCTTCAAGAATGTTGCAAATTCAATGTCAACTTGTAATGGGAAAATTCTATGTGATTCTATATATCTGTATATCTCAACAGTTCCATCTTCTAGTCACTTAAATCTTTTGAACAGTAATAGTCATCTTCCCAGTCCCTTAAATGTAATATATAATGCACACATACTTTATATATATGTATATGTATATAAATGATAATATGTATACTTCTTGTGTGGTGCATGATAAAAGCCTCACTTAAAAAAAAAAAAAAGAGTAGTTTGTTTTCCCAGTGAGACCCTCTTGAAGAAAACTAAAGTTTCATTTGCAAGTGGTTATCAATTGGAGATAGCTTCCGGGTTAGGGATGGGGACATGCATCCACTTCTTTCAGCTTGAGGATTCATCTGGTGCAGACCTGTGCAGGTCCTTTGCATTCTGCCACAGTTTCTGTGAGTTCCTATGTGTCTTAGTTTTGTTGTGTATCTTTCTGCCTCTTCTGCAGCATTCCCTGAGCCCCAAGGGGAGGAATTTGATGGAGACACCGCACTTAGGACTGAATATTTCAAAGTTTCTCCCTCTCTCTCTCTCTCTCTCTCTCTCTCTCTCTCTCTCTCTCTCTCTCTCTCTCTCTCTCTCTCTCTCCCTCTGCACATTGTCCAGTTCTTCTCTGTATTTATTGCATCTACTGCAGGGGGATAGATGTTTCATGATGACTGAGGAAGGCACTTATTTATAAGTAAAGCATAATGTCATTAGGAGTCATTTTATTCCTATGTTCTTTTAGGAGAACAGAAGTATTTGCTTTTACCCTAGGTCCCTGGGCTATCTAGTTCTCAGTTCTCAGTCCTGCGATCAGTGTCATGTATGGCTTCCATCTTGTGGAGTGGGCCTTAAGTCAAATCAGATATTGGTTGAGTGATCCTGCAAGCTCCAGCTCTGTGCCACCACTGCCTTAGCATATGCTGCAGAAGAACACTATTGTAGATCAAAGGGTTTGTGGCCAGGTAGAGTGTAACTGCCCATATAAAAGACATATGCGCATAGGGGTGAAGGCTTTATGTAGGCACTAGCTCTACTTCTCCATGTTCAATGACTTACATAAGTGTGACCTTTCTGCGTCTGGTTTACCTCATACAGGATGATTTTTTTTTCTAATTCCATCCATGTACCTGTGAATTACAAGATTTCATTTTTTTTAAACAACTGTGAAATATTTCCTTGTGTAAATATACCACATTTTCTTTATCCATCTTTCTGTTGAGGGACATCTGGGTTGTTTACGATATATGGTTATTATGAAGAGAGCAACAATAAATATGGTTGAGCATGTGTATCTGTGGTTGGGTGAAGCATCCGTTGGGTATATGCCCAAGCTGAATCTTGAGGTAGGTTGAATTCCCTTCTGAGGAACTGCCACATTAATTTCCATAGTTTCTGTACAAGTTTGCACTCCCACCAGCAATGAGTGAGCATTCCCCTTACTCCACATCCGCACTAGCATGAGCTATCATTTATTTTATTGATTTCAGCCATTGTGGATGTAAGATGAAATCTCAAAGTAATTTTTGCTTGCATTCCCTTGGTGACAGAGGATGTTGAACGTTTGTTTCTCACCTGTTTCAATTTTCTCTTTCAAGAATTCTCTGTTTAGATCTGCACCCCATTTTTTTGAATATTTTTTTATTAATTTATTTATATTACATCTCAATTGTTAGCCCTTCCCCTGTTTTCTCCCATTCTTCCCTCCCTCCCATTTCTTCCCTTCTCCCCTCCCCTATGTCTGTGATTGAGGGAGACCTCCTCCCCCTATATATACTCTCAGAATATCAAGTCTCTTCTTGGTAACTAGCTATCCTTCCTCTGAGTGCCACCAGGTCTCCCTATCCGGGGGACATGGTCAGAAAAGGGGCACCAGAGTTCGTGTGACAGTCAGATCTCACTCTCCACTCAACGGTGGAGAGTGTCATGTTCGTCGGCTAGGTCTTGGTAGGGGTTCGAAGCTTACTGCCTATATTCTCCTTGGCTGGTGCCTTAGTTTGAGGAGGACCCCAGGATCCAGATCTGCCTGTCATAAAGTTCTTCTTGTAGGTTTCCAGGACCCTATGGATCCTACTATTTCCTCTTTCTTCCATGCTACTCTTGCCTAAAGTCTCAATCGGAAATCCTCTCCTCTGACCCACTTTCTTGGTAAGTAAAGATTTTCATTGTACGTATCCCTTGGACTAGTGTTTTGATATAAGTGAGTATATACCGTTTGCCTCTTTTTGCTTCTGGGTGAACTCGCTCATTATGATAATTTCTAGATCAATCCATTTGTCCACAAATTTCGGGAATTCCTCGTTTTTAATAGCTGAGTAGTATTCCATCATGTAAATATACCACAGTTTCTTAGTCCATTCTTCTACTGAGGGACACTTAGGCTGTTTCCATGTTCTGGCTATTATGTATAGAGCAGCTATGAACATGGTTGAGCATATGTCCCTGTTATGTGGTAGGGTATTTTCTGGGTATATTCCAAGGAGTGGGATGGCTGGGTCTTGAGGAAGCCCTATTCCTATTTTTCTGAGAAAGCACCAGATAGCTTTCCAAAGTGGTTGTACTAGTTTGCATTCCCACCAACAATGAAGGAGTGTTCCTCTCTCTCCACATCCTCGCCAACATGTGGTGTCATTTGAGGTTTTGATCTTAGCCATTCTGATGGGTGTAAGATGGAATCTCAGTGTCGTTTTGATTTGCATTTCTCTGATGACTAACGAGGACGAGCATTTCTTTAAGTGTTTCTCGGCCATTTGATATTCCTCTGTTGAGAATTCTCTGTTAAGTTCCAAGCCCCATTTCGCAATTGGGTTGTTTGGTTTTGTGGTGTTTAATTTCTTGAGTTCTTTATATATTTTGGATATTAAACCTTTGTCAGATGAAGGGTTGGTGAAGATCTTTTCCCATTCTGTAGGCTGTCGCTTTGTTCTCTTGACAGTGTCTCCTGCCTTACAGAAGCTTCTCAGCCTCATGAGGTCCCATTTATTAATTGTTGACATTAAGGCCTGGGCTGTTGGTGTACTGTTCAAGAAGTTGTTTCCTGTGCCTATGTGTCCCAGGCTCTTCCCCCACTTTTCCTCTAACTGATTAATGTCTCTGGTTTTAAGTTGAGGTCTTTAATCCACTTGGACTTGAATTTTGTGCATGGTGACAAATAAGGGTCTAATTGCATTTTTCTACATGTAGACATCCAGTTAGACCAGCACCATTTGTTGAAGATGCTATCCTTTTTCCATTGAATAGATTTGGCTTCTTTGTCAAAAATCAAGTGAGCAAATGCTGCACCCCGTTTTAAATTGGATTATTTGTTTTCTTGCTGTCTAGTTGTGTGTGTGTGTGTGTGTGTGTGTGTGTGTGTGTGTGTGTGTGTGTTCTTTATGTATTTTGGATATTAGCTCTCTGTTGGATGGGTAAAATTCTTTTCCCATTTTGTTGGCTGCTACTTTGTCTGAATGTTGGTGTCCTTTGCCATTGCAGAAGCTTTTGAAAAGTTTCACAAAGTCCCATATTTTAGTGGTTGGCCTTACTGCCTGTGCTAACAGTGTTCTTTCCAGGAAGTCTTTTCCTGTGCCCAGGGGCGGGGAGTGTTTCTCACTTCCTCCCCTATGAGGTTTGGTGTATCTGGTTTTACGTTGAGGTCTCTGGTCCATTTGGAATTGAGTTTTCTGCAGGTCGATAAATGTGGATCTATTTGAATTCTTCTACATGGAGCCATCCAGTTTGCCCGCACCAGTAGTTGTTGAAGATGTTGGGGGTTTTCCCAGTGTATATTTCTGACATTTTTGTCAAAATCAGATATCCATAGATGTGTGAATTTATATGTGGATCTTGTAGTATATTCCTTTGATCAACTTGTCTGTTTTTGTGCCAATACCATTCTGTTTTTATTACTATAGCTCTGTAGTACAATTTGAGATCAGAGGTGGTGATTCTAGCAGTTTTTATTATTCAAGATTATTATTTTTCAAGATTGTTTTTATTATCAAATAAAATATTTATATTCATCACTTGCTTCTGTTCATGGTTTCTTGACCAGTTCTTTATTTTTACCTTTCAAACAATGAAGTTTTGGTTTTGAGGGTTTTGTTTTGTTTTGTTTTGTTTTGTTTTGTTTTGTTTTTCAAGACAGGGTTTCTCTGTGTAGCCTTGGCTGTCCTTGACTCACTTGGCCTGCTTTTTGTTGTTGTTGTTGTTGTTGTTGTTGTTATAATTAAATTTTTGTAACATATACGAGAATTTGACTTAGCTACTTCTTTTTCACTGGCTTTTCATACTTTGTCTTTTCAATATGGCCATTTCAGTGGTTTTTTGTTGTTGTTGTTGTTTTGTTTTGTATTTATGTGTGTGGAGTTGGTAATAAATGTTTTTTAATGTCTGTTAAATAAATTAGTGATTTTACACTTTTATTTTGATCAGTTTGATTGTATGTTTATAAAGTATAAGTTTTTTTTTTTTCATAATGCCCTTTTAGTCCCCACATCCTCCATCCCTGCTCGTCTCTGTGTCAAGCATTTGTCTCTGCCTCTGGTGTTGCTCCCTTCCTCTAGATGGCTTTTCTTCCTCTATTCTGCTTTCATAGGGTGAAAGTGTAGAGGATTGTTCTTCTTTAGTATAGTTCTTGCTTTGGTTTTATTTCTGTGAGACAGCTTCTCTCTTTGTAGCTCAGGCTAGCCCCAGTTTTATGCCAGCTCTTCCTGACTTAGCCTGGAATGCTGGGTCCACGGCCTCGGCCCCACTCTCAGCTCAGCATTTTAACTGTGTGAATGTCCCTGGAGCACTGTCTTTAGCTTCCTTCCTTCATTTATACATTTTAATGTTTAATGTTTGTTTCCTTTTTGTTTGTTTGTTTCCTTTGGGAGTTGTTGAGGGAGTTGAGGGTTGGTTGAAACAAGTTTCTCTGTGTAGCCCTGACTCTCCTGGAACTAGCTCTGTAGACTAGGCTGCATCGAACTCAGAGATTTGCCTGCCTCTGCCTCCCAAGTGCTGGGATTAAAGGCATGCACCACTACTAAATACGCCACTTAATTTTTGTGTTTATTAAAAGTGTTTTCTAATTTTTCTTGACACTTCCTCTGGGGTAAAAGCTTTGTGTTACCTGTAAAGTTTGGAATTAACTTCTTTATGATGTTTATATTTTGTTCTTACCTAATAAATCCTGGTTCTCTTTTTGGCTTAGTATCTATCATATCCTTGACTGTCCTGGAACTCACTATGTAGACCAGGCTGGCCACACTTGCCCCTGCCCGCCGGGGTTCGACTAACGCTCGGGAGGAAAATTGTCCTGTATGGAGACAGAACACTAGACACGAAGAAGGGGACAAGTCTGCATTCTGATCAAACCCCGTTTATTGAGAATTTTTACAGAGTGTATATAGGCACAGAGGCATGGGTATTTGCGTAAGCAAGGGTTGCTGTGGATACCTAACTCTGGAATGCATCAGCAGGTAGGTATCTACCTTTACAGCTGCTAATTGCAGGAGAGAAATTTCAGGAAAGTCGTGAAGGATCTGGTTAGGAAAAAGCTCCCGGAACTGCTGCTCGCAGGCAGCTGGCCCTTAATCTGATTTTATCAGTAGTCCCACCGGAAAAGGAGTAGCTCGGGGGTCTGGAATGACCAGCCCCCACAATAAACCACAACAGGTGTCTAACTGCCGACCTATGACAAGGTCAGCTAGTTTCTGGTGAATGGCAGACTTCTGGAGAAATAGGAACCTAGGTTCTGACAAGATGGCTGAACATTGGCCATGTAGCCCGTCCCCAACAACACTCAGAGAGATTCACCTGCCTCTGCCTCCAGAAAGCTGGGATTAAAGAAGTATGCCACTACACCCTGTTTATGGATTTTTGGTTTGTTTGTTTGTTTTGTTTTTTGTCTTTTGCTGTCTGTTGTTGTTGTTGTTGTTTTGCCTTTTAAGACAGTCTTACCATGTAACCTAGGCTAACCTTGGCAGCCTTGTGGAAAGTCTTTCATAGCTAGAGACAGGTCAGTTCCTTGTTTCAAGGCTGTCTAGAGCTCTTTGGTTCCCTAGTAAAGGGCTGATGGAGCTGGTGATGAGGTCAAGCCAGTGCCCACTTACCATTCTGGAAATCCTAGGCCCTCTCTCCTGTTTCAGCCTCTTGGTAACTTTTCTGCAAGGGGTTAATGTATTTTGCCTATATCCATGGCATCTGGGAGCTGTAGCCTTACAAAATGCATTTCTTAGATGATAAGACTTGGAAGTTGACACTCTGCATGAACTGCAGAATAGATGTTGTGTAAGCAGCCATAAAAATCCACAGATCTCATCTCTGTCAGCACTCTTCAGGGTTCAGGTGCATTCTAGATGAGCAGTAGCTCTCTACAGGGCCTGACTGTTCCCTACATGACCTTAGAAACAGCTGTATCGCCTCCTGGCTTTGTTGTTCCAGCTGTGGTCGCAGCCAGAGCACATGTAGTACAGCTCTTATGGAGCCCTGAGATTTTCCAAATCGTAGGTAAGTACTGGCTTTTTATTTAAAGTCAGCAGCTATACGAGTTCCTAATAAGAGACATCACTGTTCCTTGTAAGCTTTGAAGCCCAGAACTGACTTCTCTAGATGCGAAAGGCCTAGGTCTCATCTTCTTCACTCCCACGCTCTTTCATTTGCATTGGGAATCTGCAGTGTGGTATAGCCACCACTGTGTTTTATCTTAACTCTCATCCAGACTGCTGTGGTCCTGCATCAGGCCTTGAACTTACATGTTATGAAGTTGGCTTCTTCCCCTAAAACATCATGGAGCCACATTAACAAGGTTTGGAGTTTTCTTGTGTAGCTTGACTCAGCTCGCTTAGTCATTGCAGAATTAGAACAAGCTAAAGACGTGCTCTGGATTAGGCTCTGCTTTATGGCAGTGTTGTAGCAAGTCGGAACTGTTGTCCTCACCTGTGTACTCTCTGCCGCAGTGTTGCTCCTCTCTTGTTCCTGTGCTCACTAGAGTAGCACTATGAGGGACTACATCAGGAGCTTTGCCTTTACCTTCCTCACAGTGCGGTAATTGTTGGCAGCTTTTAATCTAAAGTGATAATGGGTAAATATTTGGGCTTGAAATGGGGGCCGGAGTGACAGATTAGTCAGTGGAGTGCTTGCTGCTTAAACACGAGAACCTGAGTTCAGTTGACGGAACACACATGAAAAGCCAGGCGAGGCACTGTGAGCTTGTCACCCCAGTACTGGGGAAGAGGAGACTGGCAGCTTGCTACATGGCAAGCCCTAAGGCAGTGAGAGACAGTACCAAAGACAAGATGATGGTATCTGAGAAATGATACCTCAGGTAGACCTCTGACCACTACACTCAAGTACACACAAACATACAAACACACAGATAAATATCTGAGCTTTAAATCCTGTTTTCAGCTTTTAGGCTTTTCACCCACACATCAGCTACAGCTTCTCTTACTGCATCAAGTAAAGCGTAAGTAATAACAATCAGTATTTAATTTTCCCTTTCTCTTTCAGTGTTAAATGTTTACAAAAGACAGTAAAAGACTCTTACCACATAATGTGTAGACCATGTGCTTGTGAACTTGAAGTTTGTGCAAAATGTGGAAAGAAAGAAGATATCGTTATTCCGTGAGTATTTCCTTTTACATTGGAGTCAGTTGCTAGTAATTCATACATGAGCTTTCTCTTAGACAGCACTAACTCAGTGTGGAGTTGTGTCTTTCCTGGGCTAACACAAGCACTTTTCTATACAACAGGAGAAGGATCACACTTTTATTAAATTTTCCATTGTAGTATAAAGTGACATGTTTAAGAAGTTGAGCTTCATATTCACTGTAGGAACCACTCACTTCCTAGCTCTGCTCCCTGGCCGACTCCTTGTCTAGCTCCTCAGAGCCCAGTCTTCTGACTGCAGGGTTAGAATTTGCTGACTCGACTTCAGCTAGTCTTTAAAAAAGGTTTTCCCTGTGCTTTCTGTACGCTTCTCATAGCAAGCAGTCTAGTAAAGGCTTTTTTAACTGCCTCAGTAATAATTATAAACTTTCTTTGTCTTCTATATAGCTTTAATAAAGAACCAGAAACTTCAGAAAATACTGAAAATCAAGACTCTAACCATAGAAGAATCCACAAAAGAAAGGAGGACAGTGATGAGGACATAGATGCTGAGACTGGGGAAGATGGTGAAGATGGAGAAGATGGAGACACTTAGGCCTGATAGCACAGAGTCAGCTGCAGAGGGCTCAGCAAACGCACTGACACCCTAACGAGCGAGTCAGAAAAGGCTGTTCATTAGGCAGGACTGAGCAACATCAATTATTTATAGCATTTGAATAATACAAACTTCCAGGTTTTCACGATAAAACTTAAGCTGCATATACAGAATGTGTGGCAACACAATGGTATGTTGTATAATCTATGGAAATTGTTTAGAAAACCATTATCAGCTAATGTCAAACTATCCATTGTTGAGAATTGGTGATTGTGTCTGAACTATTTCATGGAAAACTAAGATGATTGGCTCAGCATGCATTTCCATAGCCTGACTTGGGTGTGTGACTTACCTAGCAAATGCCCCCTTATATCTTACAAAGCAAACCAGTTTATTTTTATACATACACACACACACACACACACATGCATGCACACACACAAAATCATGTGTTGTGATTTTCCTTTAAAAGTATTTTTATATACTTAATTCCTTTTTTTAAAAAGCCTTTCCTAGTTTAAAAACATATACTCAGAAAAAATATGTATGGACTATATAGTAAAATCCACCACTCTTACCCAAGTGAATATCCTTACAGTATCAGAAGCTCCCGTGAAGTTCTCCCTCATAAGCTTCTCTTTCCCAGAATTCCATTCTCCTGAATTATTACTCTCTTGCCAGTGTTTCGGCCTGTAAACAGTGTAAATTGGCTTCATGTGATTATTGAAATCTGTGTCCATGTGTTTAAAATCCCAAAGCTACAGAAAACTAGTCAGGCAGTACAATGAACTTTTCCATACTATTTAGCAAGATTCCCAATTTTGGTGTTTTACTGTTTTCTTTGTGTTTTAATCTCTACATATGTATATATGACATGTATGTAGATGTACATATGTGTGAATATATTTGATGAATTATTGAAATAAATGTGAAACCCTGGTTTTGGACTTATTTGCCTACTGCTGTGTTGTTGTTGTTGTTGTTACAAAAGTTTGGAGATTGACCAGTGCTGTTACAGAAGCTATGATTTGTTCATTTTACATTATTGTTCATTACTTAAATGCTGAGGTTTTGGGGTTATGACAGATTTTTCTAATGCACATAATGCTCATGTAAAGTGAAGCAGAGTTAGAAATTGTATGGAAGATATTTTAATTTAGGCTTAAACTCAAGGCTTAAGAGAGATGGGCTCAGAGGAAAGTAAAACATACTCACTCAAGAGTATGAGTGTGAGCATCTCAAAGCGTCACAGAAAGTACGGTGTAGACAAAATGGGCATGAGCCCCTCATGGGAGAGTAAGCAATGAACTGTTTTTGCATTAGCCATATGTATTTATAGTTGCTTCTCAAGTTTCATTAAGTGTATTAGTTACCTTCAGTTGCTGTGATAAAATACCATGGCCAAAGCAACTTAGAGTATTTGGGTTTATAGTTCCAGGGGTGTAAGAGTCCATCATGGTGGCAAGGCATGGTAGCATGCAGGCATGCCAGCTGGAACAGGAAGCTGGAAATTCTCATAGCCTGCCTCCAGTGACACACTTCCTCCAAGGACATACCCTCCAAACTTCCCCAACCACTGCCACCAACTGGGGACCAGGGGTTCAAATATCTGATAAATGGTAATCCCAGAACTCAGGAGGCAGAGGCAGACGGATCACTGAGTTTGAGGCCAGCCTGGTCAACAAAGTGAGTCTAGGGAAGCCAAGGCTACACAGAGAAACTGTCTCGAAAAACATACATACATACATACATACATACATACATACATACATACATACATACATATATATATATATATATTTGGTAAATGTCTGTGTCCTCATTCAGACCACTACAGTAAAAAGACTTTTTCTTTTCATCTCTCTTGGTGAGGTGGTCCTGCCCTGAATGGAATCATAATCTGGTCATGTATCTGCAAAAGCCACTGAATTAGCTTAGTGCATACTGCTCCTACATAGAGGGGACAGTTGCTGAAACTCCTAGAAAATGCCAGGTTTGATGCTAGGAAGGAGAAGGGCCTCAAACGGTTGTTGATTGTGCTGCAATTCTTGCTCTGCTGCAGGATACAATTAGATTCTACAGCAGGTTTTTTTCCCCAGTCTTTTCATGTCCCTAAATTCTCACTCATTTTATCATGTCTTAGTAGCCACTGTGAATGTGTGCAGCAACATCTCTTTGCTAATTTATTTAAATCCCCTAACTGTTAACTGACCTCATCCCCCTTTTGTTTATTGGCTGTGGGTTTTGGTGGTAGAAGATACTAGGGAGTTTGGTTTGGTTTGTTTGTGTGCTGAGTATAATAGTGTTGTTTTAGAAATACATACTGATGACTCCCCTGAAAGCACTCCCAACAGTGGTGGTAAATTGCACCCTATATCCTTCGCTATATTTACTGCCCCACAACTCTGCCTGCTTTCCCGGAGGCCCGCCGGCACTAGGGACCCCAGTATGGCCTTGGTGGTTCAACATACAAAAATCCATCAATGCAATCCACCATATAAACAAACTGAATGAAAAAACCCACATGGTCATCTCATTAGATGCTGTAAAAGCTGTTGCAGTAATCCAACACTCTATGATAAAAGTCTTGGAGAGATCAGGGTTACAAGGCACACACCTAAATATAAAGGGAATAGATAGCAAGCCAACAGTCAACATCAAATTAAATGGAGAGAAACTTGAAGCAATTCCACTAAAATCAGGGACAGGACAAAGGTGCCCACACCATATGTATTCAATATAGTACTTGAAGTTCTAGCTAGAACAGTAAGACAACTAAAGGAGATTGGAGGGGAGATACACAGGTTGAGAAAGAAAATAAGGAAACAACACTTCAGAATAGCAAAAAATAATATAAAATATGCTGATGTAACTAAGCAAGTAAAAGACTTGTGTGATAAAAATTTCAAGTCTTCGCAGCCGGGCGTGGTGGCGCATGCCTTTAATCCCAGCACTCGGGAGGCAGAGGTAGGCGGATCGCTGTGAGTTCGAGGCCAGCCTGGACTACAGAGTGAGTCCAGGACAGCCAAGGCTAACATAGAGTGACCTTGTCTCGAAAAACCAAAAAAAAAAAAAAAAAAAAAAAAGCCAAGTCTTCTTCAAGGCAGATATTAAAGATATCATAAGATGGAAGGAGCTCCCATGCTCATGGATTAACAGTAGGATTAACAGTAAAAATGGCCATCTTACCAAAAGCAATCTATAAATTCCCCATTACAATTCCAAAACATTTTACAATCTTGAAAGAGCAATTCTCAACTTCATATGGAAATCAAAATACACAGACTATCTAAAACAATCCTGTACAATAAAAAAAACTTCTGGAGGTATCACCATCCCTGATTTCAAGTTGTACTACAAAGCAATGGTAATAAAAACCACATGATATTGGCATAAAAACAGACAGGTTGATCAATGGAATTGGATCAAAGTCCCAAAAGTAAACTCACAAACCTATAGACCCTTGCTTTTTGACAAAGAAGCCAAAACCATACAATAGAAAAAAAGAAAGCATCTTCAACAAATGGTGCTGGCCTAACTGGATGTCTGTATGTAGAAGTATGCAAATAGATCCATATTCATCACCCTGTACAAAACTTAAGTCCAAAAAGACCTCAACAGAAAACTGTATACACTAAATCTAATAGAAGAAAAAGTGGAAAATAGCCTTGAACTCATTAGCACAGGAGACAACTTCCTGAACAGAACACCAAAAGCTCAGGCACTAAGATCAATAATTAATAAATGAGAGCTCATGAAACTGAAAGGCTTCTGTAAGACAAAGGACAAAATAACATTCTACAGATTGGGAAAAGATCATCAACTCTACATCTGTTAGAGGGCTGATATCCAAAATATATAAGAAAATGAGACTAGATATCAAGAAACCAAATAGCCCAATTTAAAAATGGGGGTGCATATCTTAAGAATTCCCAAACTGAAGACTTTCTAATGGCCAAGAAGCACTTAAAGAAATGTTCAACATCATTAGTCATCAGGGAAATGCAAATTAAAGGACTCTGAGATTCCATCTTACACCTATCAGAGTGGCTATGGTCAAAAACTCAAGTGACAGCACATGTTGTTGAGTATGTGGAGCAAGGTGAACACTCTTCCATTGCTGGTGGGAGTGCAAACTTGTACAACCACTGTGGAAATCAATTTGGCATTGTCTCAGAAAACTGGGAATAGTTCTACTTCAAGACCCAGCTATACCACTCCTGGGAATAAACCCGAAAGATGCTCCACCACATCACAAGAACACTTGCTCAACTATGTTCATAGCAGCTTTATTTGTAATAGCCTCAACTGAACAGTGGATAAACAAAATGTACATTTATACAATGGAACATTACTCATTTTCTTTAAAAAAAAAAAAAAAGAAAAGAAAAGAAAAAAAGAAACACTATCATGAAGCTGCAGGCAAATGGCTGAAACTAGAAGAGATCATACTGAGTGAGGTAACCCAGACCAAGAAAGACAAACATGGTATATTCTCACTTAAAAGTGGACATTAGCTATAAAGTACAGGATAACCATGCTGCAATCTATAGACCCAAAGAAGCTAAGTAACAAGAAGGGCCCAAGGGGGGACAGGTGAATATTAACCCAGCCAGAGCGCATGTGTGAGACAGACCTAGGCCCTCTGCATGTATGTAGCAGTTGTGCAACTTGGTCTTCTGTGGGGCTCCTAACAGCAGGAGCAGGGGCTGTCTCTAACTCTTACCTACCTTTGGATCCCTTCCCCTAACTGCCTTTTCTAGCCACAATAGGAGATGTGCTTAGTCATACTGCAACTGGGAAGGGGAAATAAAATAGACTTGGGGGATGGATGGAGGAAGAAAACTGGGGAGAGAAGGGGAGCAGGATGGACCAAGTTGAAGGAGAGCAGAGGGACAGAGTCCTGGGACAGAGCTCTGGAATAGGGGAGGACACCATCTCTGAGAAACCTAAGGCAATGGAAACTCCCAAAAATCTATGAGGGTGACTTGATATGATATGGAACCTGGAATGGTCATATAACAGAAAAGACTTCCAATGGAGGGATTGAGACACTAACCCAGTCACAAAACCTTCTACCCACAATTTGCCTACAAAATGTGCAGGGGTAAAAATGGAGCCGAAATTGAGGGAATGGCCAACCAGGGACTGGCCCAGCTTGCGGCCCATGGAGAGACAGACAGACAGACAGAGACACAGAGAGACACAGAGACAGAGAAGGAAGAGAAAGAGAGCAAGTTCACTTGTTGCTGTTAGTTTAATGCTATGGTCTGACAAATGTTTATTATTAGCCTTATAATTATGATGGTATTATTTAATCTGCTTTTATTATAAAAAAGATACAGATGCCTAATATACTTTTTAGAATATCCTTGGTTCACCAGGGCTGAGCAGATATTAATCCCGTAAACTACCTTCCATTATCTCCCATCCTCAATCCCATGCCATCTTCTAATAATTTCTATTTGGACTCCTCCCATCCATAATCTCAAAATGCTTGCTAAGGTTGTTCATCTGGGCCGTTTCTTTTGTGTGGAACTTCAGAATTCCTCTTCTAGTCCCACATGGCTGGTTCCTATCACATGGTGATCCTCCTCTGCCTTCCTCTTCTGGTACCATCAGTTTCTCCTTCCCAAGATCCTTCACTCCCCAAAGTCCTCAAAGCTTCACCATGCCTTCCTTCCTCCATCCCTGCCCAGATATCAGCTTTTTATTGGTCAAACAGGGAGGCAAGGTTACACAGCAATATTTGGCGTATGTGAGAAGGTACTCATCGGTGGAGCAACTAGATCTTGGGAGCCAGTAATTAGCATCAAAGTACATAGCGCCAGACCAACCGCTAACACTCACTTTTGACACTGTTGATATTCTGCTTGACTTGCTAGCATAACTGTCTTGTGAGAGGCTTCACCCAGCAACTGATGGAAACAGACGCAGAGATCCATAGCCAAACATCAGGTGGAGCTCAGGGAATCCTGTGGAAGAGAGGAAGGAAAGATTGAAGGATCCCTCAGAGGTCAAGGACACCACAAGAAATCCTACAGAATCAACTAACCTGGGCCCATAAGAGCTCACAGAGACTGAGCCACCAACCAGAGAGCATGCATGGGATGGACGTAGGCCTTCTGCACAAATGTAACAGTTGTGCAGCTTGGTCTTCAAGTGGGACTCCTAACAGCGGGATCAGGGGTTGTCTGGACTCTTGCCTGCTTTTGGGTCCTTTTCCCTTAACTGGGTTGCTAGGAGGATGGGGGAGGGAAAGAGAGGGAGGAGATGAGGGAGGGAAGCTTCGATTGGGGTGTCAAGTAAATAAATTAATTTAAAAAAGAAATTCATACTGAAATACATGTGTGATGTGAGTTTGCTTTCAAATAAATGTTTTTAGAGTAAGATATATAAAGACACAGCATTTAAGTGACATCAAAAATATGTTACCTGGGAATAAATACAAATGTACCTAATCCTGTCAACAAAAATTCAAATTCTTATCAAGATATTAAAGAAAATGGAAGACGTTTCTCGTCTGTAATCTTCCTTTTTATATAAATGTAGATACATAGATACGTATTTTCTTCACTTTTGGTATAAAAGTTTATTTATTTATATATTTATTTATTTATTTTCTCCAATGTGGATGTGTTCCTTCTTTCTTTGAAGACCCAGGTTTCTCTGTGTCCCTCTGGCTGTCCTGGAACTCAGGCCGTAGGTGGCTTTGGTTGTTTCTGATTTTTTACCCAGAGAGAAATGTGTAAGAAAGAGCATCACCTAGAGACACACACCACAGCTTCACTTTATGTATTCAATTCTAAGAATAGTTGCTTTGTTTTGCTTTAGGAAGTGGGCCTTGCTATATTTAGTTCTTTTATGTTTGTTTTAGAATTCTCTTTTCAGCCGTGTGCAGTGGTGCACGCCTGTAATCCCAGCCCTCAGGAGGCAGAGGCAGATGTATCTCTGTGAGTTTGAGGCCAACCTGGTCTACAAAGTGAGTCCAGGACAGCCAAGGCTACACAGAGAAACCCTGTCTCATAAAAACAAACAAATAAAAACAACAACAACAAAGGAATTATCCTTTTTAAAGACAGGAGTAGTGGCACATGCCTTTAATAGTTGCACTCAGGAGGCAGACAGTTGACTCTCAAGTTCAAGGCCACTCTAGTCTGTACAGTAAGTTCCAGGACAGCCACAACTACATTGGGATACCACAGGATTATCCTTTGTAGCCTCTGTACACTTTTCTTGGAATTCACCATGTGGAAAAGAAGTGAAACGTGTTTTATTATAATGTATCAGTAGATAATGAAAGTAGTCTTGCCTTGACATTCAGCAGCTAATCAAAACCATTGCATAAGAACGTATTAGGATTGTTACACAAGTTCCAACTCTAATTATACACTTCATAGACCCTTTTAAGAAGTTCCTGTACCTGGGACATTGTGATCCATTTCCTCTGGGATATAGACCTGCATTTTTTTTTTTTCTTCCAGAGTCCCAAACTGATTGTGATCATCAGCTAGAGAAAATAGCTGCATGTAGTAAAAAGCAATTTTCATGCTTACCAGATACAGATCTGTTTGTTGCACTTCCTCTTTCACAGACTCTCTTGCAGCTAGAGGTAGAGATACATGGGGGAGGGAGGTGTGGGGAAAGAATTACTCAACAAGGAAAAGAAAACAGTTTGGCTCTTCCTGCCTAAATGTGGTATGAGAAGACTTGATTAGAACTTGTAGCCATTGCGAGGAAATGACATGAGCTGCAGAGACAGTACTCCAGTGCCATTTATGTTGGGTGGAAGCGCTGACTGTGAGAATCTTGGGCCCACAGCCTTCCAGTTCTTGTAAGGTAAATAATTGTCTTTTCACAAGCTACCGCCAATCAGAAATCCAGTTATCTGCAGCCAGAAACATTCCAGCTGATACATAACAATTTTGCAACACCTGTTCTAGAGCACTTAGCAACTGTGGCAGCAAAAAAGTAAAGTAATATATTAAGTGAATCCTTGTGAATTTGAGTGCTTGCCTGCTTTCTATAAAAGAATTCTTACGGATTAAATTGCTACTCATTGACTCTAAGTGGTGTAGTTAATGCATGGACAATGAGCAGGATGTGCTACTCTGTGAGGCAAAGCATGAGAAAGAGGTGCGGGCATTGGGAGTCAGAGCCCTGTGGGCTAGACATGAGGTACTCAAGGAGGTGAGGAGTGGGTCATTTTTAAGGTGTCCCACTGAAAATCCCATTTGTGCGAAGAGGGGTAAGAGATGTGAAAAGAATATTCCAGGCAGGGAAAACACTGGGAAGCCTCGAAAGGAAGCCTGGTTGGTCTGTTCCAAGGAGCTGTAAGGAAGAAGCTTGTTACCCTAAAACCCTTAAGACGAGAGACCAGTAGTGTGACTGCTGAGCATAGTGGCACAGTCTTATAATACCAGCACTGAAGAGGCAGGCCATGAGGATCTGCAAACGCCCTCTGCTACATGGTGAGTTCGAGACCAGTCCGGTCTACATGAGACTGTCTCATGGAACAATCATTTTTTTCTTTCTTCTATTTTGTTTCAGCCATTTGACTGATTTCACCAGTGTGAATATGTTTGTTCTATGTGAGGTTTTCTGAGGCCTGAAACCTGCCACATAATAATAAAAGCACTAAATGTACAGAACAAAGAAAGAATATTGAAAGCTGTATGGTATAAGAGCCAACTAACATATAAAAGCAGATCTATTAGAATGACACCAGACTTCTCAACAAAGACTTTAAGAGCCAGAAGGACCTGGGCAGATATCATGCCGACTCTAAGAAGTCACAGATGCCCGCCCAGATTATTATACCCAACAAAACCATAGATTGAGAAAACAAGATATTCTATGATAAAACCAAATTTAAATAATATCTATGTACAAATAAAGCCCTGCAAAAGATACTAGAAGGGAAATTCCAACCCAAAGAGGTCAACTACAAACAAGAAAACAGGAAACAAATAACTCCATTGCCGCAAAACCAAAAGAAGAGAAACACACACACACACACACACACACACACACACACACACACACACACACACACACTACTACACTACCAGCAACATCAAAATAACAGAAGCTAACAATCATTGGTCACTAATATCTCACAACATCAACTGAATCTATTCCCCAATAAAAAGACACAGGCTAACAGAATGAATGCAAAAACAGTATCCATCATTTTACTGCATACAAGAAACATACCTTAGCAATAAAAATAGACATTACCTCAGAGTAAGGGGCTGGAAAAAGCCATTCCAAGCAAATGAACCCAAGAAACAAGCTAGACTAACCATCCTAATATCTAATAAAATAGACTTTCAACCAAAAGTAATCAAAAGAGATAGGGAAGGACACCACTCATCAAAGGAAAAGTACGCCAAGATGATACCTCAGTTCTGATCATCTATGCTCCAAATGCAAGGGCACCCACATTCATAAAAGAAACATTACTAAAGCTTAAATTACACATTGAAACCTACACATTAACAGCAGGAGACTTCAAAACCCCACTCTCACCAATGAACATATCAACAAGACAGAAACTAAACAGAGAAATAATGAAACTAACCAATGTTATGAATCAAAGAGACCTTACAGATATCTACAGATCTTTTCACACAAACAAACAAATATGCCTTTTCCTCAGCACCTCACAGAACCTTCTCCAAAACTGACCATATACTTGGTCACAACGCAACAGATACAAGAAGACTGAAATACTCCCTTGTTTCTTATCATACCACCATGGACTAAAGATGGACTTCAACAACAGAAATAACAGAAAGTCTACAAACTCATGGAAACTGAATAACTCTTTAGCTAATGATTACTGGGTCAGAGAAGAAATAAAAAAATTAAAGATCTTCTAGAATTGAATGAAAATGAAGGCACAACACATCTAAACTTATGGGACACAATAAAACAGTGGTAAAAGGAAAGTTCATAGTGTTAAAAGCATTCATAAAGAAAGTGGAGAAGTCTGATATTAGCAACTTAGCAGTGGACCTGAAAACTTTAGAACAAAAATCAAACTCACCTAAAAGGAGTAAATGGGGGGAAATAATCAAACTCAGGGCAGCAATCAATAAATTAAAAAGAAAGAGAACAATACAAAGAATCAAAGAAACCAAGGGCTGGTTCTTTGAGACAATCAACAAGATAGACAAACCTTTAGCCAAATTAACTAAAAGGCAGAGAGATAATATCCAAGTTAACAAAATAAGAAATGAAAAGGGAGACATAATAACAGGCACTAAGGAAATCCAAAGACTCATTAGGTCTTACTTCAAAGGCCTGTAGTCCACAAAACTGTAAAATCTAAATGAAATGGGTGATTTTCTTGATAGATTCCACTTACCAAAGTTAAATCAAGGTCAGGTTAACTATCTAAATAGTCCTATAACCCCCTAAGGAAATAGGAGCAGTCATTAAAATAGAAGTAATTTTTCTAAAGCAAAAAAGCCCAGAGCCAGATTTTTTTTAGCACAGAATTCTACTAGACTTTCAAAGTGCAAACACCAAAACTCCTCAAACTATTCCACAAAATAGAAACAGAAGGAACATTGTCAAACTCATTCTATGAAGCAACAGTCACCCTGATGCCTAAACTACACAAAGATTTAACTAAGAAAGAGAAGTTCAGACCAATCACCCTCATGAACATTGATGCAAAAATATTCAGTAAAACACAAACTGAATCCAAGAACAGAACAAAAACATCATTCACATGATCAAGTAGGCTTCAACCCTGGGATGCAGGAATGGTTCAACATATAAAAATCCATTGATATTTTCCCCCATAAAAGAAAGAAAAACATGATTACCTCAGTACATGCTGGAAAAGCCTTTGATAAAACCCAATACCCCTTCATGATAAAAGTCTTGAATAGATCAGGGATACAAGGCTCATACCAAAACATGATAAAGGCAATATACAGCAAGCCAATAGCCAACATCACATTAAATGGATAGAAATGTAAAGCCGTTCCACTAAAACCAGGTACAAGACAATGCTGCCCACTCTCTCTATACCTGTTCAATAGCTAGTGCAATAAGACAACTAAAGAAGATCAAGGGGATAAAAATTGAAATGGATGAAATCAAAGTATCTCTCTTTACAGATGATATGATAGTACACATAAGTGGCTCTGAAAACTCGACCAGATAACTTCTACAGCTGGTAAACATCTTCAGCAAAGTGGCTGGATACAAAGTTAATTCCAAAAAAGTCAGTAGCCCTCCTTTGTGCAAATGATAAACAGACTAAGAAAGAAATTAGGGAAACAACATCCTTCACAATAGCCACAAATAATTTAAAGTATCTTGGTGTAACTCTAACCAAGCAAATGAAAGACTTGTTATGACAAGAACTTCAAGTCTCTGAAGAAAGAAATTGAAGAAGATGGAACGATCTCCCATGTTCATGGGTCAGTAGGATTAACAGACCTTGAAAGAGCAATCCTCAACTTCATATGGAAAAATAAAAAACCCAGGATAGCTAAATCAGTTCTTTACAATAACAGAACTTCTGGAGGTATCACATCCCTGATTTCAAGTTGTACTACAAAGAGATAATAATGAAAACCACATGGCATTATCATAAAAACAGACAAGTTGATAAATGGAATTGATTCAATGACCAAGAAATAAACCTATACAACTATGGACACTCAATTTTTGACAAAGAAGCCAAAACAATACAATAGAAAAAAAGAAACCACCTTAAACAAACTGGTCTAACTGGATGTCTGCATGTAGAAGTATGCAAGTATATCCATATTCATCACCCTACACAAAACTTAAGTTCAAGTGGATCAATGACCTCAAAATAAAGCCTAAATCTAATAGAAGAAAAAGTACAGATGTCCAGACTACAGAGTAGGAAGGCCTGTCACAGTGACACTTAGCACAGTGGTGATTATCGCAGAAAAGGAGAGCTATTACTGGCATGGACACAGGAGAGAGAGAGAGAGAGAGAGAGAGAGAGAGAGAGAGAGAGAGAGAGAGAGAGAGAGAGAGAGAGAGAGATGTTCCTACATTACCATAAACAGCAGTTTCTGGAAGATACAAATGAAGGGTAAAGCCAGCATTAGTTCAGCCACACTTATGGGAAGTTGTAATTATCGCATTCTCCTAAACGTCTGTTTTCTTAATTCAGTGGCTCTGTGACATTAGCACAGCTCTCTTTTCATCCTTCTTTGTGGCCCTCCTCCTCCTTTCTCCATCACACTGTTTCTGTTTTGCTTCACTGTCCTATTCAAAAGCTGGCTAAATAGAGCATAGATACCATCCTCTCCCCTTGCCTTAGAATTCTCATTCTGTTAGCAGTTGTCAGTAATGCTGAAGGCCAGGGAACCATTTCCCACAGATTCTTATTGGTCAGCTGTATGCTAGTGAGCCCCACAATTCTGCCAAGCATTACACATACAGGAAAACTTTCACCTCCCCAAATCTCACACACAAACAACTTTTAAAAACTCAGAGGACCACAGTTACACAATTGTATCCTTTATTTCTGTGCACTACAGTTTGGACATAGTCTGCTGCTACAAATATTCATGTTGAAATATGGATGGTGATGTAGCAATGATGGGATGTAGGGTCTTTAAGAGGAATGATAGGATGGGCAGGTGGTGCACGCCTTTAATCCCAGCACTTGGGAGGCAGAAGCAGGTGGATCTCTGTGAGTTGGAGGCCATCCTGGTCTACAAAATGAGTCCAGGTCAGCCAGGGCTTGTTATACAGAGAAACCCTGTCTCAAAACACACACACACACACACACACACACACACACACACACACACACACACACAAAGAGGGATGATAATGTCCAGAGAGGTTGGATGGTTCCTCTTGAGGACATACTAGTTCTCGTGGGAGTATATTGTAATGTATTGGGGCCTCTGTTGTCCCTTTTGTCTTCATGTATCTGTGTGTTTGTGGCCACATGATTGGCAGCACCACATTTTCTTCCATGAGGGCCCTGGTCAGAAACTAAACAACACAAAGCATCCACCACTCCTTTCTGACTGTGCCCAGGTGCTTCAAACCTCTCACCATGAATTATCTGTCATGATGGCATCCTAGGACTGTGAGCTGGATGAACCCTTTCTCCTTTGAGTTGCTTTTGTATTTTATCACAGCAACAGGAAAAACAAAACAAAACATAAAAACACAAAGTGAAATAAAACAAGAAACTAAGAAGACATGGCTTCTGGCTATAGTCTACAAAAGCCAAAGTGGGCTGAGTAAAGCCAGAGGCCAGGCTGACCAACATACAGCATGCCTGTCTCAAAACCAAACCAAACAACACGCCCCCCCCCCAAGGAAACAAAAAGAAAGTATTTAACCTTGCAGATGTCAACCAGGTGACATTAGTATTTCATCAAATTCTAGACACAATATTCAGTATCAATTTTAAGTGTATAAATTAAAATTTTAATATTAAATATGTACATTAAATAATTTAAATGCTACTTGGAAATTCATTTTTTTCACTTACAATCTTCAAATATTCTTGAAAGTAACAGGAAGTTAAAATTGGCAATTTAAAAATGCTGTCTTGTTCAATGGTCACTTCACAGCCACAGTGTGTGAAAGGATCCAGACACAAGAGCTGCGTCTTGATCCAGGTGTTTGCACAGGTGCAGAAATCCAGCGCTCAGCCCTTGTGATTCGACTTCATTGTGTGCAAATTTTACTTCAGTCAAAGTCCTAATTACCAAACAACAGTACACTTCTGTCAAACTCGGGCCTTGATCAGATGACACAGGCATTGATTTAAGGAAGAACAAGCATGACTGTGATCCTAAGCGAGAAAGAACTGCTTGAATCCTACACCTGCCTCTGACCATTGTGGTCCTGGCCAGTCTCTCTGTGAGAGCTCCGTTCCCTGGCTTTGTCACCCAAGGATGTGATTACCACTGTATACTTACAATGAATATAAATATACAGAAAATGCCCGACACACAACAGCTGCTCTACTCAAGAAGTTTATAAATATTATTTTTTTAGCTGTTTTCAATCCTTTAAGTTTACTTAAAAGTTGCTTTTAAATTGACTAATAAAAATAGAAAATGTAAATATGGGATGTTTTGGGTACTATGTAATGTTTTGATAAAAGTAGGTTTTGTGCAATGTGCAAATCAAGTTAAACATCTTAAAGATTTACCATTTTTTTTTAATGATGAAAACATTCAACATTGGTTCTTCTAGTTTTTTGAAATACATGGTAATTATCATTATCCACAGGTATCATCCTTAGTCCATCTCCCTCCTCCTATATAGCTGTGACTTAGTACCAACTGGTCTACCTTTCCTCACACCTCTTACTCCTGTTCTTCCCAACATCTGGATACTCTGGCTTCTGTAAGATCAACTAAAGATGTATTTATTTTGGGTGTGAGCATGTCTTAGGTAAGATTTCCATTGCTGTGATGAAATACCATGACCAAAGCAACTTGGGGAGGAAAGGGTTTATTTGACTTATACCTCCATAGCTTCCAAAGCACTGTTCATCAACAAAGGAAGTCAGGACAGGAACTCAAGCAGGACAGAAACCTTGAGGTAGGGGCTGATGTAAAATTCCATGGAGGGGTCCTGCTTACTGTCTTACTTCTTTTTCTGTGGCTGCCAGCCTGCTTCTTTTTCTTTTTTAAAAAAATATATTTTATTAATTTATTTACATTATATCTCAATTGTTATCCCATCCCTTCTATCCTCCCATTCCTCCCTATCTCCCATTTTCCTCTTACTCCCCTCCCCTACGACAGTGACTGAGGGGGACCTCTTCCCCCTGTATATGCTCATAGGGTATTAAGTTTCTTCTTGGTAGCCTGCTATCTTTCCTCTACAGCCTGCTTTCTTAAAGAAACCAGGACTACCAGCTGGAGGTGGCCCTGCTCACAATGGGCTGGGCCCTGTTGTCAATCACTAATCAAGAAGATATCCTACAGGCTTGCCTACAGGCTGTATTATTCGTGGACTGTTTCTCAATTGAGGTTCCCTTCTCTCTGATGACTAGCTAGTGTCAAGTTGACATAAAACTAGCCAGTGCACGCATGTCTCCATGCATGCTACAGAGCACGAACCAAGGTCAAAGGCCAATCAAACGAGTCAGTTCTTTCCTTCCCTTATATGGGCTCAAGAAATGAAACTTAGGACCTTGGGCTTGGTGACAAGTGCCTTTCTCCACTGAGCCAAGAAACTCTTTTTATTTCCACAAAGGAAATGTTCTTTAGTCATTTTTGGCTTAAACATTTTATTTCAATTTGTTCTAAGAGGTTTGTGGGCCAACCAAAATTCTTGCATAAAAGGAAAGAAAGAAAGCTTTGTACAAAATCCCTTTCCACTAAAGGAGGAAGCAGATACCACCAATGAAAATGCTTAAACCGGAAGAGTTAGGCTGGCTTTGGGCTATTTTTCATACACATGAGATGTAGACCTTTCAATAACACCATTTGCAAATTTGGTGCAGCTTTAGAAAATATATTCCTGGCAGTAACAATGTTATAATTTGTTTTAGTTTCTTTGACAAACTGGGACCTGTTTCTAACACTAATTGTTATCACATGCATGTACACAGAAAGCTGAGTAAATCAACCGATTGAGGCATTTATTTTTAAAATAACAGTTCACTAAGAACAGAGAGTGAATTTTAGAAGTGTAGTCCTTTACTATGGACTTTATTTAAAACGTGCATTTGCCTATTGAAGTAACAAATGTGTGAACAGTTGAGTACGATTTCCTCCAATATACACCAATATATTTTTACTTGATTAACTATAAATCGATTTGTAGAATATATTTTTGTTAATTTGTCATTTTTTAAAATTTATTTTACAATTATCAAGAAAAATCCACGGTGACATGGGACAGTGGTTTCAAAGATACAGCCCTGTGGAACTGCCGGGACCACCTGAGGCTAGCCACTCTGAAAGACAAGCCTGACATCCCTCAGCCAGGATGTTACACTGTTTCTACAGAGTTAGAAAACATAAACTAGAATGATTTTTTTTATATCTATATAAGTTTTCCTGAATGTATGTCTGTGCACCCCATGCATGCCTGGTGCCCAGGAGGCCAGAAGAAGGCATTAGAGCTGCTGGGACCTAGTTGTGAGTCACCATCTGGGTGCTGAGAATTGAACCCGGGTCCCCTGCAGGAGCAGCTAGTTCTCTTAACTGCTGAACCATCTCTCCAGTGCCCACAAAATGATTTTTAAAGGGTCATGTACATTCAGGATGTTTTCTGGTGATGTACTTTGAATCTACAATAGGTCTAATTGTTTCTCTGCGGGAATAAAGTTAGTATTCTGTGCAGTGCTCAGAACGTCTGGAAAGGGCAAAAAAAAAAAAAAAAAAAAAAAAAAATAGTGAATTTTATTTCATCCAAGAACATACTGGTCACACTACATGGAAGTGTAAGAGTAGTTAACATGGTTAAAAATAAGAGTTGCCCATTTCTCGCCTTCCCAGCCCTGTGGCCACCAGCTGCCAGGAGGCAGGTGCAGTGTGATCATCTGCCAGTGGGCCGAAACAGCTTACTGCAACCAGCAAATGTTTCTTGTAAATGGTTTGGGGGAGGGTTTGGAATTCATTTCTTGGCCAGGGACAATGACATTTCAGGTCCTGTCATGTAACTGATTTATATGTGGGAATATCTCAGTTTGAAGTGCTGCACATATGATGCCATGTTCCTGCTTGGAAATCAAGGAGGAAGCCTCCAGCAAAGGAAACTCCTATTGCAAGGAAGCCTTCATTTGAGGTAGCCTATCATGAACAGTCTGCTTTGCAGCCTGTGATCATGGAACCAGGTACCACTGGGCTGGGCCCTGGAGGGCAGGATGGATATTAAAAAGAAATCCATAAAATGGTCTGTAACATGCTCAGACAGGCATCCAATTGGTCAACCTTTCTGTGTTTGTCTAGTCACAAAGTCTCTTACTCTGTGATCTTCTTTTTAAGTGTACTTTGTCCAGACTCTGGATGCCCTGCAGGCCACAAAGTGAACTATGATCCTCCCTCCCTAAGCTGCAGAGAAGGCCAACACATCATGGAATTGGATGGAGGCGTTTTGCCCTCCCTCCTTCAATATTGTATCAAGGAAGCAAAAAGTCTTGGGGGAGTTTCAACTTAGGCACACTGTATCCTTAGCATCTCCACTGATATCACAGAGGTGATGACCCCATGTGTCCTATGGCTCGCACAGTCTGTGGTCTGATTAAAGTGTCTTAGATGTCTAGTGGGTGTATATGTGATAGTTGTAGCTAATTAAATGCAAATTCAATTAACATTATTTCCCTGAGTTAACAATATTCCTTATGTTATATATTTTCTTCATTTATACTTAAGGTCCAATTCAGCTGTTGAAGGCCGTAATTGCTTGCCTTTTCAAAATGGATTTGGGAGCCTGGGAATAATACAGAACCACAGATAAAAAAAAAATTATCATTCTTCATTATTCTGTAAATTCTGTAAACTGCTATAAAAAGCTTTTTCCATAATGGAGTGATAATTCTGTCTACATTTTAAAATTGTTTTGAAGTACAATTTACACAATATAAATTCACTTATTTTTAAAAGGTATATCATCTAACGATTTGTTAAATTTATAGTGTTGTATAGTTATCACCACAATCCAGCTTTAGAATGTCACCCCATCAAGATCCTTTGTCCCACTTATACTCACTCCTGGCTTCTGACTCCAGCCCTAAGGAACTAATCGCTCTCTGTACCTATATTTATTTTTATGATTTTTCCCTATAAATTGTATCTTACAGAGGGCCAACCAATTAGCGTTGTCATCATGTGGCGCACCTCCCCCCAACCCCCTCCCCGTGCATTGCTCTTTTGAGGAACCAGTTGATACAGGTGATTGGTTTTGTTAACATCTTTCTTTCTTTTCTTCTTTTTTTCTTTTTTTTAAGTTTTGCTAGCTTTATTTCCCATTTGTTTATTCTCTACAAGTCATGTTTTAGAGCAATTAACACAATATCATACAAATATTCCCACCGTGACTACACATGAATAACTTTAATTCTGCCCAGCGTTTGTCTTCTGTTAACATCTTTCTTTAGTACCCCCTTAGCTGCTGACTTTTGAGAACAACTGGTACCCCGGCTAGGAGGTGGTAGAATCCAGAGAACCCTCCCACACTCTGTAGAAAGGGTTCGTTATTTAGTGCTGATCACTGTTTCACAGATGTACAAGAGCACTGAAAAGACATGCAAGTGCACCAATCAAAGCAAGGATGGGGAATCCATTCACACAGGACGCTAGGACCAGGCACAGCTGTCAAATCCCTGATAGCTCTATGGTTGGATAGATGACAGATGGCATCCAACAAAGTGAAGAAGAAAATCCTCCAAGAGCCTCGGCCTGTGAATGTTAAAACAAAGGTTAGAAGAGTCTGATGAAAGTGCCCTCTGTGGATGGAAAAGACACTCCTAGAAGCCATAACATTCCAGTGCCAGGGGTGGGCTTCCTCCCTCAAAATCGTTGACCAGAGAGGTCCCTGAAGGCCCCCCAAACTGTAATTTTGCTACTGTTGTGAATTGTAATGCAAATATCTGTGTTTTCTAATGGTCTTAGATGACCCCTGTGAAAGGGTTGTTCTACCCCAAAAAGAGTTGAGACCACAGGTTGAGAACCACTGTGGTAATGTATACAGAAGGTGGAAGCTTAGTTTGGCAGATGGGGCGATGAGGAGACTCCAGCTATGAAGTCATGAGGTTGTATTTATCCATTAAGATGAGACCTTTTGGTGACATGAATATTTAGAGGTCATCCATGTTCCTGTAAGTAACTGGTCATATGTAGCCCTGTAAGCAAACCCAATAATTCATTGATTCATCAAGCTAGAGTTGGGAGGAATCCATGTCCCGTCTGGTATAAATAAGTTTGTTTACATCTTTTCAGAAAAAGTTCAACAAGGTCCATCATAAAGAGGTTTCACATTCTCACCTCTAGCTGTAACTGCAAGTGCCCTTTTTGGCTTTTTGTTTTCTCGAGACAGGGTTTCTCTGTGTGTAGCCTTGGCTGTCCTGGACTTGCTTTGTTGACCAGGCTGACTTCCAACTCACAGAGCTCCTCCAGCCTCTGCCTCCCTGAGCACACTGTTACTATTGCTATTCTTGTGGCTTTGTGAAATATCACTATAGTTTTAACTTGTGAATTTCTAATAACTCATTGTCGACTCAGCATATTTGCTTGTGATTAAAAGCCAACCATGTATCTTTGGTATAATATGTATTCAGGTGACATGTCAATATCATCACCATGTTACGGGGATTATTTATGCATATCCTACAAACATATAGATCCTTATCAGATGTGACTTGGAAATGCTTTCCGCTAGTCCGTGACTTGCTATATAATGACGATGGAGAGATAATCATGTAGTCAATGAGAGAATTTGAGTCCTGAAGCCTGACAGACTACCCGCTGCACATCCTTGTGGTATATTCATGGCTTGTGAAAAATATTAGCGCAACCATTGCATGCACAGTTTTGATTGTTTAAAGTGTTTAGAGTTGGAAGGCAGAATGGACATGCAACCGTGTACATTATCTCAACGATGTGTTTGTGTGACCCGTTATGAACATTTTGGTTCCTTCTATGGTAAACGTATTGTGGGTATGCCCATTATGACTGGTGAAGAAAGGGGATGAATGACTCCCTCTGATAATAGAAAGAAGGGATTTGAACGATTTGTTATTTAAGGTGGGCTACCCATAGTTGAAGGTATGTATACACATCTATGTAAATACAGGTAAATGAAAATGCTTGGAAGGAGTGATTCTATTACAGGCAATAAAACAAAGCAACAGTTGGAACTACTTCCAAATATGGAAGCTATAAACAGCAATCAAGATGAAATTTGAATTCTGACAGTAGCCTACGATAATGGCTGTGTGACCGACATAGTTGCAAGGCTTGTTTGAGTCCACTTTAGACCCCTTTTTGCACTTCTTCCCATACATTGCTATTGTCATCAATAGACTTGATTTCATTTCATTCCACAGTCAAGAGCTAAGTCTTTGCTTATGTCAATAAAACTGAAGGTTTTTATTTTGTTTGTATGAAAGTACATTTAAAGATATATATGAGTGCCCACACCTGCTCTGGACATGCAGTTTCATTTCTCCTCTCTATTTTTGTATGATAGAATCAGTTCCTGCTTCAATCTTAAGCTGAAAATATTTTCCACTCTACCCCAAAATATAGGCATCATAAAAATTCTGTCATTAAACCAAACCTTCCAAAGAACAAAACCAAACATCTGACAACTTAATGATATAAAAATTGCTCATTAAAAGCACAATATGGGCAGAGACCTCATGCCTGGCTTTCTACAGTAGAATCCCTTGGCATTCCCAGTCCCACAGGCAAAAGTATCACCATGAAAAGCATTCTAGTGCAGTTCCAGGAACTACAAAGGCAGGCTTCAATGGCTTCAAAATCAAGGTCCCTGCTGCCAGGGCATTGTGTCCCATGACACAGCTGGGAAGATGACTTACACCCAACCCAACAGTATTGCACCCCAGACCCTAAGGCACAGTGCTGTCTCAAGTAGATGTCAGGTGTGGCCATAGGGCATCTGTATTTGAGGAAATCCTACTTTAAGGAGCAAATGTTTGTGAGATTGAGAGGCCAAGAGAAACAACAGAGAAAATCTTATATTATAAAAGAACTTGGAAGAAGCATAATCATTAACCAACATATTTCCTAACCTGGTGCTTTGTATCTTTATAAGTTAGGCAGGCTGCCTAAGCTCAGTCTTTGAGAGGCAGTTGATGGAGACAAAAAAGTCCTTGAAGGTAGATGTGCCCCCCCCCCCCTCTAAGGAACATCACAGCCTCTGTTTCCACTTCCACCCTTCCAGTCTTCCCCACATCTTGGTTCTAATCCTGCGGATATTTATATTTGCAAGTAGGTTTATAGAAAAGAGCTATTCTATCCACCCCCTTCAAACCCTCTATTTTGTTTAGGAAAAGCAGTCTTTTATCATAGCTCTAGATGGCCTAACTTTCATCAATATCTGTGATGCCATCAGATGAGAGGAGAGTGATTGTAAGGCCTCTGTTGTAGTCATAATTTAGTCAGTAACTTCCTCTGTGACTCCAGGAAATTCCTTAGGCTGTCTGAGATGAAGTCCTTTCCCGTTATTAAATTACTAGAGATGGTTTCCTGTGTGCTGCTTCTGCTGTGATTCCTGTAGCAACATCGGCTTGACTGGAAATTTGTTAAACATGCAGATTTTTGGATTTTCCCTCCAGCGTGCTGAAGTACACTCTACTGGTGGGGACCAGCAACCTTCAGTTGAAGGAGCCTTGTAGGTGAGCCTGCTGTTGGGGCTAAAGGCTAAGAATGCTAGTCTAGGCTAGTTGTTCTTAGTTTTGGCTGGACATTGAAATCGTCTGGACTTTATTCTAACTACCAATCTTGGGCCTTTCCTCCAAAGACTCTGATTGAAATCGCCTCCAGTTGAGTATAGACACTGCTACTATTGATGGCTTCTAAAGCCAAAAGTAATGTTGGAAGCTGTGACAGCATGCCTCTAGACACGTATCCTGCAGGAGCCACTAGATGATGCTATAGTAGAGATGAAAAGGCATCTCAAGGCAGGAGATACAGTAGAGAGGAAGACTATATATTTTTGGTAAGAGGATATTCTGTGATTTATAGCTGAGTGCAATTTGATAAATTGTTTACTTTCAGTTTATTATGTTTCATTCAAATAAATGATAAAAATGAGTGTTGACATACAAATACAGTAAAGTACCCCATCATAAGAAGAAACAAACTACTGTTTTATACAATGATATGGCCAAGTCTCACAATATACCAGTGAACTGAAAATCTGAATGTAAGCTGTTCATGTCAGCGGTAGACTGTTTTCTTAGTATAGTTTGATCCCTAGCCCCACAGGAGAAAAAGAAAGAAAGGAAAAAGGTACACATATATAGTTGCTTTCAAATGAAAATTTAAAAAACTGACCTGTGCTAATGAAGACGATAGAGAGTTAATGATTAGAATATGGCACAGGGGAATCCCTTAAAATACGATAGTTATATACAAATACATATGTGCATACATAGAAGACACGAACTAATTTTTTTCTTTTATGTTTGAATATCTTTGGGGCTGGAGAGATGGCTCAACCTTCAAAAGTATGTGCTATTCTTCTGGAGGACCCAGGTCGAGTCTTGATATCCACATGGTGGCTCATAACCTTCTGTGACACCAGTTCTAAGGGACTTGATATCTTCTTTGGGCCTCTGATAGCATCACGCATGCTTGGTACACAGACATGCATGCAGGCATACACTCTTACGCATGAAAAAAAGTCTTTCAAAATGATTAAGAATACCCTGTCCATTGGATGATGGACAGGACATTCTTCACAGTTGAGTGGAGAATGGGGTCTGACTTTCACACGAACTCTGGTGCCCCATATTTGACCACGTCTCCTGGATGAGGAGGCCTGGTGGCACTCAGAGAAAGGATAGCAGGCTACCAAGAAGAGACTTGATGCCCTATGAGCATATACAGGGGGAGGAGGTCCCCCTCAGTCACAGTCATAAGGGAGGGGAATAAGGGGAAAATGTGAGGGAGGGAGGAATGGGAGGATACAAGGGATGGGATAACAATTGAGATATAATATGAATAAATTAATAAAATATATTTTAAAAATGACTAAGAGTTTTTGAATATCTCACTGTACTTATGTTACTCTTCATTAATAACCACAGAAGTTGAAGTTTAGTCCTCAAGAGGAATAACTTGTCAGAACAGCCCTCTTCTACATGGTAAGAAATGATCTTGTTTATAGCATCTATGGTCACTAAGAAATGAGCACAACACTTTAATTTTATCTTAATTTAATGCATATGTGTGAATGCCTTTGGTTCCAAAGAAACAATTCAGGATCCTTCTGCACAAGGTAAATTCCCCACCTTAGAGCTACATACGCCCTCACCACTGTGGTCTCTATAAAGTTTTAGCTTGTTTTGAGTATTTGCATGTGCGCAAGGCCTAGATTCTGCAGCAATACATCCAAGAGAATGAATTGATGTAGCAGCCCTCTGTATCTCTTCCTCACTCCTCACATCTTGTAATAAATCTAAGAAATGATTTATTCTGCTCTATATTATCTGCAGAGAAAGACCTCACTTCTCTGCTTTCCGTGGCAGTAGGTCAAATGCATCCCAGCACGTCGAGTGAGATAAGAGGAATCTGTGTGTAGCAGAGAAACCCTGAAGATTGCACCAAGCTGTTCACCATCAAAATAAGGCATATTTGAAGGACATTTAGGAAGACAAAAAATGTGCTCGGCAAAGGAAAACCAGCATTACTTAGCAGAATGCATAAAAAAAAATCTGTTGGAGAAAAGCCCGGTCAGAAAAGATAGGCAATGGTTCTGTATTGCTGCCAAGCCAGAGGCTGGGGGGACTGCTTTTTAGGGAATTCATCTTAAGAACATCAAACGTAGGGCCTAGATGTCTGAGGCAGACCTAGACAAGCATTTGAGGACAGCCACAAATCTTTGATCATCAGCAAGTCTATTAAATGCTGTCAGAGTTTCTCCCTATCCAGCCCCTTTGCGCCATTGTGTCCCAGTCACTTTGATGTCCTTCTGGAGGAACTGAGTGGAATACATAGGGCAGGAGTGGCTTTCTTCAGATACTTTTTAATTATGCTTTTCAGCTATCTCAATGGACACGTTATTGAATAATGCCTAGGATAAACATAACTCTACCTCCTCACTCACAGCAAACTGTCCCTCATGCCTTAGGCAGACTGAGGCATATTAGGCAGCGTCTCCTCTCTCAGGGTTTGTAGTTGGCTGGGAGGAGTGCACAGGCACCTAGCTACTAGTAAGCATCTGCTCTTATAGCCTGAGCTCTGTTTTTCTGAAGTCTAAGGTCACCACTGCTCCAGGAGCCACTGACCGTTGGTTCTTCCTGCTTCTTGCTGTATCGCTCCAGGAACAGCCCAGGTGCTGGCATTGATTCTCAATGCTTGTAATAGCCACACACTGGAAAGCATTTCCATCCTATCAAGAGGGAATGGAATTAAACAAAAGAGAACTGAAATAAAGGCATAATGCACTGGAGGAAGCAAGCTCTCTGAGGAATGGGGATGTAGCTTAGTAAATCACGTGATGAGCCTTAGGTTTAAGTCCCCAACAGTAACCAAACACCAACCAACAAACCAAGCAAGAAAAAAGGCTCTGTGTGCCTACATGAAACTACTCTTTTAGCTCTTTTCATAGATGAAAAGTGCAACACATGCATTTTCCATTTGTTTCTCTTCATCAGCACTAACTGCTACATAATCAGGAGGCTATCCTAAATGGTTATACCAGTGGATGTCATTGCTCTTTTTGCTTTTATTTGGATGTGGTCAATGGGATTCCTGCAAGCAGAATCCCCTCCCTAAGCTCTTGGGTGGTCTGATGGCCCTCTACACACAGACTTCCTCGTTTCTAGCTCTGGGAAAGCACTGCCATTGCTCTCTTGGGTCTCATGGTAGTAACAGCATTACATTGTTATTGCACACTGCTCTGATGTTCCATGCTTTGTGCAGTGCCAGTACTCTGCCCAGATTCTTATAACTAGTGCCTTTATTCTCTTCAAACTATTCAACTGGACTGTGTCATCTGTTTCATTCTGGATCGTCACTGACATAGAAATTGCTTCTGTAAGTGGCTTTAGGAGAAAGATACCCAGCCCTGGCCTCTGGGTTTGTATTTGAAGAACATGGAACACAGAAGTAAGTTCTTTGGGCACACATAATGCCTGGCGTGTGAAACCATCAAGACTTAGACATTTTTGTGTGTAAGATACAGATGATAGAAACCAGCACAGCATCAAAAGACAAAGCTGTGGCATTGTCATTGACCATGATGGTTGTGTGACCCACGGCACTACCTGGTGATTTAGACAGTTTTAGTTAATGGAGGAAAAAAGACAAGTGAGCTCTTGGTCTCTCAGATGGAATTGGAGGTCTACAAACAGAGAATCTGACTGGAAGGGTGAGAGATCTTTCTACAGTCACTAGTGGATGACAAGTACAAGGAGAAATTGGATCTCTGGTGTATCATTGCTCATGAGACTATTTGAGCAATGTTTTAAAGAAATAAACAACTTATCATATGACCTACAGGCTTACTGTTAGGCTCTTCTCCCAGAAAAAGAAAATGTATGTCTACCTGATTTTGTTTGTAGTAATCTGAAGCTACAAGCAACCCAGACTCCCCTGGTTAAGTATATGGTATGCTGACACACAAAACACCACTCACTGATCAAAAGGGTCAGGCGGAGATGGTTGATACGTTTAACAACTTAGTATAAGAGCACTGCATTGAGTGAAGTGGGACAGGCACTCACAGAAGGCTACATGTTGTGCAATTCCATTGACTTATCATTCTCAAAGTGACAAAATCAGAGAGGTGGGAAATAAATGACAAGTAGGGTTTGAAAGAAAGCATAGGTATGGCTGCAAAAAGGACAGAACAAGGGAAGTCTTTGTGGTAAGGATTTGTTTTTAATTGATTGTATCGTGAACTACTGTAGACTGGTCATAGGGCTACACACACATACACACAAGAGAGGGAGAGAGGGGGGAGGGGGGAGAGAAGAGAGAGAGATGGGGAGGAAGGGTGGCTAAAGGGTGGGTGGGAGATGCTACAGGGTCCCAGTCTATATATTTTTAAATTTGCTTTCCAACTTCCTGCAACTCTGGTCATTTTAAAATAATAATGTTTTAAAGTACATGTGTTATGTTTTTTGGATATGCAATAGATTTACGTGATTTGGAAACAAAAATATACAAAGCAGTATACTTTGAAAACAATCTCTGTTGCATCCAGGAAATCTATCAGTTTATTGTTTGTACGGCCAGGGACCAACCTGTAGGCTTTGAACTTCTTCAAACATACTTTACTTGGGGTTCTTTAGTGCTTACACATTTCTTCCAACCCATCTACCTTAGATAGGAGAGAAAAGAGGTTAATAGGAACAGAAGAAATAGACCTTTTTTTATACTCAGTTCTTTCGAGCGACAACGCTGGCATAGTCGGCAGGATTCCAATAGACCAGTTAAACAGTAAACCAGCAATCCAGTGAAGGTGACTGTAACCACAGCCACTGGAACCCGGAGCAGCAGCCAGAGCCTGGAGCAGCAGCTGGAGCCCTGAGCCTCGAGCCATCAGTGGACGGGTTCTCTCTAGGAGCATCCTGAAGTGGATTGATGAGCAGCCTCTTGTTTCAGGCGTGTGTGTGTGTGTGTGTGTGTGTGTGTGTGTCTGTGTGGTCTCTGTGTGTGTGTGTGTGTGTGTGTGTGTGTGTGTATGTGTGTATGTATATGTCTCCTCTCAGAGTCCGTACTAGGATGACTATCAGTTGGCAAAGACCACGCCCCTGCAAGAGGTGGGTGGCTCCTCTTCCAGTGGGCAAACATCACCTGTTCTCTCACAAGTCTGTTTTAAGCAGGAAAACACCACACACCCTCACACAAGTCTATTTCACATCCCACCCTTGGGATCCAAACAAAAACATATTTACATCCACTCCACCAACTGCCCTGCAGGAAATCAAGGTAAGTTCTAGTCGAAGTTGGGGGGCATTCTGGGGGGAAAGGATAATGAGGACTATTGGGCAAAAGGGTTGTCAGTGGCTGGGAAGACTCACAAAGGACAGCTGAGCATCCCAGAGCCACCAAGAGCAGCATTGTGGGAGATGTACAGTTTCTTGTGAGCGACAAAACGAAGAAGTATTTGTTGAAGGTAAAAAAGTTTTAGGAGCATTTGGCTGTAAGAAGAAACACGGCCACTGCCGACCTATTTTAGAGAGGAGAATGGCTCTGAAATATATTCTTCGCTTTCCTCTTCCTTCCCATCTGCCAGTTGTCACAACCAGAGAAAAGTAAGAAGACATCTCCATGCTATGACCTTCCCCGGTCAGTGGAGCACAGTGTGTTCCAGCAGCTGGCTCTCATTCTAACAGTCCTATTCCCTTAGAATACAAGGGAGCACAACTCTCACTCTTTTGGTTTGCTTGTCTCTGTATGTTTCCCCTACTTAAGTCAGGATGATTTTAACCTGGCTTCTCACATCTCGTGCTCCTTATTTCTCAAACGACAGGAGCCAATACTGGACCAACCATTTCTGGGATGAATTTTATCTTGTGTTGAGCTTTCAATAAAGAAATGCAACACCTATTGTTTTAGAAAGAGCAGGTGGACTTTCAAAAGCGGTTTAAGAACATGGCAACACTCTGTTGCCTGCTTTTGGATCCCTTTCCTCTAGCCGGACTGCCTTGTCTGGCCGGAGTATAAGAGGATGTGCTTACTCCTGCAGCAACTTGATGTTCCAGAATGGTGGGTACAGGTATAAGGTTCTCCTTTTCTGAGGAGAAGGGGAGGAGGGAGAGGGGAAGAGGGTAGGAGGACGGAACCCCAAGTAGTAGAGGGAAGGGACTGAGATCAAGGTGTAAACTGAATAAATAAATACATTAATGAGAAAACAAAAACAAAAATAAACAAACAAAACCACCGCAGAGCCGGGGACTTTGAATGGAGTTTGCTTGTAAAGATCTTGACCACTTTCAAGTCATGTGTGGACTGAGGGCTGAGGAGATGGCTCAGCGGATGAAGCATTTGCTATGTAAGTATGTGAACGCAGAACCCAGAGGCCACAAGGAAGCTGGCAAGGCATGGCACCACTCTGAAATCCCAGCACACGAGAGGCAGAGATTGGATCCCTGAGGCAGGATGGCGAGCCAGGCCAGCTGACACAAGAAGCTCTGAATTCAGTGAGAGATCCTGTGTCAGTAAATAAAGTAGAGGGCATGGAGAACTGACACTCTAAGTCAACATCTGGTCTTCACACACATGGAACACAAGCACACACCACACCCATATCCACCCATAAGAAAAAAAAAGTGGATAGAATTCAACCATGAGCAAGCAATGAGATACTTTTCTCTAAGACAGCACAGTAGGTTAAGGAGTTTGTTGTCAAGCCTCATGACCCAATTAGGAACCCAGAACCCACATAAAGGTGGGAGGAGAGAACTGATTCTACAGGGTTACCCTCTCATCTCCACACGAGTGCCATGGCAAGCACCCCTCCCCCATATTATGCATGCACATACAACAATAATAAAAACAATATTTAAAAACATGTTACCTATAGGCAATGTCTCGTTCATTCATTCATTATTCTTCTTCTGGAGAGGCTGTTTGGATGTTTGTTTTGAGACAAGATCTCTCTATATATCGACCAGAGAGGGTGGTTTCACAAGAAGTCAGTTGTGGCACATAAATCAAGGATACGATCACCATCTGACACTAGGTCAGGCAGAGCAGAGGGTGCTGTGACAGGGACAGCCCCATCTGATAACCCTGGGAGACTCTCCTGGGCTCCTCATTCTTTATGTATTTTTTTTTTTTTTTATGTGTATGAGTGTTTTGCTTGCGTGAGTGCAAGTGCACCATGTGTGTGCCTGGTGCTCATGGAGATTAGAAGCCAGCACCAGATGCCCCGGAACTGAGTTACCAGTGGCAGTGAGTGCTGGGGAGGAATCATGCACACATGTGGGTGCTGGGAATGGGACCAGGATCGTCTATAAAGCAAGAAGCCCTCCGAACCAATGAGTCCTCTCAATATCCCCTCATTCTGTAGGTTGCTGTTGTCCTCAAGCCCTTTTGTTCAGCTTTTTTTTTTGAGGTTCGAGGGCTAATAACACTTGCTGCTTTATCTATGTTGCAAACAATATGATGATTTATCTAGTAGATTGCTGTGTATTTTTGAGCAAACAAAACAAAACATAGCAAGAGAGCAGACAAATTCTGGAACTTGTCATCTTACTAAGATTGCAATCTCCCTGGGGAGCTTGTAGCCAAGATGCTACAAGCTATGAAGCTTGTTAAAGGGTCCCCCACATCTTATCTTATTCCCCGACCTAGCAGGGGGGATGATTGACAGGGTCTGGAAGGAACCCTGCTTCTTTGGATTGCTTTTGTGCTTGGAATAGAAGGCAGACACTTGACCAGCACACTGTGGACCATGTGCTCTGTGGCCTAGCTTCCCAGCTTGCCTGATGAGCTTTGACTTGTAGTTGTATAGACACCAGCCTGCCTCTCAAACACCAGCCTCATTCCCACTTTAGGATGCGCCAGGCAGTACTGGTCCCCAGATCTTTGCTTACCCAGCAGCAGCAGCAGCAGCAGCAGCAGCAGCAGCAGCAGCAGCAGCAGCAGCAGCTACTTTCCTTCTCTTCTTTCACTGCTGAGGAAATGTCTCTGCTTATTAGTGCTGATGTTAGATCTACAGAACGGAGAGAACACACCCACTCCCGTTCGTGTAACAGAACAAATGCATTTGTGCATTACATTTACTACTGTAGTAAGAGAAAAATGAAAATTTGATTACTAATCATGATGATACACGAAGTGGCTGGGAAATACGATTGTATGACAAGCCTAGTAATTTGTGCAAAATAGATAAAATATGGAAAATTAGAAATACTGATTATTAGGTAATGCCACAGCTAGGAAACCTTTGAGGTCCACACAGACATATGTGTATTTCCTCCCATCATTGCACAACACCCAGAATTCCTACAGACTTCCTGTTTGCAGATAGACTTTTACTGTAGTCCTTACTGTAAAGAGGGATGATGGGAAGGACCAGCAAGGTAAGTATCACAGAGGCATTCCCCCCTCCCCGGGGGATATCTACATTTCCTAAACAAATTGGCAACTGAGATTAGAAACTTGTTCCACGAACGCAAGTAAACCTAGCAAAAGTGAACACGTGCAGGAGAGCTGTTGGATAAACAACGTTTAAAACCGCATTTCACCACCGCTCACAGAGCTGACTTCAGCTCACTGCTACCCGAATCCTAACATTTATGAGATATTCTCCTGAGACATGCAGAGCACCACACTTTTGAATATACCACGACTCCAGGCCAACTCAGACTTAGACAAATAAGGTAGGTATGCTCTCTCTCCTTTGCAGTTCCTAGATTTTTATCTAGAGGTGTAAAGCCATGCATGTATATGTGTCATGGGAGTAGAAGTGGCACTGTCCAGAGGGACAAAAGAAAATTATGAGGAGGATTGAAAAGGGAAGCATAAAGACATATTACATCTCAATTCTTATCCCATCCCTTGTATCCTCCCATTCCGCCCTCACTCCCATTTTCCCCTTACTCTCCTCCCCTATGACTGTGACTGAGGGGGACTTCCTCCCCTGGCAAAGTTGAAGGATCCAGAGGATCCTAGAAACCTACAAGAAGAAAATTATGATAGGCAGATTTGGGTCCAGGGGTCCCGCTCAAACTATGGCACCAGCCAAGGACAATACAGGCCTTAATATATTTTTAACATGAATTTTAAGTGTATGGATGATTCACTTTCAGGTATGTCTGTGCATTATATGCATGCCTGGTGCCAGCAGAGGCCAGATGAGGTCATCATGTCTGTTGGAATTGGAGTTATAGATGGTTGGGATCTACCATGTGGGTTCTAGGAATCAAACTTGGGTCCTCTGGAAGGGCAGCCAATACTCTTAACCGCCGAGTCATCTCTCCAGCCCTTAACCTATTGATCTGTAGAAGAACAGACTTTGGTAATATCCTCTTCATCTTTATCCTTAACTTGTTGGTCCCCATCTCTACCTTCATCTGAAGTAAGGAATCACTTGCAATGATTCCTGGGATTGGAATCCCAAAGCTGCATCCTATCAAATCCAGCTTCTGAATAGCCTTTTAAACACAAATGTGGCTGCGTGTGGGTGGATATCATACATTTTTAATGAAGAAAAAGACTGTGGCTGATGAGCTGGCTCAGTGGGTAAAGGCAATTGCTACTAGCCCACATGATCTGAGTTAAAACTCTGAGTCCCACACGATGGAAGGAAAGAACCGATTCAATGCAAGTTTGCCTCTGATAGTCCACAACCCTCCCCTCCCTTACTCAGATAAATAAATACATTGGGAGGGGGGAAGAGACTGCATGGGAGAAATAGTCTTCCCCAGGGAAGAGCACAGCAATTGGTGTTTCAATATCAAAAGGTCGGTCTTGAAAACATACATGCATACAAGTAACATTGTGCATACTGAGCAGGTTGTATTTATGTATTTAAAAGTATGTTTGTGTAGCTGGGTGGTGGTAGTGGTGTACACCTCTAGTCCCAGAGCTCAGGAGGCAGAGGCAGGTGGATTGCTGAACTTGAAGCCAGCCTGGTCTACAGAGTGACTTTCAGGACAGTTAAGACTACACAGAGAAACCCTATCACTCCCCCTCCATCCCACCAAAAAAAGAATATATATGCGTATGTATATATATATATATATATATATATATATATACACATATATATACACACACACACACACACACACACACACACACACACACAAATATGTGTGTGACAAAAACTAATTAAAAAAAAAGAGACTATGAGTTTGAAAAAGAACAAGAAAGGGTATATAGACTTGGAGGGAGAAAATGAAGAGGAAATGATGTAATTATATTATACTCTTAAAAAGTGAAAACGATTCTTTTTTAAAAAGAAAAATTAGGCCAGGTGTTGTGGCACACGCCTTTAATCCCAGCACTCGGGAGGCAGAAGCAGGCGGATTGCTGTGAGTTTGAGGCCAGCCTAGTCTACACAGCGAGTCCAGGACAGCCAAGGCTAGACGAGAAACCCTGTTTTGAAAACAAACAAACAAACAAACAAACAAAAAAGTAAAGAGAAGAGAAAAAAGAAAAGAAAAGAAAAATTAGTTCAGCTCACTAGCCACCTGGGAAGTATAAAATTCATGGCTCCTGCACCCATAAAGGAGTCATCCAGGAGAGGCCAGGGCAAGAGTAATTAGTCCACTTCAGAACCGGGGCAAGCAATTTATTTGAGGTTTAGGTGGTGAGTCAGTCCAGAGAGGTTTAGACTTTCAGCATGAGGGACTTGTGGGGGTGTTTATGGGAGTGAGTGTATACACGTGTGCATCTGTGCATGCACGTAGACTGGGGACAAGAACAATTTATCCTGAAAATATTTCTTTCGCTCTCCCTTTTTCCACGCCCTCCCCTCCCCTATCTCCTTTGCTCCTCTTCTCGGACTCTCTAGAACGGTTATGCTTCCTTTCTGGCCGGCTTTAGCTCCGGGTTCTTACACTTCCTTATTAGGTGAGGTGACAGGTAAAATGCTTCTGTCTGAGATGTGGCAGGCAGGGGAGGTGGATCCACTGCTGCACCGCGGGACCCTGTCTGCATCCCTCTTGTTCCTTTGGTGTCCATCTATTCTCCATGTTCTAAGCTGATGTCCACAGAAGAGCTTCAAGTGGGTCTGGACACAGCCATCGTCTCCGACCATCCTCGCCTCCTACTGCCCTTGCAGTGGTTTTAGTCTTCATCTTGATGGCCCCTGCGTGTTTGGGAGTATGAAGGGGCTTTTCTAGTCCTCTAGCCTTGAGGGCAGAGAACAGCAAAATAAATAAGAAGGGAAGGATGAGCTCGGACATTTAACTTAGCTCCCAAGGGGCTGGAGAGATGGTGGCAGAAGGTCATCAGAGATTATCTTTCTTCAAGAGAGACATTTCCTGCAGAATTTTTTTTTCCTTTCAAGAATAATCAACAGTCATGCCAAACCCTGGCATTGATATAAACACCAGTCTGGCCATTAAGCACAAATTTCTAACAGCTATCTTATCATCCTTGACAAGACACTATGCCCAAGGAAGGCCCAGTACAGAGATAAGGAAGAAGACATCTTTATTTATTAGCCTGGGTGCTATCGGGGAAGCTGTAGCTATGTTAAAAATAACATGTGATTCAAAGTTCACAGGATAAATATAGCTAGCTGGGAACAAATGAGTAATGCCGGCACGGTGGGCTGTGCTCCCAATCAGGGCACGCTGAGTGCTGAAATTCATTTTTACTTTTGACACTCCGTAGGCATTCCCAAGGCGCAAAGCAAAGCCCTGCTCTTGGGGCTGGAGGCAGCCACGGCATAAATAAGAGTCTGTAAAGGAAATAAAAACGTTCTTTTATTTTACAACTGCATTGCTTGTTCGGATCGTGCTGTTCTTGTGTCTGCCTTGTGTCTCCATCGGCTCTTTCCTTGGATGGCTGTGCTGTAAAACCCCTTCCTATAACCATAGAGTGTAGAAAGCTGCCCTGAAGAAAGGAACTGGGAACAGGCCAGCTAGCACTCGGGACTCACTGCCACAGCGAATAAGCTGCATTGTTGTTTGGTTCTAGCTCTGTCTGTTGGTTTTGCTTGATTTGGTATAGCAATTGAGCCCAAGGCCTCTCCTGTGCCATGTATTGTCCCAGGAAGCTGTCCCCTCCCAAGGAACTGCACCCTTAGCCTTCAACCTAATTTTTAAATTTCATGGTGTTTTTTTTTTCTTTTTCTTTTGTGAGCTTTATAGAAAGGCTCCCTTTCAAAAATTCTAGCCATTTTACTTGTTTTTAAGAAGCATCTTAGAGTCAGCAGAGACTCACGCCCTGGGGACCCATCATTAATGTACAATTTTTGGTCCACTCTACCAACCTAGCATACCAGGACTTGTGGGAATGGGACCCAGCAACCATGCTAAGTTAAGTAGGCATCTGGAAAAGTGTGCCTTGAGACCACACTTCCACCAGGAGAACTAAAGGAAATAGCGCCCCCTGGAGGTCATGTGGTTGCAGCCACCAGAAGTAGTTGCATATACCCAGGAAGGCCACAGACAAGAGTACAGGTTTGTAAGTCCTATTGTCCTTCTCCATATTAAGAGACTATTGTGGAGGCCGGTGTTGTGGCGCACACCTTTAATCCCAGCACTCGGGAGGCAGAGGCAGGCAGATAACTGTGAGTTCGAGGCCAGCTTGCTCTACAAAGCGAGTCCAGGACAGCCAAGACTACACAGAGAAACTATCTCGAACAGAGGGGGGAAGAGAGAGGGGGGAGGAGGAGAGAGATGGAGGGGGAGGGAGGGAGAGAGGGAGAGAAAGAGTATTGTGAGCAACTTCAGAGGCTCCAGCTTGATTTAGGTAAGGGATGATGCCATTTTTAAAGATGGATGGGCATGGGTGTATTAAAAATTAGTATTTTCTTATCTGTTTATTTCTTCCATCGTTGGTACTTGGCTCACTTCCGTATTCAAAACCTTGCAAGGGTTCTCCCTTGAGCAGTCTCTCAGCTTTGCCTCAAACCTCTGCAGTAGGATCCTGGTCTTATTTTCAGCTCTTGCTTGAAATGCTGCTTGCTCTCTTCTATGTTTATGCTGGCCGGTAACAGCAGGAGCCAGTGGTACATGCCTCCTACAACTGTGCCCTTTGCTACGAGCAGCTCCCGGAGGGCAGGACCCACAGCTGATTCCCTTTGATCTTGCCTTAGCACAGTGTTCTTGGTGAGAGGTGATGCGAAAAATACTGTCAAATGGATGAGTACAGCCCGGAGTCCGTCCGCATTAGCTGTTCCCGGAATGCCCCCAACTGTCTTTCTTCATGTAGTCCCTCTCAGTGTGAAATGCCCTTATGTCCAATGCCAGTTTGAAATGCTTCCTGTCCATCTCTAGGCTTTCTAACCCCCACCTGTGCTTTAAGATTCATTCAGAGTGAACTGTAGACCACGCAATGTGCCCTTGATCGCGCAGTCACCATCTGTTGAGTCCACTGAGTCCCACTGTTTTGGAGATGAGTACAAGGAAAAAGGCACCAATGATATGGTGCCTTTACTATATACATTAACAGTTGTGTTGGTTGAGGACCTAACATGTTCCACACCACCGTAATTTTAAAAACAGTTTGTGAGGAAGATGATATTATTATCATTATTATAATCAAATATAATGAAGTACTCAAGAAGTCCAATGAGAAGGTTCAAAGCTAATATCAAAGCCCAAGATTGATCCACTCTTCATTTCGATGCTCTTAATCTAAGTCTAGGCAGGCAATAGATTTTCAAGATACTCAAATGCAAGAATATCAATATAAACAGACCTCCAGAAATCTGGGCTAATATTTTGTTATGCTTTTTTTTTTTCCATACAGAATCTCACCACACAGTCCAAGCTAACTTATATCTCAGTTCTGCTGGGATGACATACATGCACTACCATGCACTGCAAATTGGAATTGATATCCCAGTGACTACAAATAAGTTTAGATCTAGCCAGTTAGGCATTGCTCTAGGAGCAGGAAAATATAGGGCATGAATAAGATTGACAGGTCCCTGATCTTTTTTTTTTTTTTTTTTAAAGAGTTAAAATACAAATGCTTTATTTAACAGTTGCGGGTCATCCCATGGGTTAAGTGGTGGATATCCAGGACCCAGTAGCAGGGTCAGCGCAACCTCCGAGCCTCTCTTTCTGACTCCAGTAGGGTGAGCACATCACCCTCTTGAATGGGGCCTTTGACATTTCGGATGATAGGGCGGCTGGTGTCATCCATAAATTCCACATACACCTGTGCACACTGTCCCTGTGAACCTGTCCTGCCCAGCACTTTGGTTACCCTAGCCAGCTTTATGGGCTACACGTGGCTCATGTCCATGATGGCAGCGATCTGGCGGAGAGAGGTCCCTGATCTTTAAGAATTATATTTTGTCAGGTTGTGGTGGCACACATCTTTAATCCCAGCACTCAGAAGGCAAGGGCAGTTGAATGAGTTTGAGGCCAATCTGGTCAACAGATCAAGTTCCAGGACAGCCAGGACTATGAAGAGAAACTCTGTCTCAAAAACCCAAAACACAAAATAAATCCCAAAGAATTATTTTGTATTTTAAAGATTTCATGGAAGAGTCTGTCTTGGGCACAAGGAAAGAAGCACAGGTCCTGAAACTAAGGGAACTCGAAGGAACCAATGAGCAGACCCCCTCCTCCTAGATCTTGGTCAAGTTATCCTGGCATAAATTCTGTAAAAGATGAAACCAATCCCAGGATGTCCCAGACAGGAAGTCCATGCCCATATCTTTTCGTCTGTGTCATTGACACTGTCCCTAGTGCCTGAAATCGAATCAGACTGTGGGACAAACTCAACCAGTCTCCCCCCACCCCACATCCATGCAGGGAGGGAGGGAGGGAGGGAGGGAGGGAGGGAGGGAGGAAGATAGTCAATAAGGTATGTGAGCTGGCCTCCTCTCTCTCTCTCTCTCTCTCTCTCTCTCTCTCTCTCTCTCTCTCTCTCTCTCTCTGTCTCCAGGGTTTCTCTAGGTAGCTTTGGCTGTGCCCTGAACTTACTCTGTAGATCAGGCTGGCCTTGAACTGGGAGATTGACTGCCTCTTGTGTGAGTGCTGGGTGTAAAGGCCTGGGCCACCACTGCCTGTCTTAAGAGACACCTTATTGCCAGGTGTCCACATGCCAGGGTCTCCCTAATTGTTGCCTTTTTAGAGTTGTGTCTGCAATAGCTACGTCCAGTTCACTGAGGTAGGAGGTCATTCCCCAGTCTTTATGGATCTGCCAAGCACTAGAAGAGTCAGAAGGTGGGACTGAGTCTGTCAGGAACAATGCATCAGAGACTATTTTGTTTCTAATATAGCAGTCCATGCCCTTGCCTAGATACAGACAGGATGGAGCTACTGTGTCTGGAGAAAACCAAACAATAATAGTAAGGCCGATTAAAAGTCAATCTGTGTTTTGTTATAACAGTGTGCTTTATAGCTAGAAACCAGGTCAGTGACAAATGTGCTTTCCTTCTGGCCCAGGAACATTTCCGCAGCTGCCCCAGGGCTGCTGTGTTAAGGTTTTCATCTTGCGTCAGTTGCTGACGCCTTTTTGCTTCTTCTTTGCTCAAATCTGGACATTCCACATGGTCTGCCTGGGTCTGGCTTCCATCTCCAGGGGCTGATTCTTTTTACAGATACTGTGAGGAACGCTTTTCTGGATTCCGTGGTCACCGCTCTTCTCTTTGCAGGTAGACTTTCCCACCCCCTCCTACTCACCTTCTTTGACCTACTTATCAAGTCAGTTCTTCCTGTCCTCCAGGGTACTGCCTCCTTTCCTCCAGAGTACTGTCTCCTGTCCTTCAGGGTACTGCCTCCTGTCCTCCTCATCCTCCTCCTACTTCAAGATGGCGTTTCTCTGTATAGCTCTGGCTGTCCTGGAACTTGCTCTGTAGACCGGACTGGCCTTGAACTCAGAGAGCTGCCTGCCTCTGACTTTTGAGTACTGATATTCTAGGCGTACACCAGCACCACCCAGCATGCCTTTTTATTTAAGCATATTTGTTTCAAAAGATGAAAACAAAACCACACATTACCTCAAATGTTTAGTGAATACATCCCATAGCCCAAGTACCATCAGCACACATGGACAGGAGAGGAGCGAACTGAACAGATATGGTCTCTAAACCCAGAGGAAATTGTTAAGAGAAGTAATTTTGGATAATAATAAATACAGTGATGGAGTGCGGTAGGATGATGTGATAGAGATGAGGAAGGATGCTTAGCCAGAGACCTCAGTGCCCAAGAAAAATCAATTAGCCAACAAAATAGCCAACAACTCAATGAACTTTAGCCAACCAACCACCAACCATCCAGCTCTCTAAGCAGCCAGCCAATCAGTCCGGCCAGAAAGTCACCAATTGGAAAGCTCTGGAGGCTTTACATTCCGTGCATGGAACCACAGGGCAGAGCTCTGGAGCTAACTCGGTATGCTTGATAGAGAGGCCAGGCAGTGCCAGCCCGTGCCAGCCAGTGTCTACAACTGACCAGTGAGTAAAAAAAAATCTAGCTACTGCAGCTTCCTCCTCCTGGGTGTTTATAGACCTAGTCTGCTACCTCCAGAGACTTGAGACATGCCACACACCCCTCCTCCCCATGCTGTGCACATAACGAATGTGCTGAGGTTCCAGGTTGTTCCAGCTCTACCAGAGTTTGAATAGCCCACCTAGATCTTCTGTGTACACATGTGTTTGCGTCTGTCATTCTTCAGTGTCTGTCCTGTACACTTCTGTGTGTCTCTCCTTTTTTCATTCCCTTTCTGTTACTACCTAGTCAGGGTTCTATGACCAAGACAAGGAGGACATGGCAGTAGTTGGGTGTGGTCGCCTAGAAAAAACCAAGATAAGGAGTTTAGTTTTATTCTGAGGACAAGGGAAAGCCATAGAACAAGCCAGTGTCCCATATGACTTACACGAATGCACATTATATTGCTTGCTTAACTCTTTGACAATACTGAGAGATTAGTGTTTGAAAAAGATACTGACAAGTGACCTGATGGATCCAAAGCCTCCTCTCCACTCCCCGCCCCCCCCCCCAAAGGCTCTGAGTAGAGCCATAGCTTGAATTTTTAAAGTGTCAACTTTGGTGAAGTATGATTACTAGAAAGACGAAAGGTGAACATCACATCTGATTTGTGACTGCTTAAGGTATTAAAGTACACAATAACTACCCTCCCAATGTGTTTGTGTTCTGGATATGTCTGGGTCTTTTCTCTATTACTATGACACTATTCCCAAGAGTCGATACAGCATGTAGAAAGAGAAGGCATTATTTGGCACATATTCCTGGCCCAAGCCTGAAGGCCACAACTAGTGTCAAGCTTCTTGATAGTGTGCCCAAAATTTCAAGAGACTCCCCGAACAGATCACCCAGGAGCTGAGTCCAAATGCAATGGCGAGGAAGTCTTTATTGCAGGTTCGAACCTGGGCCACCCCTCCCACGCACTGGCATAGCAGTTGCAGGGAAGTGGTCCCGGGTCTCAATTGAAATGGGTTTTAAAATAGGTTTTAGACAAAGAAATGGGTTTTATAGTATATGATTGGATGGCACTCGGGCAGAAAAGCTGCAAGTAGGGAGTTACAAGCCTTGGAGTTTCGTGGTTGGGTAATAGGTATAGAAGCAAGTTGGCCTATAGAAAAGATTGGTTGAAGCAGTCATGGGGCGTTAGGCACTTTGACCTGCTTTCTCCTAATTGGTTGTTGCTATATGCCAGACCAGCTGCTGGTCAGCAGAGAGTGTATTTGGACTTTCCCAAGGTGAGCTGATTGTGTTGCTAGGGAATATTTTTCTGTTTAGACTAGTTTGTGGGTTTTCTGGTTTCAGCCCTTGGCTAGATTTAACACAACACGGGATTTCTTTTTCAGAACGGAGTTTGTCTGGTCCTTTCACTAGTAGAGTTCCAAGATGCCACAGCCCATCACACGGAGAGAGGCAGAAAATGAATGAGAATCTCATCCTAACTGGCTTTATAGCAGGCCCCGTCAAGGTAGCACATCAGCTTGCCAACTCACCACTTACTAATTGTGGGAATGGACAGAACTCTAACCGCCTTTTAAGGGCTCCACCCGTCTTCGCCTTTTACTGGCTTCCTGATGGGGAGCCATATTTAAAGCATACTTTAAGCAAACAATAACCTCAAGCACAGCAAAAGGTAAGGGATAATTATGATCATGTGACAGCTCCCTCTTACAGAGGACTTACTGTGACAAGCACTGATTGAAGTGTCTACAAAGCAACTCATTGATTTGATGATCAAAACAATCTCTAAAAGAACCTTGCAAGCCTCAGAAAGGACAATGTTTCTGAAACAAGAATAAGGCTGGGGTGTTGGATGCATGGAAAGAGGCCACAGTATTTAGCACAGAAAGGTATTGTCATGTGCGAAGTTTACAGGCAAGGGAACAGAAGGTGGTTTTTTGTCTTTGTTTTGTTTTGGTTTGTTTTGAGGCTCAAACTTCCCCAAAGACTACAAAATCAGCAAGCATTAAGAACACTAACAGCTACTCTTCCAACTCCACAATTTCCTGTTATGTTTTGTGCAGACAGCATGCACAGGTGATCTGTGCAGAGTGTTTCCAGTGCAGCCCTGGAATACATTACTAACTTTTTTACATGGTAGCTAAAAATGTATACAGTTGGAGTACTTTTAACCAACTATTTTTATTTTGTGTTCTTTAAATCTCTTTCTCCCTACTCCACTCCAATACCTTCCAACACCCCAACGCCTGGTAGTGGAGAAAGAAGGTCAGTAGGGAGAGGGGGCGTAGTTTTCCTTAGCAGCTTCCTGCTGTTTGGGGCCATTGGGCTCCTTAGGGAAAGTTCAATCTTCATTTTAGGATACCTCAACAGCAACCAGGAGCAACATGGGGGAAGCACCAGCAGCCTTCTTCTTTCTTGGAGCCCCAAATCTCTTTTTGGGGCTGGCTTTTATCCTCCATGACAAAGACCACACCCCTATACGAGGTAGTTCAAAGCTGACAAACATCACGTGCTCTCTCAGGAGTCAACTCTCAGCTGTGGAAAAACTGAAGCCACCCCCATATTCCCACACCTGGGATTAAAACAAAAACATGTTTACATATAACCCAAATTTTCCACAACAGTATACTTTACTCAGTATTACTTGGTGAGGTACAATCAGCCAACTGAGCAGGCCAGCGAGCCCCACTCCTCCATGGCCTCGGCATGACTCCTGTTTCCAGGTTCCTGCCCTGTGTGAGTTGCCACTCTGGTTCCCCTCAGTGACAGACTGAGGAGGAACTGTAAGCTAAAATGAACCCTTTCCTCCCTAAGCTGCTTTTGGCCGTGATGTTTTATTACAGCAATAGATACCTGAACTAAGACAGACCATGACAATGACCTGCTGTCATTCTCTGAGACACAACCTATCAGAGGCTCATAAACATTTAAATGGCTTCTTTCTAAATAAAAAGTCACAGGCCCCAACTCTCCCCTCAGATCCTTATGTGTCTCTGAAACTACTACATTGTTAGAACTTCTCTTACCATAGATGCATGGTGTGGCATCCAGTTACTTATTTTATAGTGCAAAACAAAGCTAGTATCTGAGCACCTGTGGCCTGTGAGGCATTGGGATTTTTTTTTTCCTTTCTGATTTTTTTTTTTAAAGACATGTAGCCCAGGATAGTCTCAAACTCACTGTGTGACCCAGGCTGCCCTGGATCCTTTTGCCTTAGCCTTCCATGTGCTGGGGCTACTGGCATGCACTACCATTTCCAGATCAGGATGGATGGACATATTTCATCAAATACTTTCATTTTTCAGAACAACAACAGACTCTCTGTTATAATGACGTCAAGAAGAGCAGTTAGCTCCTTGCCACAGCTGTCCAGCTGTGTGCTTATGACAGCATGCAGCTGTGGACTACAACAGTGAACAAAGAAGTCCAAATTGCTTTATGAACTTCGGATTTATACAGCTTATTCTGCCCATTCACTAGGGCCTCAATAATCTTTTCCCCCATCACCCTTAAATTTACATTTACATCTACTTCATCAGACTTTCTCAAGGGTGCTATTACAGGCTCTGTTTCATGCATTTGCCACAGAGACAGAGTGGCAATACCCTTTTTTATTTTATTTTATTTTTTAAATAGTTTATTTTATGTACATTGGTGTTTTGCTTGCATGTATGTTGAATTGCACACAGTTGTGAGCTGCCATATGGTTGCTGGGAATTGAACCCAGGTCCTCTGGAAGAGGAACCAGTGCTCTTAACCACTGAGCCATCTCTCCAGCCCCTGTGGTATATCCTTTAATAAAGCACTCTGGAATCTATAAAGAAGTAGCCTAGTTTGATGGGGAATACAGTTACCACTATTGGCCACGAGGTGGCAGAGACAGCCAGCTCAGGAAGCAAGGAGACAAAGCATGCGCATAAGGCCTGGTTATGGATGAGGTTTGAAATTGCAGGCTTGGGAACCAGGTGGGGGACCAGGAACAAGATTTGTTGACGCTTGTTCTCATCAGGGAGGACCAATTCCTCCAGCAGGTGCACGACTAGAAAATGGTACCACAATTGCTAGTTCCAGCTCATCCTGAACATTCTATTATAGATAGCCCTTTTGTAGTACAGGACTATCCTCCGAGCCAAACTCCCACCATCCTCATGAGGTTGGGCGGGGGGAGGGGCGGGGCAGGCTTAACTGCTGACCTTCTTCCTTAGGAGGGGGAGGAGAAAGCCATGGGTCCCTCACCCGAGTATCCTGCCATTCCTCCCAACCCAGTCCTATGCACTTCTTCCCTCACTCCTCCAAGTCGTGGCAGAGAGCCTGGAGGATGCAGGTCCTGAATGATGAGGGGCGAAGCTCCATCTGTACAGCTTTGGGGACGCCATCTTTCCTGCTGGGTGCATAACTTCCAGTGTGGCTGCTTTAAGGTCATCTATGCGATGCCCAGAACGCCTTGCCCGTTGCTGTAAGGAAGCCTAATAATACGGATTCCCTTGGGTTAAACTTGAGTGCAGTTGCACCCAAATTTGTCATTGAGGCCCTTAGGAGGAGAGGTAGACATTGTTTACATCTCTCTCACGGAAGGAATTTTAGCAACAAATTTTTAAAAGTTTTAAAATTTTATGTGTAGTGTCTCTGTCTCCTCTGTCTCTGACTTTCTCTCTGTCTCTGTCTCTCTCTGTCACTGTCTCTGTCTCTGTCTCTCTCTCTCTCTCTCTCTCTCTCTCTCTCTCTCTCTGTCTCTCTTTCTCTCTCTCTGGTATTTGGTATTTGCATAGGAGCGCACGTGCTTGGAGAGTTCAGAAGAGGACCTATGGTCCCTGGAGCTGGGCTTAGAGACGGTTGTGAGTCCTGCTGTGTGTGTGCTGGGAACTGAACTCATGTCTTCTTCAAAAGCAGGGAGAACTCAGCTGCGGAGGCAGCTCTGCAAGCCCTGTACACAAACACTTCAGTGGCAGAGCTATTACCTGTAGGTGTGGGGAATGGGAAAATGATGACAGATATTCAAGTAGCAAGCTGTGGGTAGAATACAGACCTGATCTGTGTTCCCAGGGAGGGGTCAGACGACAACATCCGGTTTCCTTTCAGTGCTTTGCTTCTAATTGGCAAGCTTCTGTTTTCCTGGATTTCTTTGGCCCTGCCTTTATTCCTTCGAGGCCCTGAGTGCTGTTTCCACGAGTGTGTTTATCTGTGTGCACGTGTGCAGGAGTGTGAACATGGAGGCTGGAGGTGGATATCAGGTGTCTTTCTTAACTGTTCTCTACCTTATTTTTTGAGGTAGGGGCTCCCATGGAACGTGGAGCTCACAGATTCAGCTAAACTGGCTAGCCAGCAAGCCTCAAGGAGTCTCCTGTCTCTACGTCCTCCATTCTAGGGCTCTAGGCATGTACCACGGCTTCCTCCTCTTTACATGGATGCTGGGGATCTGAACTTAACCCACCATGCTTTGGTGGGAAGCGCCTTCTGGATCCAATCCCCAGCCCCAATACCTCCCTTTTAAAGTAATACATTTTAGCCCCCAAGAGTTTTATTTCAGTAGCAGAGAAAGTGTATTAGACAAAGCAACAGACCTGGTGTTCAGGGGCTCTAGGGAGAGCCTTGAACCGTTAGCCCTCCAAGCTGGCGTCTTCCAGGTGACTGTCAGCCTAATTGGGTATCACTTTGTCTTTAAGTGTGAACAACTTGGGCAGAATCAGATTATTAATCGAAAAATTCCTGAATGGATGAAGGCTTGAGTGGGAGGTGTCAGCTGAAAAGACGTAACTGCATGTCTGCGGTCCATCTGTGTGTTTCCAGGGAAATTGTGACTGAGAAGATACAGGGAAAGGTGGAGGATGTGGCACTGAGCTGCTGCTACTCTATGCATCAGACTCTGAGTCACCTAAGCATTGCTCTGTCCACCTGACCGCAGGGAAAAGAGAGAAGCTTTTGCCACACAAGCCTGAGAGTTTGAATCCAGCTCTCGGAACCCAAGGGCAAAGAAGCATGGCATACCACTGTAATGCCAGGGCCCTTATAGTGATATGAGAAATGAATGAAATGGCCACCATAGACTAACAGGGAGTGGCACTATTGGAGGTGTGGCCTTGTTGGAGTAGGTGTGGCGTTGTTGGAGGGTGAGGGGGGGTGGACATTGATGAGGTTTCAAATGCTCAAGCCAGGCCCACTGTCACTCTCTCTTCCCGCTGCCAGAGGGTCCGGATGTAGAATTCTCAGCAGCTACTGCGGCACCACGTCTGCCTGCGTGCCGCCATGCTTCCTGCCATGAGGACAATGGACTAAACCTCTGAACTGGAAGCCAGCCCTAATCAAAGATTTTCCTTTATAAGAGTTACCATGGCCAGCCGGGCATGGTGGCGCATGCCTTGAATCCCAGCACTAGGGAGGCAGAGGCAGGTGGATCATTGTGAGTTCGAGGCTAGCCTGGTCTACAAATCGAGTCCAGGACAGCCAAGGTTACACAGAGAGACCCTGTCTCCAAAAAGCAAACAACAAAAACAAAACAAAACAAAACAAAAAAGAGTTACCATGACCATGGTGTCTCTTCAGGGCAATAGAAACCCTAACTAAGACAGGAGGCAGAGACAGGGGAATCAGCTGCTTGCAGCACAACAGAACCAATAGCTTAGCAAGAACGCACGTCTCCAAAGCTGTCCTCTGATCTGTAGGCGCGCACGCGCACACACACACACACACACACACACACACACTCACACACACATAACTATTGTAAGACTGAGACCTCTAGAGAGATCTCCAGTCTATTCCCGGAGTCCCCACTAAGAGACGGAGTCCGTTGTCCATGCAAATGCATAGGAATAGGAATTTATCTAGCCATCGCGATGGGGTCTGTCCAGCTCTTTCAAGCTGCAGACACCGAGAAACAGAGGCACAGGCCTTTTATAGGTTTTAGGCAAAGAAATGAGTTTTACAATATGTGATTGGTTGGCATTTGGGCAGAAAAACTGCAAGCAGAGAGTTACAAGTCTTGTCGTTTGGTGGTTGGATAGTGGGTAGAGGAGCAAGTTGACCTATGGAAAAGATTGGTTGAAGCAGTCACAGGGGGCGTTTAGGAAGGTTTTTAGTTGGGGAGGGGTAGTGGAAATTTTAAACACAGCTGGTTGTCCTTGAGTCTAGCTGGATCCTGAGCACAGACTGAGACCTTGAGTCAAGTTGGACTTTTCAAAGTTTTTCCTGTTCCTGCCACACACATACACAGTGATCTGATATCTGTCTGTCCTTCGTTCAAGCTTGACCCTCTAGAAATTTACATGCTTTGACCTTAATGGGGGTCTTTAAGGGAAGACTGAGTAGGTCGATTTTTACATTTTCCCAGACTTTGGCCTTAATGGGGGGTCCTTAAGGGGGCTGGTTCCTTCACAATCTCACAGATCCTGAGGGAGGCAATTTAGACTGTCCTTCAGGCTCCATTCTTCTGATGCCCTTTTCTGTAAAGACTGCAAGGCTTCTTTGGCTGGTATCCCCCTTCCTTCACCCTCCAATCCAGCAATGAAGCATTAGAAAACCTGTGACCTCAGCTTTCCTCCTCATACCTCCTAGCACTCTGACCTTCCTGCCTCCCTCTTACATGTTTATGATTCCATTGACTAATCTGCTCTTACAGTCCTTAATTTAAGCACATCTGAACAAAGCCATTTTGTCAAGGGGATACATCCATAAGTTGCAGGGAATAGAACACAGGCATCTTTAGCAGGTTGCATTGCGCCCACCACTCTGGTGTTGTAAGGGTTATTTTTATTGCCATGGTGACTTTGGGGGTGGTATTGCTGCACCAGTCAACTACATCCATGGCATTCACTTTCCTCATGGCTTGCACTGTTCTGCCCGGTTTCCAGAATTGTGTAGAGCTGGGTGAACACTGTCAGACCTGGGCCTACCTTGGGGATTGCGTCTAAGAAAACAAGGAAGTACAGTCGATGTCACAACTCTGTGTTCATTTACGTTGGACATAAAAGGCTAGACCATGAGGGTATCTGAGAGATTGTATGAGTCAATGCTCTTGTGTGGGAAGAGAACCAGGTACAGACAAGGAGACCCATGGGAAGGAAAGGCCTGCATGGAGGGGGAGTTCTGTGTGGAAGAGGAGCTCACAAGGCCTATCATGGTCACCATGGTCACCTGCTAGGTAGTGACAAGCAGATGGGCACTTATTTCTGAATTCTTTTCTCGTGCCAGCCCATGGACTGTGACTGTGTTGGAGAAGCTTCTGTCAGGAACCGCTGGCTATGCAGGCTTGCCGTTTGCCCCCAGGACATTGGATGGATGAGGGAACATTTGTAAAAAGCACAAGAGAAGCAATCGTTAGGTTTCTGTGGTTTGATGATCTGAGGTAACTGTTCACTGATGATTTTTCAAAAGTGACAGAATAAAGGTGATTGGGTTTGAGTGTAAGGATGAAGATGTTTTCTTAGTTTCAGAAATATGATCTAAAGAATGTAGCTGAAGTGTAGGGGGAAGTATGCCCCAGGCTTTAGCTTTTATTTTTGTTGTTGTTTTTGGTTTATTTTGAGACAAGATCTTTGCTGCATGGCCTGATTTCTGATTCTTCTGCCTCCACCTCCTGTCTGGTAGAGTAACAAGCATCCACCATCATGCCTGTCAACTGCTGCTTTTTTAAAGAAACATTTCTTCTTCTGAGTTTGCAGAAAAGTATAGCTTGCAAGACACGAGAGGCCTTAAGTCCTGAGAAAAGGGCAAGGCGATTTGGACATTTTTCAAACCCCCCTACAAGTGCAGAGAAACCCAAGTTTAGTCATAAACTGCTCAGGCGTAGCAGAAACCTGGCATGTCGGTCAAGCCTCTGGGTTTCCCTGAGGGTGGCCACCTAGCTCCGGACTGTCTAGGATCTCTTAATTGATGTACAGCAGACAAGCCCTTGGGTGTGGTTTGACTATGCAAACACAGAATGTGGGCTAATCCTGGTGCAGAAGGCAGAACTGAGTGCTAGTCTCCCTGCCTGTCTCAGGCCTCTGCTGTTGGGTCTCCCAGTTCCCACAGGCCTGGTTTGCTGACTTGGGGCTTATCATTTCCTATGGCATCTGCTGGTTTCTCCCAGAGCCGCATCAGGGAGTCCATCACTCTGGGTTTTGTCATGTAATTCACTTGTCAGTATACTTTTTGGTGTGGACAGGGTTAGGGAGATAAAAAATTAGAGATTATGTGCCTGGTTTGAGTTGGAGAACCACGGGCATTTTGCTTCTCTGTAGCCTTGCAATCACTACAACACGTGGGGACAGAAACAGAAGCAGGAGAGAGAGAAATGATGTTGATGGTATGGGCTTTTTTTGGGGGGGCGTGGTCAACTTGATACATGCTGAAGCCGTTTGGGAAGTGGGAACCTCAGGTAAGGAAAAGTGTGCATAGATTGGCCTGAGAGCAGGTCTATGGGGGCATTTTCTTGAAGATTAATGTGTGGGGAGGGTTCAGCCCATGTTGGGTTATTCCTGAGACATCTTGGATTTAGCAGAAAGCAAACTGATGCATCCATGAGCAACAAGCCAGTAAGCACTGTTCTTCCCTGGCCTTTGCCTCAATTCATACCTCAAGGTTCTGGCCTTGAGTCCTTGCTCTGACTTCCCTCAGTGATAGACCACGACATGGAAATATAAGCCAAATAAACCATTTCTCCTCGAAATGCTATTCATCAGAACACTTTATCATAACAACAGAAACAAAGCTAATACAGAGCTCTTGTGAGATGCATTGGAGAGGATGGGGCGGGATGTGGACACGGTGAGTGCCAAAGTCAGTTTCTGACCGTGACCCCCAAGAGTCTACAAGACAGAGGCTGCCATCGTGTGAAGACCAGGCCAGGCTCCGTATCTGACTGGCTACCTAAGGAGGAGGAGATCACTTCCTCAGAAGTTGCACAGGGGGCGGTGGCAGCAGTGAGAAGCTCGGGTTTCGTAATTCCTTACAGTCCTCTTAAAGCACTCTGATTTGTCTTCGGTGCAGCCTTTCACTGAATACCACTGGATTCCACCTGAAGAAAGAGAAGACACAGAGATGGGTGCGCGCTTCACCCAGGAAACAGGTGAAAATAAGAGGCAGCGTGAAACCTCTAGCTTTACCAAGATACAAATCTAGCCTTCCGGCCTGGAGGGGTGGGCTCATCATTCCCTCCTTGAAGAACTAGCAAGTAAACGATCTGAGCTGAGGGCTTCGTAGTGCACACGCTTTGGAACCGCAAAAACAATCACAGCTCGCTTGCTGGCAATTGCTATTATCTAGAAATCTGGGCTCTGTTAGCTGTCGGGGAGCTTGCCCATATCCATCTCCCAGCATCCCTCAGCTGGGATCAACTGAATCAAAAGGCCAAATCAGCACAAGGGGAGCCTAGTCATGTAAATGCGTCCTAGGGGGAAGAAATCTTGTCCTTAGCTCCACTATTTTTTCTGAGTTTTGTTTGCTTTGAGGCTGGGCCTTGCTGTGTAATGTAGGCTGGCCTTCAACTCTCATTCCTCCTGCTTTAAACTTTTGGGCTGTGGGATTACAGGTGTGTACCACGATACCTGGCCTTTCCCCTTTGGTTAAATTGCCGTAGAACATGTGCAAATAGATAAAGTGAAAAGTAATTGCCCTGAGCTTTAGACACACTGGGAGAACAAACGAATAACCCCAGAGCATCAAAGACAGAAGTGAATTCTCATCCAGACATGTTTTTTACTGCCCCACCCGCAGGGTCTAAGCTATCTCTCGGAGACTTCTATCACAGTTGGATGGGACAGCAGGGGACATCTCTTCTGGGCATCTAAGAAGAAAAGGCTATGGGCGTTACTATATACTTCATAATAAAAGACATCCCCACTATGTTACTCACCACCCTGTCCTGTGACAAAACACCTGAGATAAGCTGAAAAAAGGAAAGGAATGTTTTGGCTCACAGTTTCAAAGATTTCTTGGCCATATTGCTTTCTGGCCTGTGTTAAGCTATGGAACTGTAGTGGGAAAACATGGCCAAGGAAGCCACACAGCTCATGGTGTCCAGGAAACACAGAGGAAAAGGCTGAGAACATAATTTTTTTTTTCAGCAGCATGTCCCCTGGGACTTCTTTCCAGTAAGACCTACCTCCTAAATATTCCAGCACTTCCTAATAGTGCTAGGAACTGGACACCATGCCTGGAAGACATGGGCCTTTAGGGGGACAGTCAAGATCCAAGCCTTAGCAACTGTTCCCCACAACAAAGCAGTAACCTTCCACAACTGTCACTATTGGTGCCATTGGATGTGTTCTGGGATCTGAACGCTATAAACAAGGCTACATGTAGATTGTCAAAGTCCTTGTATTTGAATCTTGTCTACCGTACTCATTTACCAGTAACTTTGGAAAAAATTATTTAATTTTATGTGTCTCCATTTTTCATTTAAAAGCAATGGAGATAATGGGGAGCTGACCCAAGGTCCTGCAAGAAACTCAGGTTGGGGCCTGGAGAGATGGCTCAGGGGTTAAGAGCATTGACCGCTCTTCCAGAGGTCCTAAGTTCAATTCCCAGCAACCACATGGTGGCTCAAAACCATCTGATGGCTTCTTCTGTCCTGCAGGTGTACATGCAAACAGACCACTGTATACATAATAAATAAATAAATCTTAAAAAAAAAAAAAAAAGAAAGACTGAGATTTTGGGGCTGGAGAGATGGCTTAATGGTTAAAAGCACTGTTTGTTCTTCCAGAGATCCTGAGTTTAATTCCCAGCAACCACATGGTGGCTCACAACCATCTTTAATGATATCTGGTGCCCTCTTCTGGTGTACAGGCACAGAACGTTGTATATATAATAAATAAATTAAAAAAAAAAAAAGAAAGAAACTAAGGTTGGGTTCCCAGCACTTGCACCATGGCTCACCACCTGGAACTCCAGTTCCAGAGGATCCAATGCCTTCTCTGACCCTCAGAAGCTCCGGAAAGCGTGTAATGTACATAAACTCATACATGCACACACATAGACATGTATGAATAATACATCTTTAAGACAAGGATAATGAGCTACAGACATAGCTCAGTGGCTGAGCAGTTGCCATATGTACAGCCTTGCTTTCAATCTCCAGCACTCAGAAGATAAGAAAAGTGAGTGAGGGGTTTGGGTAGGGGATTAATCACCGGATCCATCCAGGCCATATCTTTGCATGGCTGGAGTACTGTAGTACTGGTCACGTCTTCCTTATCACTCTGGGCACGTGGCCAGTGCCTAATGAACATTGTAAGGACTGTCTCTGCACCAAAGGTATCAAGGCTTACCTTTAATGAGGCTCTCTTTTATACAGAACTGACCAGGCTTTGCTCTACATGTTCCGAAGTCTAACAGGCATCCATGGAATGGGATGGAGAGATTGCACGCCTTGCAAATCACACCCCCTACATCTCCAAGTGCAGCAGAGAAGGGGAAACAGAGATGGAGATCACAAAGAATGAATGAGAGCAGAGGAAGAGGAAGGAGGAGAGATGACCCAAAGGCACATCAGTGGTTCTCAACTTTAAAGAGCAAGCAATGCTTTAAACATTTATTATTAAATTCCACATAATTTAAGATTACTTCACTTTGAGAGTTTAATGAGGGAAATTTCAAAGCGGGTGTGCTTCGTTAATGAATCAGAAGTAGTCTGAACTGACAGGAAATCAAAAATGTGGACTCTGTCTGTCTCAGTGCCTGATTAAAACAGCAGTTTCACCAGCCACATACTCACAGCCAGGTCACCATCTTTAGGCCTAGGGTGGTATGTTATACACAGGGATATTCATTACTGGGTTAATGCTTACATATTGGTTATCTTTAATACTTAAATTCAGCCATTAATAGTGTTGCTCATGGTTATAGACAAGCAGCTCTGAATTTTTTGCACTTGGGTAGCATCTAGGATGTTAGCTCCTGGCTTCCAGGAGCATCAGCCGGGTTTAGAAGAGTGGGTAAAATAGACTCCTGTGTGCCCAGAAGATTTGAGTTAGATTCTACGGGAAGCTGAGCCCGTGAATCTGCATTTCAGTTATGCAGTGCTCATTCATGGCATAAGACTTGAACGCAGATGACTGGATGGGTGCTGGAGATAAGGCCTGTGAGTTCAGGAATCTGGGATGACTCCTGCAGGCACCCTGCGGCAATGGCACAGAGTGTGTTACTGGTAAGAATAGCCCCGATGGCTGGGCATGGTGGTGCATACCTTTAGTCCTGGTACTTGGGAAGAAGACACAGGGAGACCCTTGAGTTTGAGGCCAGCCTGGTCTACACATCAAGTTCTAGGACAACCAGGACTACACAGTGAAACCTTGTCTCAAAAAAAAAAAAAAAAAAAAAAAAAAAAAAAAGCCCCAGTGGTTCAAACACTCTTTGGTATATGGTAACTGGGCCAAATTTTGACTTAGAGTTCTTTTCTTCCCTCCCCTCCTTCCCCTCCCTTCCTCCCTCCTTCTCTCTCTCCTTCCCTTTTTCTATCCCTCCCTTCCTCCCTCCCTCCCTTTTTCTATCCCTCTCTCTCTCCTATCCCTCCCTTCTTTCTTTCTTTTTCTTTGTGTTTGTTTGTTTGTTCTGAGACAGGGTCTCTCTTCCTAGCCCTGACTATAGTGGAACTCACTATTTAGACCTCGAACTCACCGAGATCCATCTGCCTCTGCCTCCTGATTGCTGTGATTAAAGGCGAGCACAACCACACCTGACATTCCACCTTCTTTCAGCATATAATCACTGCCCTGTTACTTCTATTGACTAATAACCCACATAAGAACCTACTAGACATATTGTACAATGCATTTTTAATCTTCCTTTGCTCCAATTGAGGTGACTTTCAATAGAAGACAGTCTGGGCCACGAGAGCCATTAATCAGGTCAATCAACAAATATATTTTTAAATGTGGATATGCATACAATAACAAACTGAAGCCATGAATTTGAAGAAGAGTGGGGAATGGGCCTACGGGAGGGTTTGGAAGGAGGAAAGGGAAGGGAAAAGGCTGTAATTAAAATGGTCTCAAAAAATAAACCACCACAACAAAAGAATGGTGTTTATGTCTTGGACTCTGCTAAGCAACTTATATGCAATAGGCCAATTATTTTCCAAAAATATATCTTTCACCCAGAGGTTACATTTGCCAATAATTCTCCCCCAAACAAGTCTTAATAATTTTCATAAGTGCAAGAGATGGAGACACAAAGCTTCTTTGAAACCTAAACCCTTGTTCCTGGCAGACTCCGAGGGCAGAACTGCCAACCTTTCATGTGCCCCAGGCCTTTGATCACCTTCTCCTGCTAACGATCTGGCTTCTTCCTGGTTGAGGGTCAGCTGCTGCCTGGATTCCTGGGCCAACTGCTCTTCAGGGAATTCTTGAGCAAGTTTTCCTGTTGGGAGTATCGTGGCCTGGTCTTACTGCCAGCCGTTGGAGACCCACCTTATTTCTCAGACCCATGGCACATATTGACATCCTACCTTGATGGAGCTCCACCACACTTGTTTGGAGACACTGCTTTCATGACCACCTACCTAGTGTGAGGCGCTTAAGGATTTGGTTGGAGGAAGCGAAATTTCTCTATTTTCTTAACGTAGTTCTTTTATAAGTGAAAGAATGTTGGAATCAGTAACAAACTACACAGAATAAGAAAAGTACTAGAAAGTCTTACTGGGCAGATTCTCCTCCCCCCCATCCCCCCACCCCAATTAATTTACTCATTTTGCCTTATTTGGAAAGACTTGTGGTCTGGTCTATTTTGGTGTGCATGATCTAGTTTAGCGATGATGATGATGGCTTATACACTGATAACTAATACAGTTTCTTCCTCTATAAAATGAGAAAAACAACACCTGACATGTAGGGCTGTAGTGAGGAGTAAATGAATTGATACAATGACCCTTTAGGATGGTGTAGAACATTGTATACATTAAAAAAAAAAGGGGGGGGGGAATCTATTCACTGTTTGTTCAAAGATTGGGTTTTACTCTCGGTATCCAGAGGGCTACAGTGCCTCTGGGGTGAGAAGATGATTAGCCTGCGAGTAGGTTTAGAGGAAGCAGCAGAAAGCAGCTTCTACCGTAGTACTCCCGTGCCACGTTCCTCAAGTCCACTCTCTCCTCAAGCATACTGTAATCCTCGTTTTCTTAACCAGCTGTCCCTCCCGTCCATTTGGCTTTTCCTTTCTCATAACTTACCACTTAAGAGGCAGGATAAGATAAAAACCCCAGCAATGGCAGTCCTCCTCATCCTTAGATTTTCTGACCAAAGAAAGGTAGAAGGTAAGACAGGTCCAGCCATCCTATCTTCCTAAGGAAGACAGGCAAGCTTTGTTAGCCATTTAAAAGAGATACTACCTATGCTGCTATTTTTTTTTTTCATTAAGAAAGTGTATATAAATTGATTTTGTGAAGGAGAAAAAATTTAAGGCATTCTTCTTTATAAAAATAACTGTAAAGTTATTCCTAGTTCTGGAATTTAGATTTTTTTCCCCAATGCCTCAGTCTCTTCACTTCCCCCTTTAATTACAGTTATGTAGGCTAAAAAATGATGTCATGTGGCTAGGTTAATTTCTTCAAAAACCCTTCTGTTGTCCAAAAGGAAATGCTGCTTTCAGCACACAGACTGAAGCTCACTGCAAACCATCAGATGTGTGAGGAGAATCTCACTGGATAGTTAACAGCTCACTGATGCTCTGAGTTGCTAAAATGTTACCAGTCCTCAACGCCTACCAGTTTTCCTTGTCTACACTTCTTCAAAAGCCTGATCACAGCGAAGGCTTCTAGTGGAATGTGGTGTGCTGTAACGGAAACCAACAGCCTGCTCCTTTAAACTCTAAACGGTTGAAACAGTAAAAGATGCCCAAGTGAAAACACAGAGGAACAACGGCTTGAACACCTCACCTGTATGAAGTGCATCCTCTATACTCAGACATGAGCGTTTTAGAGCTAAGTTAGCTGGCACACTATAAACTGCTCTGACATTTTCTATGGATTGGTTTTGTTGTTGTTTGGGTTCTTGCTGGGGTTTAGATTTAAGGACACACACACACACACACACACACACACACACACACACACACACACATACACATCTTATGCCCACCTACTCAGCTACACTGGGAACCCTAATTGTGGTGACTCTGAAAAATACCAAGGGATCCTTAGACCAAAACTTGATCAGGTAACAGAAGCATTTTGAGTTTAAAAATGCATGTATGTATGTATGTATGTATGTATTTATTTATTTATTTATCCGAGACAGGGTTTCTCTGTGTAGCTTTGCCTGTCCTAGACTCACTTTGCAGATTCTTAACTAATGCATAGGTCCAAGTCAGTAGTTTCTTATTAAAACAAATGAAAACATTAAAAACAGTAGGGTCCCTTTGACAAGGTTGTCACCAAACACCATGCCTTCCCCATATGTAAGTAGCCCTAGGATGCTGGATGCTAATTAATGACACCTCATGGGTTTATCCAGATGACCTCCTTTTCTGTGCACACGCCTCATTTACTGCTAGCATGGGACCATGCGCCATGTTGCTTCTTATGTTATCGATGTAAAAACAATTATGCCCTGCTTGCTTTTCCTTTGTATTTCATTCAATGATATGATGACAATCTTCTTTCATCAGTTTTTCAAATAGACTTCAAAATTTCCACTGACTGGAAGCTCAGAGCGAGGGAATAAAGAAAAGATATGCTACTGAAGAGTTCATGAAGCACAGAGACTTTGAGTACATGGCTGAATGTCACCTTTGCCCAGGCTCGGGTGGGCACCACTCAGCTCAAACATGCACCATTTTCACCTGTCACAGAGGCCAGCTCCCACTCATTTTCCAGTTGTCTTTTCTTCCCTAGAAATGATCTCTATCGCTTTCAAACTACTACTGGTTAATGGGACCTGATCTTGCTTGAGATTTTACACAGTTTATACTACTATTGACTTACACATTGTTATTGTGTGTCAAGCCACCATTCCTGATTCACCTGATAACAATGTCTTTCAGAAGCCTAACACTATGTATTGTTTTTCTTGCTTTCACTAAAAAGGAAAAACACGTATGTGTGTGTGTGTGTGTGTGTGTGTGTGTGTGTGTATGTGTGATATTGATAAGGATCCTTGAATCAGAATTAGGAATGACAGTAAGAAGAACCTCATGCAGATTTTGTGAAGATAAAAAAAGAATGACTTGGGGGCAAAGAGTACTCTCTGTTACACCTGCTGTGTCTTGAGGAAATGTCTAAGCCTGTGCTGTGAGTGGTGTGATGGTACTAGGGGGTCAAATATTTTTTTTTTTTAATATACACATTTATTTTCCATTTTGTTATATGACCCACATTCATTTTATAAATTAGTGGACTCCACTATAACATTTTCACACATGGTTTTTATCATACATTGAGCATGCACCCTTTCTTTTATGCTCTCCTACCTCTTGAATCCCTCTCCTGTCCTTACTAGTCTCTCCTGTTGTTTGAGGCCATTATTCACTTTTTATTTTCCTAGTTTTTTCTTTTACATAAAATATGTTGCTACTTTCCTAAGCATGGGAAAGCAGATCTATCTCCTCAGAAACTAAGTGAGCACATATTTGAAACTTACAGCAAAATTCTCTTGTTTAAGAAAAAAAATAAGAAAGCTGGGCATGGTGGTGCACATCTTTAATCCCAGCACTTGGGAGACAGAGGCAGGCGGATCACTGTGAGTTCAAGGCCAGCCTGGTCTACTAAGTTAGTCCAAGTCTACACAGAGAAAGCCTGTCTTGAAAAATAAAAACAAACAAACAAACAAAAAACCAAAAAAAGAAAAAAAAATTAAATTATCACTTCCCCTTGGCAGGAAGGCCCTGTGGGCACACAGAGGAAGGGGATGCAGGCTATTAGACTGAGACATGATAGGCTTGTGGTCATTGGTAGGGGAGAAACCCCCCTCAGAGCCCTCCCACCAGGCCTAGGGGAGAGGGAGGGAGGGTGGGAACAGGAAAATAACAGTGAGGGGATAACAATCCGGATGTAATGCAGATAAATTGTAATAAAAATAATAAAAAAGAATTGAGAGATTAAAAAAAAAGAAATTAAGTTATCCTTAAAGGAAAGGATATTTCGTGTCATATATCTTTAAAAATATTCCATGACTGATACTCAGAAGTTTACACTGGTGTGAAAGTGTTTATAGGGCTGAGCATGGCGGTGTACACCTTAAATCCCAGCACTTGGGGGAGGCAGAGGCAGGTGGATCTCTGTTAGTTCCGAGGCCAGCCTGGTCTAGAAAGTGAGTTCAGTACAGCCAGGGATACACACAGAGAAGAGAAACCCTGTCTCAGAAAAAGAAAACAAAACAAAACATGTTCACTTATTGACTAGGCAGATAATTTCACCTTCATTCAAGGAAACACATTTCTGATGCCAGCTCATGGAGGCCAGAGAAAAGCTTACAGTGACATTTACATCGAAGGGAAACTTCCTAAGGAAACAGAAGGGAGAGTTTTAACAGTTCAAAGCTCTTCAGTCTCCCTTCCACGATAAGCCCTAGGAATTAAACATGAACATGGCGTATTGTGCACTAAATGGACATCACTATCCTAGAAAGTCCTTGTGAATAAGCATCAAAAGACTTATTGAAGGTTAATATCTTTGTATCATTGAGTCCATTCCTTCCTAAGCATTTGTTCTGAAGGTTGAACAATAAGAAAAAAATACAATGACCCAAAACCAATGGGAGGCCCAGAAAGGAGAAATAAAGACTATGAAAAATAAAGAATAGAAACATAATATTTGGAACATGGAGGTCTTGCAAAGGCTGATGACTTATGCTAAACAAATTTATTAAGAAGTACAGTGTCATGACGGGCGGATCTGGGCCTGGGGGTTCTGCTCAAACTACTGCACCCACCAAGGACAATACGTGCAGTAAACACTGAACCCCTTCTCAGATCTAGCCAATGGACAGGACATTCTCCACAGCTGAGTGGAGAGCAGGGACTGACTCTAACATGAAAGCTAGTGCCCCATATTTGACCACTTTCCCATGGTGGAGAGGCCTGGTGGCACTCAGAGAAAGAATAAGCAAGCTACTAAGATGAGACCTGAGAGCCTATGACCATATAGTGGGGGAGGAGGTCCCCCTAGGTCACAGACCTAGGAGAGGGGAATAAGGTGAAAGCAGGAGGGAGGGAGGAATGAGAGGATACAAAGGGTGGGATAACAATTTATATGTAACCTGAATAAATTAATTAAAAAAAAAGAAGTACAGCGTCATATATATTATTTGCAGGGGCTGGGGGTGGGGAGTGGGTCAACAGAGAACTAAATCAGGCAGTGTTGGCAAAGAGAACATGGGCTACCTCAGATACAGCTACCCTAGGACTGAGAATCACAGCTGAAGGGAAAAGTTGGGCCCCCAGAAGCTGCAACCTTGACTCCCTAGGGAGGAGACACTGACTCCAGCCTCAGACTGGCCTTGCCAAGTCTGTCCCTGGACAATGATACAGAACTATAGCTCTTGGTGTTCTATTATTAGAGCCTCGGAGAAAGTCTGATCTGGCTCCTCAGTGTACAGCAGCCCAAATATAAGGCGATTACCAAGTGATAGCGAGGCAACACAGTTGGTTGGAAGATTTTCAGTAGGTCAGCCGAGAGCTCATGAAGGCTGGAAAAGGGCAGAAGCAGAAAAGTTAGCAAAGAGCCAGCAGTTGAGAGGAGTTCAGGGACTGAGTACTCTCCAGGAACCTAGGGCTCCCGCAGCTGCATCTTAACCTCAGAGGTCTGTGGTGCAGGTCAGGACCAATCTCCGCCTATTCTTGCTACCTAACACTTTATAAGACTTCTTTCTGGTGAGAGATTCAGGGAAGCAATGTCCTGGCACCGCCTGCTTCCTGCAAAAGGCCTGGCACACTGTAGATGCATGCCGGACTGTCTGGTGGGAGGAGTTAGGGAAATGAGTCCCAGAAGACCTTGGCTTGGCCGAAGGTCCTAGGAAAGCAGTTAAGGAATGACGTGGAAAGGAAGGAAGAAAGGACTTGTTTCTGGTTGCATTGTGGGTAGAAAGACAAGGCAGGGGTGAAGGCTAAAGGTTAGGGGTTTTGACTTGGACAGCTGAGCAGTTTGCCATGATATTAACTGAAATAGCGAAGTCAAATAGAAAATAGATTCAATAGAGCGCTGACTGAGATGATTTCAGGTGAAGATGTCAAGTAGCAGGTGTCCGTGAACCTCAGCCTCAAGAGAGCAGTCAGAGCTAGAATGTAAGTCTGATGTGTTGCTTGAAGCACATATATAAGACTCAAGGAAACTGCCTTCTGGAAACATATGCAATACAGGTGAGGTTGAGGCCAGCCAAGTCTACTTAGTGAGCTTCAGGACAGACAGGACTACAAAGAGAGACACCCTGGTTAAAAAAAAAAAAAAAAAAAAAAAAAAGCAAATGGCACCCTCTGCAGGACAGACAGCAAGGGCACCATCAAAATCCCATAAATTTCCCCTAAAATTTTCCTCCATGGATTTGGCATGAATTATATTGTTTTCACATCTTTAGAAATGTAGATATAGAGTTGAAGTTTAAAATCAACAGCAAGAGGCCAGACAATGGCTTGTAATCCTAGCACTTGGCAGGCAGATGCAGGGGGCTTTCAAGTTCAAGGCCAGCCTGGGCCATAGAAGATTGTGTCTAAAAAACAAACCCAAAGAGGAAGAAAGAAAAAAAAAGACTGTAGAGGCTCCCAGGAACAGTATAAGTCTTCCTAAGAATACAACTGTTTTATTTCAACCTCAAAGAATCCCTGAATATAAAACCCATGCAAACTTGAAAGCCACAGGAAAGCCAGCTACCGCAAACACAGGCTTGAGAAAGGAGGACTCACAGACCGGAACAAGCCTCTATTTGGATTTAGAATCACTGAATATGGAATCCAAGCTGAGGCACTGTAGCTTAAGTTAGATGGGGGAAATAAAATGAGAAACAGGCAAAAGAGACCACCACACTGAGCACATAGACTGCAAAAAGGCAAATAGGATTTCCAAGAATAAAAAGCACAGTTGTTTGCCAACAAATGCTTCCTGGGCATCTGTTATGTGACAGGCATCCTCCTAGTAACTGGGTTCACCACGGGAACAAAAGAAGATGTAGTTATCTCATACAGTTTACTTTCTAGAGAGAGAAGCAAATGTCATTTCAAATGGTGGAAGGACTGAAGAGCAGAAGGAACCTGGCAGAAGGTGGAAGACAATTTTTAAAGACTTACGGGCTAATACTTTCATCAAAGTGGTGATTATTCAGACCCATCTTACAGAACTGTTTTTTTTTAAAGTGGATGGATATAAAAGCATAGGAGGGAATAATAACCACACTGACAACTGAATTCACGGATGGACCACAGGTGTGAGGTAAGTAGTATTTTCAAGGCACTGAGATGAAGCAACCATTTATAAAGACGTTTCAATAAAAAATAACTATCTCTTCAAAATGAGACTTATTCCAATAATGTCTGGAAGTTGTGCTTTAAGAAGAAAGGAAAGGACACAGTTCTGGGTAGAGCGGCTCACAATTCTAATCCCAACAACTGGGAAGCTAAGGCAGAGGGATTGCTGTGGGTTCAAGGCAGTTTGAGTTATGTACTATCAGGTCAGTCATGCTACATACGGACACTCTGTCCCCAAACCAAACAGACAGACTGACATCCCAAATAGAAAAGATATCCAGTTGAGTTGTAGGGCAAAGTCATGGGGGGTGGTTATGGTTAATGTATAAAAATGAAGGACATATTGATGGGATGAAATGCTAATAATACTTATAAAGTTAAAATTTAAAGCAAAAGCATAGTCACATGGCATAATAAAAAGCAGTAAAGTGTTGTTACCTCAAATCTTTGTATTTGTGTTTGAAGTAGGTAAACACTATATTTCTTTAAGCTAAGTATCTTTTACATTATGATGACTAAGAGAGTAGAAATAAGGTGCTATCTTCTAACAAGGAGAGAAAAATAAAACAAGAAGAAATACAATCAGTCTAAATGTAATCGAGTGGGTATGATGACCATCAAATGAGAATTTAGCTCTTGTGGCTGGAGAGATAGCTTAGAGAGGTTAAGAGCACTGACTGCTCTTCCAGAGGTCCTGAGTTCAATTCTCAGCAATCACGTGGTGGCTCATAACCATCTGTGATGAGATCGGCTGCCCTCTTCTGGCCTGAATGTGTACATACTGGCCACGCATAGTATACATAATAAAGAAATACATCTATATCTATCTACCTATCTATCTATCTATCTATCTATCTATCTATCTATCTATATATCTATCCATCTATCTATGAAGTAAATCTTGTATCATAATTGAGTTATATGGGCACAACGCCTTGCATCCCAGCACTAGGGAGGCAGAGGCAGGCAGATCTCTGTGAGTTCAAGGCCAGCCTGGTCTACAAAGCAAGTCCAGAACAGCCAAGACTACACAGAGAAACTCTGTCTCAAAAAACAAACAAACAAAAAAAAAACCCCAAAAAACAAAACAAAACAAAAAAACCAAAACCCAAACCAACCAACCAACCAACCAACCAAACAAACAAACAAAACCCCATATTAGAGTGTGTGTGTGTGTGTGTGTGTGTGTGTGTGTGTGTGTGTGTGTGAAGAATAAACTTACATTTGAATTCTATACCACTGTATCTAAAAATTAAACTTATTTTGCATCTATATACAAAATTCCATACCAGTGAATTAAAAATAACCTTGCAAGTAACAATTGAGGCAATAAGTTGAGGAGTAGATTCACTAATCCACTTTTTGTTCTATCTTCCCTATATATCTCTATATTCCCCCTTCTTTCTTTTCAGCCCCTATTTCCAAACCAAAGAATGGAAGATAAAGGAAAAGAGAGACATCCCTGAGTCCAATCTTGTTTTCTCTCTAAATAAGACCAATAATAACTTGTAATCAACTCCTACTGAAAATAACCCTCTATAGCCCAAGAAATCAACCAAAACCCTACCTTAACCCCCTTAAAGGAAACAGGGTGTTGTTCTCTTAAGGTTTCTTCCAGCTGATTTGGGATGAATAATATCTTTGTTGGTGCCCAAATAAAATTAGGGAAATGGTTAAACAAGCTAGGAATAGCATTTGTGGTCCAGGTTTACTTCCAATACTTTGAAAGTGCTATTGCAGGTTGTTCAGGATAAATAAGATATACAAGTTAATTGTTAGTTGATCAAAGCATGGTCATATCAATTTAGTCTATTTTTACCACAAAATATACATCTTAGGTCCAACAGATAGCTATGACTCTATGGAAAGATAAGGTAAAATAGTTAGATAAGGTCTTCAAAAACCTCAGCGACATACAGAATATGGCATTTAAAATGTTTTTATTATTTTAAAAATTCACTGACAATGAGACAGGTTAACTCCTGGCAACACCCAGCCGACCTCAAAGAGAATGATGAGCATCAAAGAAACTCCTTATGGAGATGGCTTCAAATGTAGCAAAGAAGCCACTGGGCAAAATGTCCTTGTTTCTACCACAGACAGAATTCTGCCTAAAAAAGGCCAAGCTTGAATACAGGCAGAGTCAACAGCCAAACTCTGCCTAGACAGGGTAAACAAGTCCTTAATAGTTCTTGCCTCACAAATATGTCTGTCAGATATATTGGACCAGAAGGCTGAAGATGATGCTCCAATGTTATAGAGAGTTTTGAGTGGCTATTCAGGTAGTAAAATGTTTCTGTCATCTTCTCATTTGGAAAGCTACTAACCTGCACTCCTCGCATACTCAGGTAATCAATCTTATTCCTTCTCAAGTCTCTTAGGGGGTTGAAGACCAGATAGTTTAGTTTTACAATTAAACTTAGTTATTTAGGTGTTAAGATGTTTTTAGATCTAGATAGATGTTCTCAGTTGATAATGATGAGATATTATAGATATTGATTTACATTCAGAATTTTAGACTCGCTAAGATAGGAAAGATGTTTTCTTCAAGGATGCCAAATACAAACAGCCAAAACACTAAAAATGTAACATTTATAAAATTCCTGATTGTGCTGTGGTTCTTCTTGCTGTAAATAGTTTATTGTATATATGTGTAATAATATAAATGTATATGTAAAAGTATTTAATAAAAATTAAAAACATGTATGTATGTATTAAAAATAATAAAGAATTCAGCTCTTAAAATGCCAATAAAGGGTTGGAGAGATGGCTCAGCAATTAAGAGTGAATACTGCTCTGGTGCCATCTTCTGTCTCTCACAGGTACTACACATATATGGTATACACAAAACATGCAGACGCACATTCACAGAAGAAGAAATAAACCTTATTATACATACTAACAAAATTGAAAAAAAAAACCTGATAAAACTTAGTCAGATGAGAATACAAAAAGAAAAAAATCAACAGCCTCAAAACAATCATTTAAATAACAATAAACCACCAAAGGTAAGAAGTATACAGTAGAACAAAACAAAGCCAAGGAAAAAAAAAGAATTGTCCACTCTGAATTCTACATCCAGAGGCAAGAAATATCTTGTTGAATGTGGCTGGAAACAGAAATTCTCCAGTGAAAGAAAGCTAGCTCACCTGCTCTAAAAGAAGAGCCAGTCAACACTTGGGACAGTTTCTGAATTTTAAAATAAGAGAGCAACAAAAACGACAACTGTTTGGATGAGCACAACAGGTTTATTTCATCCCACAAACTTTTTGAAGTACAAATGACAGTTGAAGCAAAGTATAAAACATTGCCTGGTGGGAGTGTCAGCAGCACGCACTTGAAAGGCATCTGCCTTTTATTTTTAGTGGCAAAAGGAAGGTATCTGCACTGCAATTGCTATAGCAACTACACTAACAGAAACAGCAGAAGACGCAGGCTCTTGACAATCAACAGAGCACGTAGCCACAGCATCAGCAGAGATGGGAGCCCGGCAATTCCTTCATCGTGTATGCTGAACGTTCACAGCAGCAGGCTGTATAACGCTTTGCATTTGTGTCTTTTATAGCCAGGCATAGTGGCACATGCCTTGAATTCCGGCATTTGGGAAGTAGATGCAGGTAAATTTCTATGAATTTGAGGCCAGTGTGGTCTACATGGGAAGTTCCAGGTTAACCAGTGCTACAGAAGGAAACTCTGCCTGGAAAAAAACTTAAACCAGACCAAACCCCCCAACTATGCCTATTCTGTGTATCAAGAAAAGACAATTTAAAAACTAAAAGAAAGAAAAGAAAAGACAGTTCCAACAATGAATAGGACCAAAGGAATTACCCAGCTATTTGAAAGATAAACAAACACATCAACACAAACATCTGAGACTAAACCTTGTACTTTACAAAAACTAAAATGTGTCATAGAAACACATGTCAAACATAGAACTCTATCTTCCAAAAGGAAAGAGAAAAATCATGATCCATACAAGAAATATAAGAAAAATTGTACCTCATTAAAGCTAAAAACCTTGTTTTACAAAATATAGTTATAAGATTGAAATGAGACGCTACAAACCAGCAGAAGATATTTGTAAAATTGTGTTTGATGAACATCTTGTATTAGAACAAATAAAAAATTTAAAAAATCAGTGATATGAAATTAAATAGTTCAGTTCTTTTTTTAACAAAATGGGCAAAAACTGGAATAGACATTTTTTTCTTTGTTTTCTCTTTTTTTTTATGGGGGTGGGGTGGAGACAGGGTCTCACTATATAGTCTGGGCTGGCTTTGAGCTCACTACATAGACCAGATTGGTCTCTGTCTCAGAGAGACCTACCAGTTTCTTCTTCCCAGGTGCTGGGATTAAAGGCATCTGCCATCATGCCCTACTCCCAGACATTTTCTTAAAGAAGATACATCCAACCTCTGGGCCCAGCCTGGGTCACACACTCTGTGTGATGTATCAGTCTGATAAGCATAGCTCTCACCCCTCAGCACAGAGACCACTGCAGAAACCTACAACTGGACAACATACAGAGAACTACTGGCCATGGGATGCTCATTCCCATGGGATACATTTCCAACACAAGCCCTATACCTATGGCTCAAGAAGCATCATGGAAGAGAGGGCAGAAAGACTGTAAGGGCCAGAGGACCAGCATGTCTTCTGTAAGAGACAGGCAGGCTGCACCATGACATTTCAACAATATGGTCATCTAACCAAGACCTGCACAATGGCAACACCAGTTGACAAGTCAGTGAGAGTTTGCAGTAGTCATTAACAGGCTCCACATTTGTCAAAATGCATAGAACTGTACACCAAAGGAGTGAATTTCAATAAACAATCAACTAAAATTACAGTAAAAATGCCATGGTTGTTTTTAGGGAGACATATGGGGACTTAAAAGAAACAACAATAAGACTCTATTCAGGAAAGACCCTGAAGAAGTACCCTTAAGTTGAGCTGTGAAAGGGGGATTTAGGGAATTGGGGAAAGAGGATTTTAGATGGAAGAACGCCGGTCTTCTATATCTGTGAGTTACGTGTCTGTGGATTCAACCAACCATGCAAAGAAAAGAGTTTCATCTCCACTCGGACCCCCAGAAGGTGCTATGCAGGCTGCTGGGGAAACATAATCAATGGTTTTACCAAGTGGTGAACTTGTGTGTTACAACACTGATCTCGAGAGCCTCTCAAGAGCCTATGGGGAAATAGTGGCATGGCTGTTTTGGGTGTAACCAACTGCTTTTAAACATTATTTACTTACTTTATATCCTTGTTGTAGCTCCCTTCCTTTCCTCCCAGTCCTCCCTTGCACACCTCTCCCCCTATTCTTCTCTCTCCTTTTCCTCAGGAAAGAGGGCGGTCCCCTATGGGTACTATCCCAGCCTAGCACATTAAGTCACTGCAGAACTAGGCACATCTTCTCCCACTGAGGCCAGAGAGGGCAGTCCAGTTATGGGAATGGGATCCAAAGAGAGGCATCAGAGTCAGAGAGGGCCCCCACTCCAGTTTTTAGGGATCCATATGAAGACCAAGCTTTGCATCTGCTACAAATGTGCAGGGGCTCCCAGACCAGTCGAAGCATGCTTATTGGTTGATGGTTCAATGTCTGTGAGCCTCCATGGGCCCTGGTTAGCTGACTTTGTAGGTCTTCTTGTGGAGTCCTTGACCCCTCCATGTCCCTCAATCTCTCCCCCAACTCTTCCATAGGACTCTACAAGCTCTGTCTAATGTTTGGCTGTGGGTTTCTGCATCTGTTTCCATCAACTGCTGGATGAAGCCTCTCAGAAGAGTTATGCTAGGCTATGCAAGCATTGCAGAGTAGGAGTTAAGAGTGTTAGGGATTAGTTCTTTCCCATGGGATGGGTCTCAAGTAGGGCCAGTCTTTGATTGGTCATTCCCTCGATCTTTGGTCCATCTTTGTCCCTGCACATCTTGTAGGCTGGAGAAGTTTTGGGTTGAAAGTTTTGTGGATGGGTTGGTGTCGTTATTCCTCCACTGGAAGTCCTGCCTGGATACAGGGAGTGGCCACTTTAGGCTCCATATCCCCCATTCTTAGGATTCTCAGTGAGAGTGACCACCCTTCCCCAATAGAGTTCCTTGGGCCTCTCCTATCTTATGTCTCTGGGAAATCCTAGAGATGCCTTCAACCTCCAATTACCATTCTCTCACCCAGCCCGCCTCCTACTCTCAATTCCTAGGCCTGCTCCCTTCTGAGTGCCCTCTCCTACTCATTTCCCTCCCTCCATCAACCTCCTTTCTGAGTGAGCTTCAAACATCCTCCTCTGGGCCCTCCTTGTAAGTTAGCTTCTTTAAGTCTGTTGATTGTAACATGATCATCCTGTACTTTATGTCTAATAGGCATTTATAGGTCAATACATACCATGCGTATCTTCTTGGGTTTGGGTTACCTCACTCAGGATGATTTTTTTCTAGTTCCATCTATTTTCCTGCAAATTTTAAGATGCCCTTGTTTTTAATAGCTGAGGGATTCCATTGTGTAAATGTACCATACTTTTATTATCCATTCTTTGGTTGAGGGATATCTAGGTTGTTTCTAGTTTCTGGCTAATACGAATAAAGCTACTATGAACATAGTTGAGCAAGTGTTCTTGTGATATGGTGGAGCATCTTTTGGGTATATGCCCAGGAGTGGTACAGCTGGGTCTTGAAGTAGAACTTTTCCCAATTTTCTAAGAAAGGTGGGAGCCTGGGCTTTGTTGGGTACTCCCCTAGGAAGCTTGGCCTGTAAGGAGGAAACCAAAGTGCATGCTGGGCCAGAAAAGAGTGAAGCACAGAGTCAAAGGAACTCAGTGCTCTGAAACGGGAGCTGGTAGCAACGAGGGCCTGGCCTGACTTCGGCAAGTTGGTGGCTGCTTTGTGAGCAGCCTGTAATGGAGGTTCACTCGAAGCTCTGGAACCAAGAGAGACAGAGGCATACGCCTTGTTTTATCTGGGAGGACAAAATGGCTGCTTCAAGAACAGCCAGGCACTAGCTCCCACAGACGGGTACTGTAATGGGCGGAGTAGCGCTAGAAAGAAGGTGATAGCAACCCATGCTGATACGCTGGTGGAAGGTGGAAGCACGCAATAGCTAGCAGCATGTGGCTGGCTGACTGGCAGCCAAGCCCAGGGGGCGTCCAGTGATGAGTTCTTCAGGGAGAAGGGGAAGGGGAAACCCTTTCTTCCCCAGAATAAATGAGGAGTATTAGATGATCTCTGATGAAACAGATGATGCTGGCCCCTTTCTTTCATGTGAAACAGAGACTTATAAACCTTAGGGCAGTGGGAAGGGTTTTGAGGGTGAATATGTTTGATTTGCTGTGGCTATGGGTGTCAGGGATACTTGATTTACACACAGTAACACAGTCCTATTATAAGAGGGGGAAACACAATACTTAATTATTTTATGGGGGGTGAGGAAGAATTCCAGGTACAGTTAAAAGTCTTTGGTTGAAGCCAAGACAGGAAGATATCTCATTAGCATAGAATGGGTGTTTCCAGGAACTCCCAGGTGCACACTAAATGGGTTTTCTATTAGGAAAGCATTGGGCTTGTAATCTCCCTGAGAGGTATGTGATGCTCCTTAAAGGATCTGGGCTTCCCCAGATCAGGCAGAGAGGGAAAACAGCAGAGAAAAGGATTGCATCATTTTAAATTGAACTCAGAGGCTATCCATACATGCGAAACTTTGATGTTAATACCAGGGTTCCACAAGAAATCACCAGTTGATTTTCACAGTGATTGTACAAGTTTGCACTCTCACCAGCAATAGAGGAGTGTTTCCCTTTTTCCACAATCTCTCCAGCATGTGCTGTCACTTGAGTTTTTGATCATAGCTATCGTGATGGGTATAAGATGGAATCTCAGGGTAGCTTTGATTTGTGTTTCCCTAAAGACTAAGGATGTTGAATATTTCTTTAAGTGTTTTTTGGACATTTCAAGATTCCTCTGTTGAGAATCTTCTGTTTAGCTCTGTATCCCATTTTTAATTAGGTTATTCGGTTATTCGGTGTTTCAGTTTTTGAGTTCTTTATATATTTTGGATATTAGGCCTCTGTTGGATGTAGGGTTGGTGAAGATCTTTTCCTCTTCTGTAGGCTGTTGTTTTGTCCTATTCACAGTGTCCTTTGCCTTGCAGAAGCCTTTCAGTTTCATGAGGTCTCATTTATTATTTGTCAATCTTAGAGCCTGAGCTGTTGGTTTAGGAAGTTGTCTCCAGTGCCAATGAGTTCAAGGTTATTTTCCACTTTCTTTTCTATTAGATTTATTGTGTCTGGTTTTAGGTTGAGGTCTTTGATCCACTTGGATTTGGATTTTGTGCAAGGTGATAAATATGAGTCTATTTGTTCTCTTTGTTCTCTTCCACATGCAGGCCTCCAGTTAGACCAGCGCCATTTGTTGAAGATGTTTTCTTTTTTTCTTTTATGGTTTTGGCTTCTTTGTCAAAAATTAAGTATCCCTAGGTGTGTGGGCTTATTTCTGGGTCTTTGATTCGATTGATCAACCTGTCAGTTTCTATGCTAATATCTTGTAGTTTTTATTACTATTGTTCTGTAGTACAGCTTGACATCAGGGATGGTGACACCTCGAGAAGTTCTTTTATTATTCAGGATTGTTTTAGGTATTCTTGTTTTGTTGTTTGTTTGTTTCTATATGAAATTGAGAACTGTTCTTTCAAGATTTGTAAAGAATTGTGATGATATTTTGGTGGAAATTGCATTGAATCTGTAAATTGCTTTTGGTAAGATGGCCATTTTTGCTATTTTAATCCTATTTATCCATGAGCATGAGGAATCTTTCTATATCTCTGATAGCCATATCTATAGATATTTTCTTCAAAGACTTGAAGTTCTTGTCATACATGTCCTTCACTTGCTTTGTTAGAGTTATGCCAAGATATTTTTTATTGTTTGTGGCTATTGTGAAGAGTGTTGCTTCCCTAATTTCTTTCTCATCCCATTTATCATTTGTATGCAGAAGGGCTACTGCTATCTTTAGCTAATTATGCATCCAGTCTCTTTGCTGAAGGTGTTTATCAACTATAGGAGTTCTCTGGTAGAATTTTTGGATTTCAGACGAGAGCACATGCTTGGTACTGTAATGCTAGTCAAAAACTTAAACGGAGAAGCCACAGGCTCTGGGTGGAAGTTTCCTACTGCTGTCTAAGTGATAAGTAGCCAAACTACCTTCTAAATATTCATGCTTATAGCTATAGACCAATATGGCTTTCAGCTTTGGGAAAAATAAATTTACTCTTTTTCAATGGGTGGCTGTTAATGCAGTAACTCATAAATGGTCAGAGAGCAAAGAATATGTGACATTTTAACTCATTTCAAAGGAAATATTCCTGTTTATATTAACATTTCAATATAGTATTCATATGGTTTTGCTAATATATAGATTTTAATGAAATTTCTAGATCTATGTCTAAATACTAATTGCATATATATATATATATAATTATCAAGCTACTAAAAGTAAAAGATAACAGATGGCATTTACAATAGAAATTTTAAAAGATTTTTAGAATAAACACAACAATATATAAACAAGGCCATTATGAAGACTTATAAATGTTTGCTGAAAGCATATTAGTTGTTTGGGGCAAGTGCTATGGTTTGGACCATCTCCAAGGCTCATATTTTGAGTATGTGTTTTGAGAGGCGATGATGTTTTTAGGAGTAGGGCCTAGCTTCTGGAAGTAGTGTGGTAAAGGTGGGCCTCTAAAGATTACCACTGGCTTCTGGTTCTGGTTTCACCTAGGTGAACTTCTTTTCCATGCTTTCTTGGAGCCAATGGATTGGTCACCTTTGAAATCAGGAACCAGAATTTTTTCCTGACTTAAGTTGTTTCTGTAAGATATCATGGTCACAGGAATTCAAAAGATCCAATTCAGTTTTTCATGTTATCAAAGACTTGGTGGCTTAAAAGAACAGAAATTATTGTCTTATAGTTCTGCGTGTCACAAGGGCAAAATCAGGACCCTGGCAGGTCACACTCTACTCTAAGGTTCTAGAGCAGTGGTTTTTGATCTTTCTGCAGTGCTGCAACCCTTTAGTGTGGTTCCTTGTGTTGTAGCGACCGTCAACCACAAAATGATTTTTGTTGCTACTCCATAACTTTAATTTTGCTACTGTCATGAATTGTAGTATACATATCTGATATGCAGATGGTCTTAGATGACCTCTGTGAAAGGGTTCTTTGACTCTCAAAGAGGTTGTTACTTTCAACTCTAGAACTGTTGCAAATCTAGAGAGTCCTGCCCTAGTGTTGCTAGCCTCTGGTGAGCCTCGCTTTCCTGTGCTTGTGACTATAGAACACCAGAGCTTCTTTTTCTTGTCTCTAAATTTCCTTCTGCCTCTGTGACATTTGTATTAGACTTAAGACCACCTGGATCTTCAAAGATTATTTAATCTCAAGAGCACTCATTATGTGTGGAAATAACTTCTTCAAAGTCAGTTACATTCCTAAGTGCTGTGGATAAGAACACAGACACATTTTCCAAAACCACTGTTGAATTTACTACATAGAACAATATCATGAATAAAGTACTGTACCATGTTCATGGCTATAAAGACATTAATCTTTACCACACTGATTTTTATCTATTAACTTAATTAAAAAAGACACAACAAAATGCTATTTAAAAACAACTGCAAGTCATGTGAACTTACAGAGACTAAGGCAGCATGCACAGAGCCTACGCAGGGCTGCATCGTATGAAACTTAGAGCTGAAAGGAAAAGTGACACATTCCTCCATCCCTAACACAGAAGCGATCATGAATTGATAACCACTTGCAAATGAAAAATTAGTTTTCTACTAGGGAGACTCACTGGGGAAACAAATTACTTTTAAAAAGTATTTATTTATTTTTATGTCCATTTGCATTTTGCCTGCACGTATGTCTGTGTGAAGGTGCCAGATCCCCTGGAGCAGGAGTTACAGACAGTTGTGATCTGCCATGTAGGTGCTGGGAATTGAACCCAGGTCCTCTGGAAGAACGTCCGTTGATTTTAACTGCTGAGCCATCTCTCCAATGCCAGAAACAAACCACTTTTGAGGGTAAGCTACATACACAGGAGGAGATGGCCAACAGAAAACACACTCAATAGTGTCTTTGGCCGGAGGTTCCTTGTCTCATATTGTCATGTCAGGGCTTCTTTGTAAACCAACCTCCCCAAAACATATAAGTATGTGTAATATATTTATTTATATATGTTTATATATTATTCAATACATACATAACATTATATATTATTAATGGCTACTATGTGTTATATAAATGTATGATATATATTTCTATATTTTACAGCACACATATACAATGTTTTATATATAACTAAAATATAACATTATATAATAATTATAACAAATAAACATAATATGTAATGTTATATGATTATATAAAATATAATAACAATATTGCATATATTGCAATATAGTAATATGATATGTATTTAATAATATAGTATATAATGTATATTTTTATATATTCTTTTTACTCTACATGTCCTTTATGAATGAATTATGGCTTCCAGTTTAGTGAATTTTTGTTTTTTTTTTGAGACAGGGTTTCTCTGTGTAGCCTTGGCTGTCCTGGACTTGCTTTGTAGACCGTGCTGGCGCCGAACTCACAGTGATCTACCTGCCTCTGCCTCCTGAGTGCTGGGATTAAAGACGTGCGCCACCACACCCGGCTCAGGTTAGTGTTTTTAATGGGATTCCTGAGGGTGTGAATGAGAGGGTCTCTGTGTCTATATGCATTTCTTGGCTCTTTTTTTCCTGTTTGTTTTGGCCTATTCTGATGTGTTAGTTTTTGTTACCATGTCATATCATATCCTTTAGAAGCTTGTTCTTTTTCTAATGAGAGTCAGAAAGGAAATGAATCTGGGTGGAAGGGCAGTTGGGGAGGAACTTGGAGGAGTAGAGGGATGGAAAACCATAATAAAGATGTATTATATGTGAAAAAAATCAAATCAATTTTCAATAAAAAGAAAAAAATAAGAAAAATCAATAGCAGAAGTTTTAATAATTATGATGGATATAGAAATTACTTTTACTTGTTGGTTGCATAAATAAAATTCAGAGTATTTATATCAAGTAACAACAACCAAATAACTGCAGAAGAGGATGTGACCAACACGATATCAAGACATTTGGAAAGTATTTTAAGAGACATCAAATAAAATCTACTTAGTAACAGAAGAGATAATAACTTCATAAGCAAGAAACATAAGTTTTAATTGTGAAAGCTAAACATAGCACATTTGGCTTCATTAAATTTAGGATGTTTATAAATAGAAAGATGCCAAAAAATAGAGTGAATAGATGTGTTGTAAACTGAAGAAAATACTTAGAATTCAAACAACAAAAGATGGATATCCAGAATATGAAAAGATTTTCTGAAAATGTAAATAAAATGTCTAGCAAAATATATTTTGTTTCTAAGTGTTAGTATATATCTATATTATCTATCCTCTCTCTCTGTCTCTCTCTATCTCTGTCTGTGCCTCTGTCTCTCTCTCTCTCTCTCTCTCTCTCTACACACACACACACACACACACACACACACATACACTGAGGTATATTCTAATATAAAATTAGGTAAAACACACATAAGCTTCATTAATCCAAGCTATGAAATTGCCAACAAGCAATTAAGAGTTTATTCAAGGCAAGCATTGCATGGCCCTGAAGGAAGCACATGTACAAATTCTACAGAATAACTGCTCAAAAACAGTACTGGAGACTGCATCGTTACAGCACATCAGTTGTTACAATGTGTTTAACGTGTGCTGATTGGCTGCTAGTAGCTTGTATCACTCACCCCAGGAAGGATACTGTTGTAAGTAGGTAGGAGGCATGCTCAAAGTTACTGCTCTAGAGCCATCATCCCACCTACAGGAAGCTGAACTGAGCTACCATGTGGGTGCTGAGAATTGAACCCTGGTCCTCTAGAAGAGCAGTCACCACGCTTAACCACTGAGCCGTGTCTCCATCCCAGGAAGCTAAGATGAAATGGTGGAAGGTTGAAATTAGATGAGACCTAGAATGTGGGAGGACATGACCCTTGTCCCCTAGCCCAACCCTGTCCAGTCTAATGCAAGTTTGCAAAGCTCCTGACTTTTATTTTGTCTTTATTGTGGAAGAGAAAGGGTGAAATACTTAAGTATTCACATTTTAATCATGGGAAAACAAATTAATTAAAAAACAAAAATGAAGGGCTGGAGAGATGGCTCAGCGGTTAAGAGCACTGACTGCTCTTCCAAAGGACCCAGGTTCAACTCCAACATCTGACACCCTCACACAGATATACATGCAGGCAAAACACCAATGCATATATAGTAAAAATAAATAAATAATAAAAAAAATAAAAAACACAAATGAGACATCTGCCTAGTCAAGCCTTTAAAGAAGTTACTGGGTCTGAGAAGCAACGGAAAGGATTGGTGGTGGGAGATTACGTAGTGCAGACTGTCTAAGCGTGTGAGATCAGAAAATAGCATTACTCCGTAAGTATCAAGTTGTACGTCCCTGGGGATCCAGCAAGTCCTTTTGCCCAGGAGCCCACAGAATGAATCCCTTTGCTCATAGACAGATGACGTGTTCAAGAATGTTCATAGACGCAAGGTCCAAAACCGCAAATAAGACAAGCTGCACCTGGGATAAAAATATGAACAAATAAACCATGCTATAGCCATATGAGGGGACAGCGTGGACCATAGAGATGAATGAGCTGCAGCTGGTCACATGGGCACAGGAGAGCCTTTGAGCCACATATTAAGTCAAGGAAAAATAACATGCCATAGAGTAAGAAATTTGAGTTTTAAAAGTTTATAAATTCTAGATACTTCCTTATATCATAAACTGGGCAGTGGACAGGGTAGGCCTTCGCCTTAAGTGCAAAGCTCAAGGGGGTGCCAGCTGTTATCAAGATAAACTGTCCTTTAATGTTGTACTTAAAAATATGAAATTGGCAGATCACAGCCCTTGGGTGAGCCACCTGTTCCTGTAAGTAAGATTGTGTACATCAGGGCTCGACGCTAAAATGAGACAAATGCATGTGTGACATAAAAGCACAGGACCAGATCCTGTTTTTACTGAAGAGTGTGATATTTTCCTTGCCAAAGTTTTTCTTATTAGTTTGGATTTTTTAAATATGTCATTAAAATAGGAATTGTCTTGATTCATTGGGTGTCCTTAGGCTTCATAACTTGCAAAAGTCTATGTACACATATTTTTATGGTTAATCAGTATTTTGAAAGCTCAACACTGAATAAAAAATAAAACATAAAGGAAAAAAAAGAGGGCTTTATGTAGAGAGGAGGTGCAGCTGGCAAAGGAGACCAAGAAGACCGGCTGGCTAAGGGGAGGCCACTCCCCCAAGGGTGATGTTTGCAAGTCTATTGGATCAAGGCAGCTCCTGTTAAAATTAGCTATACTTCTTTGTTAAGCCTGCTCCCTCTCAATCACCTCGACCCCGCCTTCAGCAATCTTGCCTAAGAATAGCTCAGCTATAAGAAGAAAACACGTTGTGTATTCATGTGCATGGGACATAAATTATAAGGTAAAATTATGAAAAGCTGTGTTTTTGAGCTATCAAGGCTGTGGATTTTGCTTTTTGTACTTGGAGTTGTCAACATAGCATATTAAGCTATGGGTGAGACAACTCTGTCACCACCTGCCCTTGCTGGTGTGTGTGTGTGTGTGTGTGTGTGTGTGTGTGTGTGTGCATGAGCATGTACGAGTGTATGTGTGTCTATGAATGTGTGGAACCTGCATGGGCATATACCTATGTGTCTATGCATGCCTGCATGTGTGTGGATACATGTGTGTCTCTGTGTGCTCGTATGTGTGCTTGTGTGCATATGCATCTGTGTGTGAAAGTGGTGCATATGTGTATGCATTTGTGCATTTCTGTATGTCTGTGTGTGAGTGTGCATATGTATGTGTGTATGTGTCTGTTTCCTTTTGTTATTTCACTGCTACAGATTGAACCGAGGGTCTTGGCCTTGCACGCACTCTACCACTGAGTTGTACATCTCAGCCCCTCACCTTTTAATTTTTTTTAGTAAAGGTTTCACTTTAGCTTTAGCGTGGATGCCACTGAGCTCACTATTCTTTTTTTTTTTTTAATTTAATTTATTTTTTTGACTTTTAAATTAATTTATTCATATTACATCTCAATTGTTATCCCATTCCTTATATCTTCCCATTCCTTCCTTCCTTCCCTCTTTCATCCTATTCCCCTCCCCTATGTCTGTGACTGAGGGGGACCTCCTCCCACTCTATATGATCATAGGGTATCAAGTCTCTTCTTGATAGCCTGCTATCCTTCCTCTGAGTGTCACTGGGCCTGCCATCAAGGGGATGTGTGAAAGTCAATTCCTGCTCTCCACTCAACTGTGGAGAATGTCCTGTCCATTGGCTAGATCCGGGTAGGGGTTCAGTGTTTACTGTATGTATTGTCCTTGGCTGGTGCCATAGTTTGAGCAGAACCCCTGGGCCCAGGATCTGCCCATCATGATGTTCTTCTTGTAGGTTTCTAGGACCCTCTGGAGCTCACTATTCTTATATATCCACTTTTCGAGTTTTGGGATTTCCGTGCCACAACACCTGGTATTTTTTATGTTTCCATCAAGTGGCGTTTACTCACGATGCTTTCACTGGCCAATTTTTCTTTTGTTTTGCAATTGGACCCAGAAAAATGCGAGCAAACATGTATTGCATAGGAAAAAGTGTAAAGCTGCAAGTGAGGGGCACCAGGATGGGATGCCAGGTGCCTACATGATGGAGGACGAGGAGTCCTGGGAGGAGAGCGCATGGTAATGTTGAAGCGCCTCAGAGCAGAAACCATTTGGACAGATATCAGAGTTCAGAATTTAACAGAATAGAAGGCCCGTTCATTACATACAGCTCCGATGACTGCGTTCAAGGTGCCTCACAAACAAAGGTTCCTGGATTTTGTTTGTTTGTTTGTTTGTTTTTTGTTTCTTGCCATTTCCTTCCCCTGAAATTCACTCTTTTCAAATCCACAGATGACCCACTGCATGCCAGGTGTCTATTTAGGTGCAGGAGCTACTAAGTTAACAAGCACTACCTGAGGGAGTAAAAGTGCTGTGCCGTTTGGTTAATTTAAATGTGTACAGTTTCCTCATGTCATACCGTCTCCAAAACTGGACTATATCTTACAAGCTTGCTGTAGTTTCAGCTGTATATCTTCAATTGAATGTGGCTTGGATTTGAGAAACTATCATAGAAACTGTCAATCTGTGTCAACCTGCTCATGTGTGTGTATGTGTGTGTGTGCACGTGCATGTGTGTGCGCACGCCAGCACTCTCAAGTACATACATGCTATGGCACATATGTGGAGCTCAGACACCTCTGGTATCAGTTCTTACCTTTCACCTTGTTTGAGGTGGTCTGTTCTATACACCAGGCTAGCCCACATACTAGCCTCCAGCAATTCTCATGTGTTTGCCTCCCACCTCTACACAGGCGTACTGGGATTACAGGTACACACTACACACTGGGTTTTTACATGGGTCCTGGAGAATCTGAACTCAGATTGTTAGGCTTGTGTGGCAAGCACTTTACCCATGAGTCATCTCTGGGCCATCACCCCGCCCTTTGAACCTTAGCTAACAGCTGTATGTTGGTATGGAGCCAACATATGTTGGGTAATAGGCAACAACTTCCTTCTTCTAGGCAACAAGCTCCTTCTTTGCATCTCCAGTTCATCGATTGTTGTTCGTTAGACAGACAAACCTTTTGGTGAACTCAGGACGTGACATCCAACCATGCTTTTCTGCCTGTTCTGTTCACTGTAGAGAAAACAAAACAAACAAAATAGGAACATGTATGTACTCTGTGTCATCCCTAACAGGATATAAGATGAGTCTTGGGCATGATGATGGTGAGCAATATCTTCTCTGCTCTATGGGAGAGCTGCTCTGCTGTTATTCTTAGGAATTAATTCTTCACAGGTCAGGTGGGGGCCATGAGAACACAGTGAAACGTATACAGCAGGTGCTCACCTCTCTTTCTCTCCCTCCCTACTTTCCTCTCTTCCTCCGCCCCTGTCTTTTTTTATTTTTTTCCTCCATCCCTTCAGTTCCTTTTTTTAAAAAAAGAAGTCATATTTTTATTTTTACAGACATGAGTGTTTTTGCTTGCATATATATGGCTTGAGTGCCACTTGAACCCTGAAGGGACCCTGGCCAGCTTGAGTACGGCAAGCATGGCTTGAGCAGTCCTTGCCCTTCCAGATTCCCTCTGTCTCGCTAAACACCATTAGAGCACATCCCTAAAGCTAGCCCCCAAGGTCTGTGCCCTTACTTTGCCACTTCCTCCACCTTAGGCTGACTACCACGGTCCAGATATCAAATTACTGAAGTCCAGCAACCAAAAGCCCCCTTCAGCTCTCCTATCTAACATGCCTGATTAAAATGAAACACTTCGTCCTAACATGGGTTTTCCCATTTTACCTTGATAAGCTGCCATTTGCCTATGGGCCACATCTGTTTCCTCCCTATGCAGAGGCAGCCCTTTGTCCTCCCCTTTCTCTTTCTTCCTCCATCTCTTGTCCTTGTCCCTTATCCCTGTGCTCTGTCCCTCTGGAGCAACTAATCCTTTGTGCTGAGAACATGGTCTTGGGGTGTCTTGAACAGAGTTTTGAGGTTCCCTACTCATGCTTGTTGCCCACAGAGGTCCCCAAAGTGCTTCAGAACTGGAGCTACAGATGGTTGTGAGCCACCATGTGGCTACTGGGAATTGAACCTGGGTCCTCTGGTCCTCTGCAAGAGCAGCTAGTGATTTGTTTGTTTGTTTTTTATTGATTGCTTATTTTTGAAACAACATTTTCTGTGTATCCCCTGGCTATCCTAGAACTTGAATTGTAGACCAGTCTGGACTTGAACTCAGAGATCTGCCTGCCTCTGCCTCCTGAGTGCTGGAATTAAAGGCATGCACCACCAGTCCTTTCCATAAGCCAGTTTTCTTAACTGTGGAGCTATTTCTCTACTTCATCCCTCCACTCCTTGAGACAAGAATGCCATTATGTAGCCCAGTCTGGCCTCCTGCTCCAGCTTCCTCAGTGCTGGGCTTACACGTGTGAACCACAGCACACCAGGTCTTTCTGGTCATAAACTGAAGCTTCACAAAAATGAGAGGGTATAAAGTCCCACAAGTTCAAGTAAGGAAGACAAAGGTTAAATTTTTATAATTTAATTTAATGGTTGCAAAATATAATTTTCTTTATTTTTGTTAATTTAGTAAGAACATCTCAAATTCCCATAGCATTATATCTAGGTGTTCCTGAGTATCAATTTTGGCTGTCACTTTGCTTTTGGGGTGCTGAGGGTTAAATCATGCATAATCACATTTTGGAAAAGAATCAGGCTTAATCAAATTATGGAAATGTTTTCTGAGTTTTCATCAACAAATAATGTTGAGTTACATAATCATATGTCCTTGATATCAAATCTACCAAGATTACTATGAATTTTGTCTTTAAATATATTGATCTGCTATTATGCTTTTCTAAGATCTCAGAGTGATCCCTGTATTATTCAGATAAACATCATCACAGGGTGTTATTTTATTTTAGCACGCATTTGGCTCTGCTGTTTCATTTCTGCTTTTTCTGTCTATACTGAGTGAACTAAATCTGCATGGTGGATTGTGTGTGTGTGTGTGTGTGTGTGTGTAGTGTATATATTTTCTATTTGGGTCAGGTTTGTTCTCAGCATTATGGAAATTCTTTAAATAAATGTGAAGCTTTCCTATTTATTTTAAAAATGCTTCAAAGTTTCAAATTAATGCTCTGTCTCTTAACAAAAGGTGTAATTTCAGACAAGTTGCTTTACTTATGTTTAAATTTATTTTGCAAAAATTATATATTCACAGTCATATGCCAAAGGGATGTGAAATGGAGATAAAATGTTTTCCCAGTATGCTCCAGGCCCTGGGTCTGGCGCCACATAGTCAGGTTATCTCTCCTCTCCTTCCCGCCTCCTCCTCCCCATCCTTGTTTCTCTCTTTTTCTTTCTTTGAAACAGGGTCTCAGCCAGGGATGGCCTTGAACTTGCAAAGCAGTGAAGCTGCCTTTAAATGAGTGATCCTCCCAACTCACCTCTGAGGGGAAGATGCCCCTTAACATCTGACAGGGTTTACATTTTCCAGTTCTTTCTGTTTCCACGTTGCCTCCTAGTTTATGAGTACTTGTCCTGATGTCCAGTGTGTGAAGGATTCAGAGGAGTCCCTCATTCCAGATAGGGAATCTTTGGTGTCATTACTTCAGTCACCTCTGGCACGAGTGCTTGCCTGTTCGACTCGCCTTTTCTTATTTCCTGCTGTTTCCCAAGTTAAAGAGTTAAAGGCCAGGCCTTGTCCAATACTCATGGTCTGAGATTTTATGGTGATTACACATATTAAAAATTGCAGGCCAACTAATATAAATGGGAAACACTTAAGTTTACTGAACTCATAAATTAAAATGTATGGTTCAGAAATCTAGTAATCTAAGCAGAAGGAAGAAAACACGAGTTCGTGCCCTGCTCAGTGAGTTCTTTCTGAACACTGAAAGGGATGGCTTGGGGTTATTTGGGGCAGGAGGGTCCAGTCTGTTTCCAGCAGGGTTACCTTTATTTGGAAAGTTGTTGGTGGCATCTTTGCTGGTTTCCTAGCTCAGCACTCATAGCCCATGTTCCAGCAGGACCCCAGGTCTCTGCTTCTTATGCAGCTAATGGATTCAGGAGTGACTCAGGACGGTGACTCGTGTGCCTTCCTGTGCACTGAGGGTCAGAGTCAGATGTGGCTGTGTCCCTTTCTAGCTGCTTTCCAGACCGCACAGCAACCTGGGTTAACAGGAATTTTCTTCACGGTTCTGTCTCTAAGCAGTTAGCAGACTTCTTCCCTTCTCAGTTACCACCAATACTGTAAGAGGTCCTCGGCTTATAGCATCTTATAGAGCATTTCAACCAGAAAACTTGCATGGAATAAAGGGTAGTTAAATGCATCCTCAAGTTGCTGTTTTTAACTGAGAGCCATCTCTGCTTTTAGGAAATCCGGGACTGCTACCAATCCAACACCCACACGTACTGGTAATGGCTGGCAAAGTATGGAGTCGGGGGCAGACGCTTTATGCTATATTCTTATTTCATTTCTCATCTGTCACCTACAAGCAGATGTCTTCTGCATGAATACCAACTTAGTGGCCAAGAGTATCTTGGAAAGGGAAAGCCAAGATATTTCCCATAATCCTTTGCCATCCTATATTTTCATACCTAGAAGTAACCAGAACGATTAAGTACCCAGGGCTGCCCTGCTGCCATTTCATTCTGGCATCTCCTGTTATTGGAGCTGTTGCAGGCCTTCAGAACACAGAAGAGTTGCTTCCTTGCCTCTGCTTGGGCCATGTCAAGTCATTCCAGGCTAGTGACGTCTACCTTCAAGTGGATTGTATTCAAAGCATCCCTTCCATATATGATGCCTTTCTGGTAAAGTTATCTGTTCACCATCCCATGTCTTGCCAGCTATACTTAGCAATTTTGTGAAGTAAGTCAAATGTCTAGGGCTATAAAAGTGACACCAAATCTTCCTTTAAAATATTTAGAGACACATAAATAGCTCATCTTTCATACTTAGACTCTGTTTCCCAGATAATTCCTGTTTCATCTTCTGGCTGGATTTCCTTTTACCTCCCACTATCTAACAAGTGCTTGGTGGTGATGAATTCAGGAGCCACAATTTTTGGAGGCTTAGAATTTGACCAAAGCCTCTGAACAGCAGAAAGAGGAAAGATGCTAAGATTTCAGTGTGTCCTTAGAGGCACATGGGAGGAAAGATATTTGGGCAGGAAAGCATACTGGCTGAGGCTTAACAGAGTGCTACCACCAGGCCATGGGTTCTCAACCTGTGGGTTGCGACCCCAGGGCTGCGTATCAGAGATCTTCTATATCAGATATTTACATTGGGATTTATAGCAGCAGCAAAATTACAGTTATAGAATAGCAATGATTTTATTTTTATGGCTGGGGATCACCATACATGAGGAAACTACATTAAAAGGTTGCGGCATCAGGATTGCAGAGAACCATTGTTCTAGGTGGTTTCACGTTTAATGGGGTGAACCTCTGATTTCATTCAACAAAGCATTGCTGGAGCCATTGTTGCATTTCTAACTCTTGTGGACAAAGTCAGAAGCCTTTTAAATTCATAGATGATGAAACAAATTTGCCAGATACTAAAGTGGTTATTAATACTCAGCGAAGGGCTGGGATGGAGGTCTGCTGGCAGAGTACTTGCCTAGGAAGCACAAGGGCCTCGGTTCCGCACCCACATAAGCCAGTGTGGTAATTAGTGTTTGCAATTCCAGAGGAGAGATTGTAGAAGGAAGCACTTTGCTGGGCTCTGTGAGCCTAACAATTGAGTTTGGTCTGACTCCTTAGTAAATAGTGATAGTTTACCTACTTAGTTTGATGCTTAAAATTGATTTCTTAGTCAGCATGCAAAGAGATGGATTCAAGTGTGATATTTTTATACATATGTCACTTAGTGGTTTGTTCTTACTCCCTCCCCAGGCCCCTATCTGCCCTCTTGCCTGTCTCTCTCCTAATTCTTTGCTTTCATGTCATACATATTCCATTACCTTCTTGTTCCCTCTTTTCAGACTTCTTCCTCTATTCATTCTTTTTTTATTAATTTATTCATATTACATCTCAATGGTTATCCTTTCCCTTGTACTCTCCCATTCCTCCCTCCCTCCCATTTTCCCCTTACTCCCCTCCCCTATGACTGTTCCTGAGGGGGACTTCCTCCCCCTGTATATGCTCATAGGGTATCAAGTCTCTTCTTGGTAATCTGCTGTCCTTCCTCTGAGTGCCACCATGTCTCCCCCTCCAGGGGACATGGTCAAATGTGAGGCACCAGAGTATGTGTGAAAGTCAGACCCCACTCTCCACTCAACTGTGGAGACTGTTCTGACCATTGGCTAGATCTGGGTAGGGATTTGAAGTTTACTGCCTATATTGTCCTTGGCTGGTGCCATAGTTTGAGCGGGACCCCTGGGCCCAAATCTGCCTATCATAATTTTCTTCTTGTAGGTTTCTAGAATCCTCTGGATCCTTCAACTTTGCCATTCTCCCATGCTTCTCTCATTTAGAGTCCCAATAGGATGTCCTCCCCTCTGTCCCAGTTTCCTGGTTAGTGAAGACTTTCATGGGACATGCCCCTTGGGCTAGTATGCAGATATAAGTGAGTATATGCCATTTAACTCTTTCTGCTTCTGGGTTAACTCATTCATTCTGATCATTTCTAGTTCAATCCATTTGTCCACAAATTTCGGGAATTCCTTGTTTTTAATAGCTGAGTAGTATTCCATAGTGTAAATGTACCACAGTTTCTTTATCCAATCTTCTACTGAGGGACACTTAGGCTGTTTTCATGTTCTGGGTATTATGAATAAGACTGCTATTAACATGGTTGAGCAAATTTTCTTGTTGTGTGCTGAAGCATCTTCTGGGTATATTCCAAGGAGTGGAATAGCTGGGTCTTGTGGAAGTCCTATTCCCAGTTTTCTGAGATAGCACCAGATAGATTTCCAAAGTGGCTGTACTAGTTTGCATTCCCACCAGCAATGAAGGAGTGTTCCTCTCTCTCCACCTCCTCGCCAGCATTTGGTGTCGCTTGAATTTCTCAGCCATTCCTCTATTCATTCTTTCAGTCCATTTTCTATGTTTATCTCCCCTCCCCACAAGTGTAAGTACATATTTAAGTATGGATTCCACTTGAGGGAAGGCATAATATTTCTTGGAGTCCGATTTATATCCTTTAACACAACGATCTCTCATTGCATCCATTTTCCTGAAAACGCCCTGATCTCATTTGTCTGTGCAGTTGAATACAATTCCACTGTGCACATGTACCATATTTTCCTTGCCACCTTTTTTTTTTTTTTGATGGTTAACCAGGGTAGTTCCATGTCTTAGCTATTGTGGATAGTGCAGCAGTTAACAAGGAGTAAGTATATCTGTGGTGTGCTGACCTGGAATTGTTTGTAGGTATATACAGGCATGGTATGGCTGAGCCATATCATGGTCCTGATTTTAGGTTATCTAAAGAATCTCCGTGTTGATTTCCATAGTGGCTGGATAAACTTCTGTACCAACATGCCTGGGTGACAGCTCGCCTATTCTTGCCAGCATGTGTTGTCATGTGTTTCCTTCATGACAGCCATTATGCCTGGGGTAAGATAGACTCTCAAAGCAATGGTCAAGAAAACTACCTGTGAATGAGAAAGACAGCAACATAAAAGTGGAATTCACCAAAGAAATTGAGATATTGAAAAAAAAAAGAAAGAAGGTAAAATTCCAACATGGTGGGGCGGTGGGCATGAAGTCTCACCTGAGGGAAGGAGCTACTGACACTGGTAGCCTCTGGAAAAGTTTGTTTTCTTAAAGGATGTGACTCCTGGTAGGTTGACCATGCTCTAGGGGATAGTCCCGCTCCCAAGACTATACACACAGCACAGATTGGAGACTCCATGAGGTTTTCTGCAGGTGTGCACAGGTACGCAGGCCTGCTGTGAGTTCACTGTGTGCTGAAGTCACCTTGTGCCCAGAAATCTGCATTTCTCAGCTCACTTCATCTGCTAGCTCTTACCTTTTCTCCCATTCTTCCATGAAGCTCCCCGAGCCTTGAATGGAAGGAGGCTGGTACAGATGAATCATCCACAGCTGAACCCTTTGACCAGGTATGACTCTTTACACTAATTCTTATCTACAGCAAAAAGAAGCTTCTCTGATCGAATTTGAGAGCAACACAAATCAATGGCTATAAATACAAACATTTAGAAGGCAGTTTGACAGCATGCCTATTTAACACAACAATAGCAGGCTCCCTCCTAGGGTCTATAATCTTCTCTAGTTTACAGAACCAGGCACAAAACCCTTCAATAACTGTCTGGCTACTATTGAATCAGCAGGTACATCTTGGTAGGCAGGTGGGTGTGTGATGGTTAGTCCTGACTGCCAATTTGACAGCATCTCAACTCAACTAAGAGGCAAGGCTCTCGGTGGATCTGTGGGAGTCTTTCTAGAAAGTATTAATTTAAGTGAGACGACCCTCTCCCAAAGTGGGAAGTACAAACAGGTGACCAAGATACAAAAAGGTCCCAAGAAAAAATGGTATTATCCACTGTCTTAGTCAGTTTTCTATTGTTGTGAAGAGACATTGACCACAACAAAGAAAAGCATTTAATTGGGACTTGCAGAGGATTAGTTCCTTATCATGGTGGAGAGCATGGGGCACGCAGGCAGACATGGTGCTGGAGAAGCAATTGAGAGTTCTATACCTGGCTCAGTAGGCAGCAGGAAGAGAGAGAGAGAGAGACAATGGGACAGGCTTGGGCTTATGAAATCCCAAAGCCTATGCCCAGTGATACACTTCCTTCAACAAGGCCACACCTCCTAATCTCTCTCAGATAGTGCCGCTCATGGATGACCAAGAATTCAAATATATGAGCCTACGGAGCCCATTTTTATTCAAACCACCACATACACCCACCTTTGCTTCTTGGTGGTGAACATGTCTAGAATTTATAATCGCTGCCGTCACCTTCCTCAATGGACATCAGCCTCCAGCTTCTTCTGCCTCTAATGTGTATTGAAGATTTGTGACTCTCTAGGCATCTTCCAGGAGGCTAGGACTACTGAGGCATCTGGCTTCAACCATTGCCAGGTTTTCAGATCGTCTAGCATGTAGCCATTGTTGAACTACTTAGTCTCTTTCAAGCTGGCCCATCTAGTGATTCCTTTTTTTCCCCTACTATATGACTTTCTAATGGCTCTGTGGTTCCTCCAGAGAACCCTGCCTAAAGTAATATAGTAATAAGAAAGAAAAAAACCCAGGAAATACAAGGTTGGAGGGAGACAAAGTGCTGGAAGAGCTTCACTCTGGGTCCTTGAGAACTGGGATCTTCCAGGTGTATGGAGGCATGGGGACCAGTTGGATTTATGCTTTCTTGTCTTTTTTATGGTTTGCACAGGCGCTAAGTCTGTACTGCACATGTGTCCTACACCTGCCAAAGCTGCCCTCATTTCACTAGCTTCTTTCCTCTGCTCATGAAGGGTTTCAATGGGCAGGAAAGATTCTCCAAATGTCCTGAGATTTCTCAGTTTATACCCCCTAGCGTGTCTAATGTTCTAGCTCAGGTGTATCTCCTGGTAAACTGAGATCCCTACAGACAGCCCTCTTTGTAGTTTCAAAACACATTAAGCATTAATCACCCTGCTGGAGGGACGCACCTGTGGATGGGTGGCAAGTAGTTGGCAAGAACACTGGAGTTCTTAGACTGTACAGTGGTAAAGTGTGTGGCAGATGGCTGGCTCTGGAGTGGAGGATGATTCCCTCGCTGACCTCAGACTCAGGGCTATCACATTCTAGCATGACTCTCCATTGATGCAGTCTGTTCCCAGGCAGCAAGGATGAGGCTACACTGCCTGGGCTGAGCCTCCTGCTGTCTGCACATCTTAGCCTGACAGACTCTGGTTCTCACTCCTTGCCCAGCTGTCTCTCACCCAGAGGCTGTCGCAGGTTGAAAACAGGTTCCCTGACTTGTAACTGTCTTCTGTTCTGAGGTCCATATGGCAACTCAGTTTTATACAATGGGTTAAAATAGAAGTCCTCTTTACTGATGACCCATCCACAGAAGGATCCACTCTCTTCAGAACCTGCAACTACATCTGAGGCATACAGCAGCTGCTGGCGTGTCCTGTGTGCAGCACAGCTAGTATCTGTTTACCAGAGACTTCAGAGATTTCTTGATTTACTTTCAGATGAGGTGTCTGCTGCCTTCCCTGTCAGGGATCTATGTGGCTATTATGTTCAGATCAGCTTACCTCTTTTCTTTTAATCACATCTCTGTTTTGTTTCTTGGGACTTCTCAGCTGCCCTATTCCTCCCTTTGTGAATCTTGAAATTTTTTCTTTTTTTGTATTTTGGATTGAGTTTACAGGTTTTTTTTCTTGCTCATTGGGTCATATTTCAACATGTATATTCAATCTAGAACATAAGGATTTGTTTTTCATTTTGAATTAATTATCTAAATAATGCTGGAGATTAAGCTCAGGATCTGTCACATGCTAGGTGAATGCCTAGAATTACATTACTAGCCCTCAATATAATATATTATTATATATTATACATCATATACTATATACTATGGTAAATGTTATAGAGACAGCCTCTAATCCACCATAATGTTTGAAAGTCCCTAATGTTGATGTTTTAAGACTTTTAACAAATTATTAACATAGAAAAATGATGTAATGAACTTTATTTGTTAAGAATTTAACTTTAAAATTATTGATAGATAACCAAGCTCTCTTCATCTATGTGTCTTCAACTCACCTACTCATTTGAGATTATTTTGAAGCAAGTCCTGGAAATTAGATAATTTAGTTAGTTAATTATGTTGGAGGATTGACTCCTTAGCATGTGTTATACTGGGCAAATGTTTTGCCTTTGAAATACATCCCCAGTCCTTGATATTCTTATCATCATTATTTTTTCAATATATAGTATCAATGTATAGTATCAATATATAGTATCAATATATAGTATCAATGTACATCTTAGGCTGACTTTTATAATAATTCTGCTTCCGACTCTGTGCTCAGCTAAGGGCTTTCTTTTAAATGAACCTATTACAGCATTATTATCACATGTAAGCTAGTTAATAATTCATTAATATTAATATACAAATGTTCACTTTGATCTGTTCACCTTGTTAAATTTTTTAACAGCTTCTTGGAGTCCAAATAATATCCATAGTTTGCCATTGGACCAGAACTCAATGGTAACTTTAATCAGATTCCATATGATGTCATATTTCTTCTATGTTGTCTTTCAGATGTAAGCAGTTAACTTATTTTTAGTATGATTAAAAAGGATTTTAAAGTACACTTGAAAGACTTCAACCCACGGAGGGTGTGCTACCGTTGGAGCTCATGTTCCCTGTGCCATCTGAGTATAGCCTATCTGTCTTGGCTCCTGAGCACTTTTAGCACAGTTAGGATGGTCTTTAATTGCTTTTTCTTGGTGCTCTGAGCAGCAGGTGTTCCAGTACGTCTTTCACATTCTTTGCCAGAATTAATTATTTTTTCTAGGGATCTTTAAGAAGAAAATATTTAAGGATAAAAATATGGGCAGCAGTGGGCTCACTGAATCCGGGTGGGCTGTTGATGTTTTGTCTTTTTAGTAGTTGCAGTTAGGGAATTTTGTTTTATGGTTTGGATCCTAAATGTCTCCCAAAGGCTTCATTATAAAGGCTTGTTCACTAGATTCTGACGTTCTTTGGAGGCAGCTAAACTTGTAGGAGATGTGGTCCACTGGGAGCAAACTAAGTCATCGAGGACACGCCTTTGAAGGCGTATGGGGAGTTCAATCTCTTCCTCTCTCTTTCTTCCCAGTCACAGATCACGGAGACGCGAACCTTTCTCTTTCTCCATCACGTGCTTCCCACATCCCATCACATACTGCATCACCACAGGCTCCCAAACAGTCAGCTAACCAACCAGGATCGGACCTACGCGCCCAGAGTAAGCGTTCCTCTTGTTGTTTCTCTTAGGTATTTTGCTGCGGCAACAGAAACCAGAAAGTGTGATCATTGTTGTGACCCCACCTAAAAGTATGATTCAGAGTGGCAAGATTTTGGGGAAAAAAAGTAGAGGAGCAGGCTAGAAAAACCCTAGGGAAAAAAAATCTTAGGAAAAACCCTAGCATGGGGTAAATGGAGAGCACTGGGGGATTCTGGGAACTTAGGAGACCAGACTTCTGCTACGAGCAGGAACAGTGAGGTTATTGAGGGTTCTGATGGAAATGAGAGTTTTCTGACAGTTGGACTAGAGGCCACTTATGTTACATTCTGAAAAATAATTGTGAGATTTCTGTGGGAGGCTGAGTTTCAAGGTGGTGGGTAAGATTGTTTGGCTAAAGAAATCTCAGTGCCACAGCTCTTTCAGGTGGTAGCATGGCCATTGCTAGCTGCTTTAACTAGATTTACAGAGGGAATGAGGGTCAAAAGCAAATTAAAAGGCAATTTGTAGATGAAAGGAATACTTTGAAGTTTAGCCAGGAAGCTATGGCTACTACAGAGATCAGAGCCATTAGAAATCTGAGTACGTTTTTCTGAGGTGGACGTAGAGACACCTTGAGGATATCTTAGCAGTTGGTAAGACCTCACATACTGAAGGCTCAAGGGTATAGTCTAAGCTGTTTAGGTCTTTGGTTTTAAAAAGCCACAGGGTGCCCTGACCACATAACACTGCCTAGCTGTGTAGATATGGTTCATGTAGCCCTGGATCTTGCTCCTACTGGTGCAGACTTGAATCATATTCATTCATTCATTCATTCACTTTCATTCATTCATTCTCTCTCAAAATCAAGCAAACAAGAAATCTGTCTATCTATCTATCTATTTATCTATCTATCTATCTATCTATCTATCTATTTATCTATCTATCTATCTATCTATCTTTCTATCTATCATCAATCTAATTATCATCTACCCACCTACCTACCTATCATCTACCTACCTACCTACCTACCTACCTACCTACCCATCATCTTCAGTACTGGTAAATGAACCTATGGCCTTGCTCTTACTAGGAAAGTACTCTATAACTAAGCCATATCCTCAGTCTTTTCTTCATTTTTTTATATTAAGACAGGGTCTTGCTAAGTTAACTAGGCTGGTCTTAAAGTCAGTCTGTATGCAGTACAGGAAGACCTTGCAATGGCCTTGCTTCAGCCCCTGAAGTAGCTATGATCACAAGCTTGTGCCATCAGACTTGTCACTGTCACTGTCACTGTTTAGAGACATGATGACTGCCAAGAGTTGTGGTGAAATGGATGTTCCCAACAAGATCTTAAGTGAAAGCATGGGAGACCACATAAGCATGGGAGGTTATGTATCACACAACACTGTTAGATTCTTGTAGGCAACCTCCAGAAGGCAATGCATGAAACTATAAGAAAGAAACCTTAACAAAGAGAAGTAGAGGAAACCCAAAAGGAATAGCGGATTGATAATGACAGCGATCAAGTGAGGGAAAGCAAAGAAAAATTAAACAGTGATAGAATCTCGTCGAAAAGGCAATGAACAATATATCTGGAGTATATTATCCCAAAACCAAGAGGCAAAATTGAGTGCCACCCTGCTTCTGAGAAGGAATTTAACACACAATGACCAAATAAAGTTATTGGCTTGTTTCAAACCATCAGAGCCACTTTAGGGAGAAAAAAAGTAGATTTTGGTTTTAATGAATGTGCAGAATTAAAAATATTGAGATATAAAGTCCAAGAATGTATGTTAATTAATGTCCCCCAGGATGATTACAATGTTGAGCTATGATTGAAAGCCACTAGCACATAACGGGAATACAAGAATTCATCTCAGTGGATATATAAGTGAGTCTCAGGGTTCCTGTGCCCTCCCAGGCTGGTCAACATTGCCAAATTCCCTCGCTTGCCTTCATTGGGTTACGTTGTAGATAAAACAAAACAATGGTTCTGAATTTTTGTCTGGGGTCATCTGTACCAAATGAATCCCCTTTCTGTTTGAGTCTCTTAAGACCCTACTCATAAATCAAAGTTGAAAGCTAAGAGATAGCCGACACCCTGGCTGCGTAGCTTGCCTTCTGTTTGAGAATGTTTCTGGGTTCTCGATGTTTGGCAGTCTTTCCAGCACATTCTAAATTAAATGCAGGAGTTGCTTCTCCTAGCAGAGTACTGGAATGAGTCCAGCTGAGAATCGATCCAGCAACAAACAACTTAATTTATGTAGGTATAAAAAGCCCTAGCCTCCGAGTGTCTGTAATTAGGACGACTCCAGCGGAGACTGAGGTGTGCTACGATGGACGTTCCTCCTTCCCTCTCTTTGCCCGCTGCACACCCACTCACCTGTTCTTTTAATAGACGATCACAGCCAGAATACTCAGGAAAAAAGTATTTGGTCTATCAAGTGGGCTTTTAGGATTTTTTTGAGTGACTAACTACCGGGAAACTGTGATAAGCTTAATGGATGAAGATGCTCTGCACAGGCCCTGTAAAGTTATAGGAACGTAAGAAGGGTTCTTCATTCAGAACACACATAAACTTCCACATTTTAAAACTGTAAAGTGGACCCAATGAGGGCCATAGTGTGTGTGTGTGTGTGTGTGTGTGTGTGTGTGTGTGTGTGTGTGTGTGTGTGATGTCTGCTTTCTCTAGTCTCTGCCTGGCTCCCTTCCTGAGTTAGTCAGGGTTGGCTTTTGTCTATGAATGACACAACTCCTACATACTAATGATTAAAACAACATAGACATTGATTTCTCATAAGGATGGCCCAAGGGTGAGCAGCCAGAGGTTGGCATGTTGAGGCCACTGTTATCCTGTGGCCTTGCCATGATCAAAATGTGAGCATTCTCTCGTGGTCCCTCTAGACATCGAGGTCAGCAGAAAGATGAGGGGGAAGAAAGACAGCAACCCCCCCCCACCTTTTCAACATTAATCATTAGTCAGAAATAAGTTTATCATGGAAGTTTATATTGCAAGAAGCCACAGGATTGGCTAAAATCTGGGATCTCATCAAAGGGTTATTGGAGACTAGATAATGCTGTGGGGGTCCCTGTTTTGAACCCACTTCCTTATAAGCTACCATTCTTATATGTTTGGGGTTTTAGTTACTGTTCTTGTTTGCTTGCTTGCTTGTTTTTTTTTTTTTTTTTCTTTCTTGATTTAGCCTTCAGGAGATATCCTGTACGAATTCTATATTACCTACATGTGCACACACATGTTTCTATTTTTCTAGATGGTCAGAATACTATAGAAAGCACATTTCTCTAGTTCTTGCTTGTTTTTTGTTTGTTTGGTTTTTTTTTTTTTTTTGCATAAAATGTACTTAGGAAATCATTCCAGAACTGTCAGTGTAGATATAGTATTTCCCCAACAGATTCAGAGTTTCCCACTAGATATTGAAGACCGAAGTCCTATTAGTGATGTTTAATTATGTTTTGGTAGCTTGGGTTATGAATACGTGACATTAGCCATCATCCTAACTCTGCACATGTATAAACATGTAGGATATTTTTCTAGATATAAATTTTGATAATGATTTTCAGCTCGCTCCCAACATGTTCCACATTGGAGCTCATCTACCTTATATGACAATGTCTATTTTCTCACATTCTCATCTTCCAGTGAGTTATGTATATATATAAATAATATATTTTGCTTTTCTGGTAGATGAAACATATTCCCTCCACCCCACTTTACGTACAGTCATCTTCTCACTCACTGTGACAGCTGCCTGCATTTCTTGTCCTGTGAACTCTTAGTGTTATTTATCTTTCCAATGAAATGTACATTTGCTCGTTAACTTGATATCCTTATATATGTGGAAAATTATCTTCTTTTGTCATATATGCTATGTGATTTTTTTCCATGTTTATCGGTTAACTTATTATGGAATATTTTTCCATGCTCAGATGTGGAATTTGCATGTCTCAAGTAGCTCAGTGATGGCTTTAACATCTCCAGAGCTTGTTTTTCTTGCTTAGAAAGGGCTTGCCTACTATGATATTAAAAGAAAAAAATCCCATATTTTATGTTAATAGATTTGTATGCTCAGGTTTTAGACTCAATTCTTTTATCTGTCTGGAATTCATCTTGTTATTAGAAATGAAGAAGGATTCCAATTTTACTTTTCTGCCAGATAGTTAATCACTTGTACCACCGTCGTTTATTGAATGGCCCCATCTTTTCTGCTCTGAATTAAAATGCCACCTTTATCATATTCTAAATTCCCATATGTGTCTTTGTCTATTTCTAGACTTATCATTTTGTAGCACTCATCTGTCTTTTTATGCAACATTACCAGAGTCTGCTACTCAGAGACATATATGAATATACCCGTATACTGCACAGAGACCATTTATCCTTGTTATTAATTATATTTTCATTTAAGTAATTAGAAATACTTATTTTAAAATTTGTAACAGTTTTTTTTTATCAACTATTTCACTTTCTCATATTTCAAAACAAAAATAACCAAACCAAACCAAACCAAAAAAGCACCGCCAAATTCCTCAGAACCTGTTTAGTGCAAAACATACTTCTGGTGTCATTAATGAGTAATTTAGTAGAAATACTATCTTCATAACATTGAATCTTTGATTTCAAGTAGTGCTAGCAAGATTTTTGTGGTTGTTGTTTACATAAATCCTGTCCAGTTTATTACTAGGTGTGCACTTTATTGTGAAGTTTGGTGTTTTTCAATACAGGAAAAAGTAGCTTTATCCATTTTGTTAATTTTTTTATGATGTTCAATGCATATTCCTGAATTTCTAGGTGTGTAATCACATCTGCTTCAAATAATAATAATTCAGACTTGCCATTATTTTTATTTTTCTTATTTCATTTAATGTAGTTACACTGAAAGGAGTTCCAAAATAAAATAAGAAAAACCTCTCTCTTACTTTGAATAAACCTAGTCTTTAAGCCGAATCTCTATAAGAGACACCAACAAAGCCCTAGTTGCTATGAGCAGACAGACCTGCCACGGTCAGTGGTGACTGTAAAGATGACCGAATCTAGAGTCACTGAGGGGCAGGTCTCTTGGGCATGCCTGTAGAGGTTTATCTTGATTCCATTAACTGAGGTGATTAGGTTAGACATGCCCACTGTGGGTGGCACCATTCCTTGGATTGGCTCAATTGTGGAAATGGAGAGAGGCAATTGAATAGCAGTGCACATTCATTACCTGGGCTTCCTGACTGTGAGTGCAGTGTGAAGAGCTGCTTCTCGCTCCCAATGTCTCGATTTCCCCACCATGATGAACTCTACTCTAACTGTAGGCCAGAGAAGCACTTTCTCCCTCAAGTTGTGCTAGAGCATTTTGTCACAACGGAGAGACTTGAGCACTGTCTCCTTGCCGTCTGCCTACTGTATCCCTTCTTGCCCATCACACTGGATCCCAGGTGAATGCTCCTGGGGTTAATGATCAGTGTCTGAAAACCCCTCACTATTCCTGCCTAACATTTTATTGTACTGATGAGAGATCAGACTAAGAGGGAGCAAATAAAGTCAATAAAATGCTTTGCCCAAAGTAACCAAACCAGAAGCAACATATGGGAAATAAATGAGCCCAGTCTATACTTATATTTACTTAATTAAATATTAAGAATACGATACCATGCATAAGTTTACAGATGAGAAATACTAGGGCCCAGGGAGGTAAACTAAATTACTGACTAAAACTTAGCCACACCTCTGAACTACAAAAATATCCCCTTTATTTTAAATGTTTGAAAACCATTGAAAGAGTACTATTCCATGATTTAAGAAAACCATATGAAGTTAAAATTTCAGTATCCATATTGCTGGATTATAATCCATGCTCACTCATGTATTCCCTGGGTCTGACTTTGTGCTAACAGCAAAGTTGAGTCTGATGATAGAGTCCATGAGCCCCGAGTCTAACCTGTTGGCTTCCCTGGTCTAGGCCAGCACAAAAATTCTTTTGTCCATTAAGCCAGGAAGTCTGGAAAATCCCCAGGGGCCATAAAAGATGCTGAACATGTCAACAGTTGTTGATGAGCAGTCAAATGAGGAAAAACAGCTCTCAGAGTTATCTGGTGTCTGTGGGACAGGAGGGCAAGAAGGTTTCATTTCTCATGGGACACCGAAGGAGGAGCAAGCAGAATTCCAGGTGGCACTCAGAGACAGCCCAGCATGTTCACAGAACTGAGGGAGCACCTGAAGACTGCCGACTATGAACTGTCCCTGTCACCCATTGTTGGCAGGACCTGGAAGAAGTGGCTAAATGTCCTGGTGCCTTGGTTTCTTCGTTTACAACAGGGCCTAATAGCTACTTACCTGAAAGACGGGCTGTCATGAGCCAATTGAAATGAATCCTTGATGTGAGTTAGATGTCTAGAGACCTATGACAGCAGCAACATCTCAGCTTAAAATAAACATGAAGGCCCTTAAGGGAAGAAAAGTCCATCTTGAAGGCTCCACAACTTGTTTCAAAGGCAGAGTGGCAGGAACTGTCAACGTGTTTCTGTAATTCGGAGCAGCTGCTTGTGATTGGCAACACAATGAAGTCATGGTGCAGATTTACTTATAAAGTATGAAAAGTCGATATCTCTCTTTATCCAATCCCAACTCCCCAAGGTAACTAGCATCACACGTAGGCATCATCCTACCTGGGCTCCCTTGCAAGGAAAGCCTGTAGCAAGACTTTGGCTGTCTTATGGGCAGACAGGCTACAAGGAACATCACAGGGAGCAGACAGAGGCAGGCAGAAAAGGAAATGAGGTGCTCATATGTGGCCATATGATCAAGATTCTGAGGTTCTCTTCCACCAAGATCCAGAAGAAGGATATAGTTTGATAGTCCTCAGAACACTGAACTTTGGGTTACCATATGATCCAGCACTGCTAAGCATCTACCCCAAATAAGCCAAAGCACATACGTGAACAGATACTTGCATATCAGTGCTCATGACAGTTTATTCACAATACCCAGAAGCCAGAAACAATGTATAAATGTCCATCAATTGATGATTGTATAAAGAAAAGGTGGTTTATCTGACAATGAAATGTTAAAACTTAAAAAGAATGAAATACTGATGTAAGCTACAAGATGAATGAACTTTGAAAGGCTGTGCTTGGCAAGTGAAGAGTGTCAGCAGCTCTCTACTGCTGTAAAAAAATGCATGAGGTGATCAATTAAAAAAAGAGACTTTGGAGGCTTGAGTTCATTATCAGTTGGCTCATTGCTTTGGGGCCTGTAGGAAGGCAACACAATGTGGTGAGAATTCATGACAGATAAAAAAAGACAGGTGACCAGATGAGTGTCTCACAGTTTCCTTCAAAAGCATGATCTCAGTGACAGAACTTCTCCCCATTCGGCCCCATTGCCTAAGGATGCTACTGACTTCCAGTTGCTCCAGGGTAAAGATGATGCATTCACACAAGGGACCCAGGATGCATTCTGGGAACAAACTGTGGCCTCACACCTTAAGCTAGAGTAGACAGGACAAAAGGGGAGCAATTCCACCTTTCTTTCCTTCTTTCTTTTTTCTTTCTTTCCTTCCCTCCTTCCTTCTTTCCTTTGTTGTTGTTGTTGTTTCTAGACAAGGACTTTCAACGTAACTCAGGCTAGCTTAGACGTCACCATTCCTTCTGCCTCAGCCTCTTGGTACTGGGATGCACTACAACACCTGGCTTTATTATATAGAATAATTGTTATTACAAGGACAGAAACTATATTAGAGGTTATCAGGGACCAAAGATTAGGAGAATGCAGAACTACTGGCTTATGGGTACTGACTTTAACATAGAGTTTATATTGGGGATGATATGGAACTTCTGGAAATAGACACGGGTGCTGATTATATAAGATTATAAGTGTATTTAATGCTATTAAGTTTTACGTTGGAAATAGTTATAATGGTAAGCGTATTTCCTGAATATTTTATGCTAGTTAATAAAAGGAATGGCTCCTGGACCTGCTGACACATGCTAGCAAATGTACGCATTACTCCCTATGTCCACCAGTTAAGTACTGTTTCTAGTAGCAGTTCCTATCTTGTCCTACCTGGCTAAGTGGGCTTCCTAGGAAGACCACAAGGTGGAGTGCGGTGAGACCATGAGCAGCTTTTTTGGTGCATTGTAAGCAGTATGGGCCAGAACTAATGTGGAACCATCCACCACACATCTGCCTGAAATCAGAGATGGCTGAGTGGATGAGACTTGGGGTCCAAAATGTTTCCTGTATGTTCTTTAGACACTTACACACATAGATGTACACTAATAATTTATCTTACACAAATATATATGAAATCATGGCCGTATTGTTTGGCAACTAGCTTGCTTTTCTCATGGACACTGATCTAATCCTGTAGTTAGAGACACACCTTGGTCTCCTTCATCTCGGCAGGATAGTAGAGTGCATGGAGGTGGCAGAGATTTTTACCCACTATAGTTGTGCTTCTGTTTTCATAACAAAAGGACTCGTGTAAAAGACACTGATTAGTTTTCCGTCTCCACATCTAATGACGTACATGGTATGTATGTGGATGTGTGTGTGTGTAAGTGTATTTGTGTGTGTGTGTGTGTGTGCGTTCACGTGTGTATGCATGTGTGTACATGTGATGTGTGCATATGTGTTTGTGGTGTGTGTATTTAGTACATGCACGAGTATGTGGGTACACACTGTCATGCACATGCCAGTGAAAATGCCAGAAGAAGATGCTGGACGTCTTCCCTTGTGGTTCCCCGCTCGGACACAGGGTTTTGCCCTGGTCTAGAGGCTCACTGTTTCATCTAGGCTGGCTCACTGGCTAGTCCCTAGAACTCACCTGTGTCTGCTCTCATGGACATGCGCCATGGCCAACTTTTTATGTGGAGACTGGAAATTTGAACTCAGGTCCTCATAGCAAGTGCTATTACTGACCTAGATCCCCAGCCCTCTATGAAGTCATTTTCCTGACATGTTCAATGTAGATGTCCCCTGCTGTCATCCTCCTCCATGCCCGTGCTTGTTGTTGTTTCCAGGGGGGATATATTCTTTGCTTTAAGTCACATAGCTTTAAAATGATAAGCCAGGTCAAATCGTGATTTTAAGATAGAACAAGGCTCATTTTTCCTTGCTTTAAAAAAAATGTGTTTTTCCAAGCTGCCTGCTCTTGAATTTTCTGTAAGCAGGAAAAAAATGCTCAAAAAATGTTTAACTTGATGTTTGAAGAAGATATCTACTAATTATAGTTTGCAGGCATGTGCAACAAAATAACACACATGTGGATTACAGCGCTGTGCATTCTTTGCTCACACTGAGTGAAGTAGGCTATTATTAGTTGAGCATTATGTGGGCAGACATAAATGAAGGGATTGTAACAATTAAGAGAAAAGACATCGTTTTTCTTCTTTTCATGTCAGTACATTTTAATGCCTTTCAAAAGCCAATCTCACTTAATTGAAATCATTTCAGGAGGCTTAGGAGTACCTGTGCCGAGCTTTTATTAACCCATGTAATTTAGAGCTGACATTGGGGACCAAGATAATGAAGTATAGTGTTTATGTTAGTTGGAAATCAAAAAGCACAGGAGAATGGAATCCCGGCCATCTTGGGTTCTAGCTGCCATAGCAAAGTACGATAGAACAAGCGGCTTGACAGGATGTTTCCACATCTCCTCTAGAGGAGGGGGCATATAAGGGCCAGGCACTGGCAGACTCAGTGTCTGCCGTGGCTTCTCTTTCTGGCTTACAGACAGTAGCTTTTCATAGCATCATCACCTGGGAAACAAAGGACATTCTGCTGCCTCTGCCTGTAATGGCCTTAATCTTATTGTAGGGATGCTACCTCCATGACTTCATCTAAAACACGAGCCACCACACCTAGTCTTTGTGTTCTAGCACTCGCCGAACCAGAGCCACAGCCTTTGCCATGTATTTCTCACATTAGCATAAAGACAAAATAAATTACAAACAAAATACTAAGATGTAGAACCAATAAAACTTAAATTATGTTGACCAGAGATTATATTTTTCTCACAGTAAATTGGCCATTAGAATTGGAAAAACATCAAAAGGCATCCACCATTAATTCCTACAGACAGTCAGGGTCCATAGCAATTAAGTGTATTTGTAAATGTAATATTCAGCATCTTATTAATGACTTTCAGTCAGTGAAATTGTTCAGGTGCCAATTTTAGTGAAGTATCATAACTGAGTTACCTACTTGAAGATGAGGTAACCATACTGCCTTTGCCCCCTGAGTCCCACGTTACTGATTAGCTAGCTATATTACTAACAGAAAGCAAAACCGAGAGTTTCCTGGATGAGTTACATGTTAACTACCAATCCAATTATTTCTTATCTACCATGCACAGTTGCTGCTGCAGCCTGAAGTCAGGTTCTCATGGGCTGGGCAAGTCTGCAGCTGCTGCCCTGCTCCACAGTGCTTTCGTTTTCCGTCTGCTTTTCTCCTTGAACAGTCACGTGCACTGTTCACAGACGGTGTTAGCGGATGTAACAGGCAAGCCCTGCTTTTCAGTGGCAGAATCCAGAAAAGCTCACATCTCACTGTCGTCGCACTCTGGTTTGAAGCATTTGTGTTTGTCTTTTAATGGTCCATGCTGCCTTCAGACTGTGGCTCTATCCACCTTTGCTCTTCAGGGACCAACTGCTTAGCCAGCAAAGCTGACTGAGGACTGTGTGCTGCGGTAGAATTTGGGGTGTAGTTGCTACCAGTGGTTAAAGTCTAGCTGGCCTGTGGTTGAGAATGAAACAAAAGTCTACATAGAAAGCAAAGTATCAAGGAAACTTTGTTTTAAGGCAAAACGACAGCTCAGGTTAGAAGATATTCAGAGGAGGACAATGGGCCACAAGAGTAAAAGGACACTAAGGGCCCTGATTATTGTTTTGGGGTTCAAGAAAAGGAGGAAATTGGTTATGGGGGATATACTTAAATGGCTTTCTGTTTCGATTGATGGGATTTGATTATTTCATCATTCACTGCACATGTCCCTTCCCATAATGCATCTAATTTTAATTGCACTACTGGGCGGGCCCTATGCCAAACAGTAGCTGGCCATCACAAAGTGAATTCAATTGCATTTTTTGAGATATTTTATCTCCTAATGCTTTGTTTGGGATTGGTTTTGCCTTTTTGTTGTTGTTGTTGTTCTTTTGCTGTAATACTCTTTTTTAGATTATGTGTTTTTATGCTGTGTGTTTCTTGTGTGGTATGTATGTATGTATGTATTTATTTATTTTGTTGTTGTTTTTCTTGTTGTTTTCCCTTGTCTGCTTTGTTTTATTCTGGTATGATTATTTTTGTATTTGCCTGTTTGTTTTCTAAAGAGAGAGAGAAAGAAAAATTGGATGGATAGGGGTATGGGGAAGATCTAGGGGGACATGAGGGAGGGGAAACTATGATCAGAATATGTTGTATGGAAAAATACATACACACACACACACACACACACACACACACATATATATATATATATATATATATATATATATATATATATATACGTATGTAAACAAGTAACGATTTTTAAAGGGGTATAAATTTAAAAGAGAGCAAGAAGGAGCATGTGTGAGGGTGGGAGGGAGGAAAAGGAAGGGGAAAGGACAGAATTCTATCATAATCTCAAAACACAAAAAAAATCTGATGACAATCTGAAGGGGAAAAAAGAGAAGAAAGGAAGCAAATTGCTCCAGTCCCTACAGAGCCCCAAGAAGAAACTGACCTCAAAGAAATGAGGTGATGCCCTTCAGGTTCGTTCAATCCCCATGGTACTGGTCTGCTGTCTTCAAGAGGATCACACTGTTTCCAAGGAGACAACCACTCCTGGAGGCTATAGCAGAAGAAAAGGCTTCTTTCTCTGTCTGTCTTTTGCAAAAGTGAGGAAATCTCTTCAGGAGGTCATCACTGGACTCGTCTCTCAACTTACTGACTAAAAATGTATCACATCCTTGAGTGTGGTAATGTTACCTGCAATTCTCCCTCCTGAGGAGCGGAGGCAGGAGGACTGCTGCAAGTTTGGGTCGACCTGGTCTACATAGTAAATTCCAGGCCAATCTGAACTTCAGCATGAGGCCAGTACACAACCAGACAAACAAATAAGCGACCAAAAAATGCCACGTGCTAAGAACCAATCTAGCCACTGAGGCACAAACAGGATGCCATCCACCAGGGTGTACCACTGAGTGGGGTTGAGAGTTGCGTTCCTTGATGGGTAGATAGCTGGTTCTGTGGACACAAAAGAACCAGCGGTAGACCATTGTGGGGCATGGGGTCCAACACAGCTGTAATCTCACACTTGGGAGAATGACATAGAAGGATTATAAATTAAGCACAGCTTGGGCTACATGGAATGCTCTGTTTCAAAAAATGTTGGAGGAAATAAAAATAGATAACCTTTCTAAATTTTGGCCTATTTAGGATAACAGCTATTAAAAAGATCACTATAGGCCTGGAAAGATGTCTAGGCAGTTGAGAGCATTGGCTGCTCTTCCAGAGGACCCAGGTTCAGTCCCAGTACCCACATGGTGGTTCACAAGCATCTGTAACCCAAAGCCAGATGAGAGCAAGAGAAATACTTGCTAATACCATTCACTGAGAACAGCATCTTCAAGACTGACGCTGGGACCTATCAACTAAACAAAATATGGCTTGGGCAAGTGGATAGAAATAAAAGGACGCATGCGAATTCAGAGATTGAGGGGGCAGGAAGGTTGTTTATTCTTTTCTTCAGCGCCACTAAGAACTGGATAATGAGTGGTTCACACCATGTAAAGGTTCCTCCCTCATCCTTCCTTATGCTCTTATCAATGCATCCAAGCACCATAAAGTCACGCTGAAAACAGGGACGCCATCACAATAGTGGTTATCCCATGCCAGCTCTCAGGCGCTGAAGATATTTCATAAGGAATAGAAATGAAATTCTAGGAGATTTATAGATAAGTCAAATACTGTGCAGCCTTTTAAGCAGTATTTTCTCTTCAAATATGTCAAAGGCATGTAAGTATGGGGGGGCGGGTGACGAGTCCTATTAGTAATCATGAGAATGCAGGTCATGGAAACACTGAACTTGTCAAACTGGGACTCTTTTTTTAAAGCTTACTACCGACAGTTGCTGAGCTTAGGGAAGCAGGTACTTTGCTGTGCTGATGGGGATGTACTTCCTGTGTCCTTTCTGGTTGCCACTTTTATCATTGTGTGACAAAGGGTTGTTTGCTGTCACTCTCCTCCCTACACCCCAGCATCACATACTGCATGGACTGTATTTGCTACAGCTGAGTCTATCTTGGGCTCAGACCACTAATTTTTCACCAGATGCATATTTAATTTTTATAAACCTACCTAAATATCATTTAATTTTTATTAATAAGTGTTTTAAGAAGCAAACATAATCTTTAATTTCTCATTTATGTTTCCAGGAATCTACATGAAAGATATGAGCTATATATCAAGAATTTTAAATAAAGAGGTTTATCTTACTGTAGAGTTACAGACTCAACAAGAAAAAAAGTGTTAGAGAAAATAAACATAGATATCAATAAAGGATCACCTTTCTAAATTTTGGGACATCCAGGGTAACAGCTTTTAAGAAGATCATTGTAGGCCTGAAAGATGGTATGGCAGTTGAGAGCATTGACTGCTCTTCCAGAGGACTCAGGTTCAGTTCCCAGCACCCACATGGTGGTTCGCAAGCATATGTAACTCCGGTTTCAGAAGATCAAAGCCATCTTCTGGAGCCTCAGGCCCCAGACATGCATGTGGTGTACACATATACATACAGTCAAACACTCATACACATAAAAAAATTAAATCTTTAAGAAAGATAATTGAAAAACAGTACCAATGAAAGTTATTTATAATATATACTGTCAAATCAAACTAGTTTCTGTTTAAAAACATGGAGAGATAAGTGTGTAGGAAGGCACAGTGAGGATATGTAGCACAGTGTGAACAGCCATAAGTCACTCTAGTGGCAAAAATAGTTCATTTATAGCTATTATTCACTTATCATGAGTTACTGTTTGTTTCCTTTGAGACAGAATCTCATGGAGATGTCACAGCAAGGCTGCCTGGCCTTGAGCTCACTTTGAAACTGAGGAAGGGTTTTGAACTTCTGATACTCCTGGCTCCACTGACTGAGTACTGTGAATACGTGCCTGTTATACCAGCCCGCTTTAATGACTGTTTCATTTTCTTTTTTAAGTAATAAGAAATGGAAATAAATATCTTTTTGTTTAAATGAATCCTTTGAGAAGACAATGCCATTTGATTGCTTCTCATCAAATGTCTCTTATTTTGGTAAATAATGATATTGTGATAAAGATATAGACTTTGTCAACCAACCTAAGCATAAAGAACCAATTAGTCATATTTCTGTGATGGATTGTGGGCTGTGTGTCTACTGTGCTGTCTGCGGAGAAGATCTAAGATTTAAAATATTATAAAAAATTACAAAAATAATCTCTTTTCTGTGTAATTATGCAACTGTATCTTTCACATCTGGCCTGCACGATTCTTCTGTTACTTCTAAAGTTGAGCTTCTGCCCTGTGACTCCTGTCATCAAGAATAGCAATGCTGAAGGAGAGCTCTTCCCGGCCCCTCTCCACAGAGCTATATAAAGGTCTTTGTAAGCACACTTATCAATAGGGTGTAGGAGTCACACCACTAATTAGAAGACATAGCTATCCTTTTGTCAAAGAAATGCAGCTTGCTTTAAAAAAAACACCTCTAAGCAAAAATGGCATTTATCATGTGACTGGATGTTATTCAAAGCTGATTAAAAGCAGTGGGGTCCTATGTTGTCTTTTTTGGCCAATCCCTGATGCTGTGAGTGACTCACTGCGGTATGTTTAACACCACCCACTTGACACATGGGATCTATTGTCTGCAAACACATTTTGTAAGGTCCATCATGTCCATCAGCAACTTTGAGGGGATGCTGTGTACTCTGTGGGAGAATTTACTCATCCTTTTTGCTCTTATCAAGCCTTGTTCCCATCACCTGACCCTCAGCCCTTGACCCCAGCATTGCATCATTTAGAAACTAGAAGGCATCAGGCAGAAAGGAGCCTACATTTTACATAAGCTACAGCCTGACCTGCATCAACTCTCCCCTCAAAGAACAATTCCTTTGCTAGCTGTGGCTTTCATCTTAACCTGTGTCTTTAGGGACTGTCCTCCACTTACTTTTCTCTTCTTCATCTCAACTTCCTTCAACAGTGGGGCCTTCTGTGTTTCCTTGAATGGCATCAATGAGATGGCAGCCTCCACTAAGTAAGGGTTTTATCTATACTGAACATGGGACTGACAGCTTTTAAACACATGACATTATTTTTCCTAACCCTCCTTTTCATCATGTTTTCTGTACATAGGAGGAAACTGAATTTCAGAAGGGATAGCAACGCCCAGGATTTTGCCCCGAGTAAGCAGAATAGCACACATTCAAAACAAACTCTGTGGTTAAGAGATTATATCTAATCAAGGGTAATCTCCAAAAAAAAAAAAAAAAAAATCCCCTTTGAACTTGGATAGTATCCATCTACCACACCATGGACAACTTCCTGTAGACTTGTGCATACTTGCTGCCTCTCCTTCCTTTGCACGCCTCAACCCACAGCATCTTGGCATATGCCTCCCAGCACTGAAACTGCTTTGGGCAACATCACCATTTACCTTCCTGGTTCTTGACGTTTTGGTTGTGGGCCTAGCCTTTTATGACTAAGTCATCTCGTGAGGCCTCCCTTGATATTTCTAAGTCCAAATCTTGGTTCCTCCATCTTACCGTGGCTTTTAGCACCCTTGACATTGTTGACAATCTTGGCTTTGAAGCAGTCTTTCCAGGGGCTTTTATAAGATACCTACCTTACCTGTTTCCCTGCTACTAAGCTATGGGATTGCAGGTTGCTCCATTTCCTGTGTCTAGCCCTCTGTTCTGGAAGTTTCATGCTTCTGTGAGAGAACATCTGATATGCCTGTTGTCTGTAGCCATTTGCTACTGAGATTGGAGCATGTGGGAAACCTGTGTCAGATAAGAAAATGAGAGAGGGGAAAGAGGGAAGGAGGGAGAGAGGGAGGGAGGGAGGGAAGGAGGGAGGGAGAGAGAGAGAGAGAGAGAGAGAGAGAGAGAGAGAGAGAGAGAGAGAGAGGAAATGAAGAGTGAGAAACACATTTCCTTTACCTAGGCCTCATCTCTTACCATGTCTACTCCTTCCCAGTACTCTACTCAAGTATATATACATCTGTGAACTAATACACTAATGATGTCAGAACCTGCATCCATGAACGTTGCTCTATTGGGATCAAGCTTTCAACACATGTGTATTTGAGGGAACTTCATGTCTGAACTATAGCCATCCTTCATGAGTTAGCTCAGGTGTATCCTCTCTTCGCTATGACACCATCCTGGAGCTCTCATTTACTCCCAGGGTTTCATTTTCACAGCTGCTAAAGCCCACTCTGGCTCTAGCCTGACTGTAGCCTGACCTTTAGATTTGAATGCCTGCGGCTTGTAGGACTTTTGACTTTACATGGCTCTTAGGCATGTGGAGCCTTATTTCTCTAAGCATGCCCCTTTCTGGGCTTTTCTTTTCCTCACACATAAATTGGAGAACATATTCATTATTATCTGATAGGGGTAGCCTAAATATTAAATGAAAAGATATGTGGAAAGTACTTTCCTATGGAAAGTGTCTCTCCCATGGAAATCACCTAGCCTATTGGGACTAAGAGAATTGTGACTCTATGAAATGGACCCTAAAATGTGTCATCAAACACATTTGTGGGCCAGCTCTGTGGTTTGCTTTCCTCAGGGATCTCTCACTTTCTCACCTTATATCCATATATCCACAAATACACACACACACACACACACACACACACACACACACACACCCTCAAAGAAGCAAATGAACTTGTACAATAGTTCCCCTGATCCACAGGCAATACACCCCAAGCCCCAGAGTGGTTGATGATTCCATAGCTTGGCTTGATCCCTAGACAAGCTCTTTAGGAATTGCAGTATACCCAACATGCCTGTTATTAATCTTTTCTTTCTTTTTTTCTATTATTAATCTTATTAATTGATTTGGCACAACAAAATATCACCAAGACTAAATAATCAACCAACAGATTAATCATGACTTACATCCTAGTGAAGGTTGTAGGAAGGTACTCCCTGACTCCAAGGCCCCTATTGCATTTTCTCCTCAAAGGAATTCTTTCCAGCTTCTCACTGGCTTATTGGCAATGCCAAAATTACCGTGCTTATGCTTTGGGGGCATTAGGAAGTAAAATAAGGATGCTTGAACCAAGCAGCGTCATTTGATGAGAGAGAGAGAGAGCTCTAAATTGATTAAAGAAAATGCAGTGTGGCATTCCCTTGATGGGGAGGCCCGGTGGCACTCAGAGGAAGGACAGCAGGCTACCAAGGAGAGACTTGATACCCTAGGATTATATACAAGGGGAGGAGGTCTCCCTCAGTAACAGTCATAGGGGAGGGAAATAGGGTGAAAGCAGGAGGGAGGGAGGAATGGGAAGATACATGGGATGGGATAACAATTGAGATGTAATATGAATATTATCAATAAAAAAACTACAAAAAAAAAAAAAGAAAAAAAAGAAAGAATAAGAAAGCGCAGTGTGGGCACCTAGGACTTGGGTGACTTGCATCCCATGTGGGATGAGTTTCATACTACTGAGAAAGACACATAATTACAAATGTTATTGTTTATTTATGGATTTCCATTTAATATTTTTAGAGCAGAGTTGAACATGGCTAACATAAGCCATGAGACTCTAGACTGTCAGTAAGGGAGCACGGTGGCCTTTTAAAAAACATAGTCATTTTATAATTTAGTTTTATTTCACCATTGATGTCAGTGCCTTCATTATCTTGTCAAGACTCTCATTGATGCTGGAGGTTGAAGCCTACACCTCCAGCCACATGGGTTCAAGAGACTCAGCCTTTCTACTCTCTCCCATTTTCATAGTGACCAACGCCTTTCCACAAGCTTGCTCACTCGCACTAAAGGTGCTCTCCTCCTATCAGATGGTGAGGAGAAGGATGCACTTTACATTTGGAAAGCTTCCTTAACCTGTTAAAATCCCTCTATAATTTTTAAATTCTAGAATGTATCTTCTGATTATGATTGTCCATGCATCTGTGACATTGTCTTTACTTTAAGACACCTTCTCAGATGTTATCAAAACACCACTTACAGATTTTTTTAAATGCTCTATTCTGTTCTGCAATTATTTCCCTTTCCCCAAGCCAGTTATCTTTCTTATTTCTCCACTTTAAAGAGTGCATCCCATTGGTTTCCTCCTTTTAGACATTGCACACTTCCAGAGTAAATATAGTGAGAGTATCAGACAATTGCCTTGTGCTCAAAGGACTCCACTTAGGCAGAATAACAGCCAGGCACAGTGCAAAGCTTGCCAGGACAGATCTAAAAATCTAAAGTCATGTTAATGTTGGATGGGCAGAACATCTGTGCTGCAGCATACCAGTTATCAAGGAGAAGAAAGCATGGGCAAGATTTACTATGACATGCTCAAAATGCTGACACTCATCCACAGGATTGAATGTTAGAGTTAACCATGGTGAGGGTGTCTCTGCAAGCTGTGGTGGGGGAGCCCGTCAACGCCCTGAAATTCTTTTTGACTGTTGTTTGTAGGCTCAAGAGCTACTGACAGCACCATCAAGGAAGAACACAATTTCAAATAGCAGAGTAGCTTTTTGTGACATCACATTTTATAAACTGCAAGAATCTGTGAATTGTAAATGTACCTTTCGTTTGTGCCACTATGAAAGAAAGAAAAATTGCTACAGTGTAAGGCACTGATGCTGCCGATCACCTTTTTTTTTTTTTTTTTTTTTAAACTGAGGATGGAGATGCCTAACTGTTTTGGGAACATTTGAAGAGATAAGCTTGTGGAAATTGCCTGGCACCAAGGAGCAGCTCAATATGCATTCCTGTCTTTGTTCTTTCTAACAGGATGCTGCAAATTACCTCTGCCCCTAAGACAGGGCAGTAGTATCCACCATATTGATGTTAGAAGGTTCCATGAACCTAGTAGTAGTCACTTGAATGCATGCATTCATTAGGGTCAGAGCCTGGGCCTTGCCAGCCCTAACAAACCAATGTCAGTCACTCATCCTCTTAATTCGTTTTAATAGTTAACAGCAGACAACACATTATATTCAATGTGGCTGCACTAAAAAGAGGAACTAACAAGCTCGGTGAACCCCTATGTCCATTTCCAACTGCTGACATGGGCCTAGGTGTAAGTGCAAGGCAAGAGGTGTGCAGGTCTAAGCAGCCCTCGGCACACTCTGCTCTGGTCTCTTCCCCATGACGGTCTAAGAAGCTGTCGGCACAGTGTAACTTCTCCTTTGAAGAGACAAGTCCCTGCTCTGGCTGACCCCAGGCCTCGGTGTTTTCCTTCTCTCAGAAAAAGATTCCTGGAGAAATTTCAGTTCTTGGATCCTTTATGCTACTAGTATAAGAGGCAAAAGGAGGAGGTCACCAGCCTCTTGATAATACGCCCATTCCTGCCAGGGGGCCACATTGAGTACGACTGTGAGTTTATATGTAGCGATATTATTGAGGGTACCTGCTCTTCTATCAGATTGGCCTATGATGTTACCTAACTATTGTATTTTAGTGTCCTGGTACCTTATTTATTACAGACCTAGAGCTAAAAAGAAGAAAGCTGCTAACACTTGGGAGGCAGAGACAGGACGGTGGCATGGATATGTCAAAGGCCAGTTTGGGCTTATATAATAAGGTCTAAGACAACCTGTATATAATAAGACTGTCAAAAATATAGAGGAGAGAGAGGAGAGAGAGGAGAGGAGAGGAGAGAAGAGGAGAGGAGAGGAGAGGAGAGGAGAGAGAGGAGAGGAGAGGAGAATATACAGAAAATGATTGGGCCAAAAACAATAAAGAAAAGAAATCCTGATTATCACAGAATTTTATATAAATTAGTACTTACTAACGTGTTGCATCTAGGCCGACCAATACTTGGTAAATAAGGATCCTTCCTGTCAATATTGTGATACTTTCTACATGGAATCATGGAATGAGCACATGGAATAGAGTAGATTTTTTTTTTCAAATAAACATTTGAATGAGGTTGGATTGAAACCAGTTTTAAAATTTAAATTAGCTAATGAGAAAACCACTCTTTTCAGAAAAGAACAAGTTAGAAGGAATAAAAACAGAACTGAGAAAAAGAATGGAAGGGAAGTCTTCCTTGGGACCTGCCAGATGTCGAAAGTTTTAGCGCTCCTCTGCCATAGGAAGCACACTGCTGGGTGAGGAAGAGACACTGAGAGCAGGCAGGACAGGCTCCACTGCCATGGAGAGCTGACAAGCCAGCTCTGATTTGTTCTGAAAGACACAGGATGGGTCTCCCGGCTAACTTTTATTATCCTCTTTATCTCTTACATTTGGCCTCTGTGTTCTACTTCTTATCTGTGGGAGATGTTAAGTCATTTATTAGGGGACTTTGAATCCTATCTCACCACTGCTGCGCCTGGCGGTTTCATTTGAGCTCCAGGTTTCATTGTTTATTGGTTTGGTTATCCGTGACCCACATCCCCCAGAGAAAATGGACCTATGATAGGTAGGAAATTATTACACATCAGTATGACATGAACGCAAATGGTAAAGAAATAAACAGATTAAATGCAATTTCGTGCCTGCTTCTGGGCCTATTATGACCGCATTACCTCTGATGTGTTTATGAAGCCGTCCCTACTTCGTAACGGATGGAAAGGGGTGAATGTGGTTAACTTACATTCTGTGCTCTCTTCTGCTCTTCTCCGGCTTCCACACTAGTGGCTCAAATACTGCAGTGGGAGAAGCAAGTGGTGGTGGCTGGAGCCCTCTGGAGAAATCTCTTGCCATTTTTTTCCAGAAGCATCTTGATACTCCTTTAGTAGCAATAATGACACTGGTTTTTGAAACAGCCATTGTTATTTTTGTGTTCCTCCCACATACTTAGGCATTTTGTGTCCATTACCTTCACAGCAGTTATGGAAGCCAGATAATAATATTCATTTTTCCAGTGTTGTTATATAATATGCTAAATATATAATGGTAATAGAATTAGTGTGGATTAATTACTTTCCTTAATATTTTGAAACCACCTTGAGTGCATTCTTTACCAATTTTTTTCCTTTTGGGAGGAGGTTATAATTATTTTTTTATTGAAAATAATTTTTCATACAATATATTCTGGTCATGGTTTCCCTTCCCCAGCTCCTCCAAGACCTCCCTGCCTCCTTATCCACCCAATCCCATGCCATCCTTCTCTCTCAGAATCATTTTAAAAATCAGGCTCTCCCTACATAGTCTTAGCCGGCCTGGAACACATTATGTAGACCAGGCTGACTTTGAACTCGGAGAGATCTGCCCGCCTCTGCCTCCCAGTATTAAAGACATGCACCACCATAGCTAGAGTACCCTCATACAAACTTAACAACATCACAAAGCAACACAATCACAGTGAACCACAGTTGAGTATATTCTTTACCAGTTTTCAAGCCAGGGCTCTGACCTCTAGTAGGAGTCCTGTGGGACAGGCTGGCGGACAACATCTTTACATAGGCAGGAGTTGAGCCCGACTCACATTTCGGCCTATGACTTTAGCTTATTTTCAGATTATGCCACAAGGCGCTAAAAACAATACTGTGAAAAGTCAATACAATCAAACCTATTTGAAGATGCTTCAGACACTGAGCGGGGTCTCACTGCTGTGCCTTTTAAATGTGTCTGAAATAAGCTGTTAGCTGGCAATGAGAGATGAGGAGAAATTGTTCCAATGTTTTGTGAGGAAATTATTGCTTTCGGCTGAACAAGTCTCAAGCAAGGCTGAGAATAATAATGCATGGCCATGACCTGCAGTGACTGAGCCTGGACCCTCCTGGCCAGCCGCATGTGTCACCCATACTCTATACCTAGACCCTTGGTCCCCCACACCTCTGAGATGATTGGCATCCTGCTGGTTCCAGACCAAGTCAGAACATATTAGTGTTGAATCATACACAGGAGTCATTGAGGAAAAGCTATGGGAGGAGATCTACCCAGCTCATGTTGTCTGTGGCAGTATGTTTTCTACATGACATGTTATGGACTCAGTCTCATATAGACGGTATTATTAGGGCTCCAGAGTATCCAAGATCACTGATAAATGCTTGTTTATCTTACAATGCCTTCTACAGAAGATTCAAACTGCTGGACATTTGATTGATCATAAGGAATGTAAATGCCCCCAACCAATGACTCTCTCTCTGCTAGTAAATCTATATGATAAACCAAACGTTGGTTAGAGGGTTTCCTAGTAAGCAAGAAAGCCAGGCAAGAGGGTGAGAGAGGTGAAGCAGAAAGAACTGAATGGTTAAGGGACAGGTTACATGAGACTAGGGCCAGGCCTCTCATCTTTGCCACAGGAAGGGATCAGGTGACGATTTAAGCTAGGGCATTGCTCCTCTGGGAATTTCCTGTTCTGTTTGTGATCATGTGTGCTTAATGGACTAGGTTGGCCACATGCTGACATTACTCTCTGGTTTCTATCTCCCCCACCATAGGACACTGAACAGACACTGAACAACAGACACAGCCCAGAGTCACCAGCTGCCTTTACATTAACAGCATCCACAGTAGGGAGTGGTCATGTTTCTGGAATACAACGCTGTGATTTTCCTTTGTTATTTGTAAAGGACTTCAGTTGATGTTATGGTGATAAAGAAAAAGGTGTGGAAAGGAGAAGAAGACTTCCAAACTGACAGGCTTTGATGTCATTTTATGCCTTAGTTGAGTGAATAAGAGATTGTTTATTGCTGTCTTTGTTTATTTTGTTTAACTTTTTTGTTTTGTTTTGTTTTTAGACAGGCTCTTGCTTGCAATCCTCCTGCCTTTGCCTCCAAGTCCTGAGATTACAAGTGTATGGCACCACAGTGGACTCATTGAGTGTGTGTGTGTGTTCTTTTTTTGTCTGTTTCTTACCAAATTGATACTGTCATTGAAGCTAAGCCCACCTAATCCTTATAACTTAGTGCACTTAAGTGAATCAGTTTTTAGTCAGATCTAATGCTTGATTTACAGAACCTGATCATTTAGAACATTACATAAGAAGCCCACACAACTGGCTAGAAGCAGATGCAAACTCTGTGCTTGCTCTTCTTTCTTAATGCTCCTTTCTCTCTGCAGGCGACTCTCCTATCATCTTGTTGACATTTATCTAATAATAGGAGGGTTCTCTGGCTTGTGAAAGATGGGAGAGAAGGGAATCTGTTTGAGACTGAGATATCAGTAGGGACAAATGAACCAAAACCCACAGGAATCCCAGAGGGCAAGCCCAGAGGTACAAAGAGGACTACACTGCAAATTTCCATTTCTGCAACCCTCATAGATCTGGCTGGCAGCTTTCAAGTTATGCTCTCTTTGGTTTGCTACTTCAATCATGTTGGCTTGTAAACACTCTTAGTTTTATCATCTTTGATCCATGAGAGAAAAGCAGGATGGAAAAGAAGGCCTGGAGACTCCGGTTAATTCATCCCTTTGGGAAATGAGTGAATTCATACCATACTCATTGAACTGTCAATGAGATATGCAGCATGCCTAGCCAGAGGAAACAGAGATGAATGACATGGTCTGTGCTTTCAAGAACTTGGTCCAATGCAGGAGGCTTTAATCATACAATTACAATACTGAATACTCTAATCCACGGTTCGGCCATGTTTAAAATGCAGTGATGAAATACAGAGGAGAGCATAATCCTACTGGACTAGCAAGAAATGGTTTACAGAAAAGATGTTTCCTGAGCTAGAGGAACTGGAGAGCCTGAATTAAAAGAAGAAAGTGAAGAAGGAAGTGGAGAGATGGCTCAGGAATTAGAGTGCTTGCCCCTCCTGCAGAAGACCTAAGCCCAGTTCCCAGCACCAAATTGTGCAGCTCACAACTGCTAGTAACCGCAGCTCCAGAGGCTCCCACAGCTTCTTCTTCTTGCCCCTGAAAGCACCTGCGTGCACATGTGCTTACATACACACACATTTTAAAGATGGAAGAAGATGCACAGGCAGCTGCTGTGAGCAGCATTATCTAGATAAGCGTTTTTCTAAAAAAAATCATCTCCACCCACTGATTCTCATCATGATATTCACGAGCATCCGTTTATTCATCCAGAGTTGCATTTCCATTTGCTGAGCACCTACAATGTGCTGCTCTGAGTAGTAGAAGGCGAGTTACAGTATCTGCTTATCCGGAGGAGTCACAGCACAGCGCAGTGAACTGAGTAGTAGTTCAGAGCCATCTGGAGAGCTAAAAGGTGACCATGCCAGGTACTGAGTCACAAAATCACCCTGCCTAGACAATGCCAACATTGGGAAGAGTGATAAAAACTACTTGTAGAGTGAACCAAGCATATGTTAGTAGATGCTTAGGGGTGGCATTATGTGATAAGTGTCACTAAAAGTGCCTTGGGAATAACAAGGAGGGACATAGGATCAGAAGGAGGGTTTTAGGGCCAAGTGCATTGTTGTATGAATTGAGTTGTAAGGTTAACTATGGAGTTAACTAAATAGGTAATGTGAGGGGGAAAGAGTCCAGCTGAAGAAAGAGACTGGACAAGCAGATATTCCTGATAGTTCTAGCTGCAATCTTTCTCATCTCCTAGCCTATTTTCAACCATCGCCCCCTTAGTAATTTGCAGTGCCCCTGACATCCCAAACTGTTCTTGGGTCACCACGCTAACCTTGCTGTTCAGATCTAGTCATTTTGAGTTTATACATGTCTTCCCACTTGTGGAAATGGCCTTCCTCTAGCTCTGCCACAAAACATACTTACCCTTAGAGATTTATCTACAGTCACATCCTTCAAGGCAAGGGTCAGGAAAGTGTATGTCTGCAAGTCAATTCTGGCTGCCACATTTTAAAAGGTCAAGTCTTACTGGAACACAGCATCCTCGTTCATTTAAGTATCAGCTACGGTTGTATTCAAAGCCAAGAGAGGAATTTCAGAGATGTTCTGGTCTCCCAAGTTATGTGTTCTTGAGATAATGGTATTTAACCCTATGTGCTCTAGTTTTTTTTTTTTCAGTAGTCCCATTGTGATTATTTGCAACATGTCTTAAAGTGACTAGCAAGGTCCACTGTGCTTGGCGGATGCTCTGATGTGTTACCTTGATTATTCTTATTTCCTCAGTTGTCAAAAGGTAATGCTTAGCTGTTGGCCTTCTGCCATGCTGATAGAGAGTCTCACCAAAGTTCATGACTCTTCCTGGGTTCTTCCACTCCTGACTGAGTAACTTGGGTGTGTGTGAAAAGACTGGGCTCCCTAGCCCTCTATGTAGATCAGTTCTGAAGAGACATCTTTACCATCTTGGCTTCCTGTGGTTATGGCAACCCAGGCTTTCCCTGAGTCTCTTCTGTCTCTTCCTCAATACCCCCCAACCCTATCCCCAACAAGACTGAATGCCAAGTACACTCCCAGGTAAGCATTCTGAACACCAAGTTCCTTCTCAGGGGCATGTACAGTGACCCCCACCTGTGACAGGAGGCACCAAGATTAGTCTGTGAGTGCAGACACTGAGTGACACCTCAGAACTCATAGGTGTTCTAGGGCTACCCAGGCAGCTATGCAATTGTTACTGTTGTCACCAGTGTTGTCTTGGGATGTATGTTCATGGAGGGAAGTGCAGCAGGTCAGACATTTGAGAAAGGGGAGCTATACAAATCAAAAGGACAGTGGAACAGGCTGCTGCTGTTCTGTTTCACAGGTGATCCGAGGAAAATGTGCAGAGCTCTCTCCTTTTCCAACCACCAGGCTGAGAAATGGCAGGTAGATAATAAAAATAATTTCTTCCAAAAATATACTGGGGCTGGTAAGAAAGGAAAAAATTGCATTCCCTCTAGCCCTATTTCAAGACTAGGTGATGGAGAATATGTCTAGGGCTGAGTTCCAAGGGAACCAACCAAGGTGAGTGAAAGACGAATTTGGATAAGAAAGAGTGCCCAAATTAGTATACTCCCCCATGACACAGGCTGTAATAATGCCCTGACAGGAACTTGAGAGAGGTCTGAGTATGCTGTAGAAAGGCTATTACAGGCATGGAAAATGGTGTGTTCATACTAAGTGGGGTGGAAAAAAAATGGATTGTTGACAGGTAGCATCGTGCAGTAGACACAAGGACGAATCTGTTTAACCTTACCTATTTTGACAGTGAGTGACAAGTGCAGTAGTCTTACCCTGGACTTGCTGTTATACCATTCTGAAGACTTCCAGCAAGTCAACTGAATATGGCTACAGAACCCAGAGGGAGACTCCCAGCCCACTGAGGGTGTTCTGGTGTTCTGGGCTTTGGGTAGTAACAGTTCTTTGTTACCTCATCCTTCAATACTCCAGCTCCAACATATACCTGGCTGACGTGTCCCAAGTTTGGTTTCAGTTTTGAGACCTGGCGATGCGGCATGATGTCTGCACCCGACCAGGCGATCGGGCTTATCATCTGCAAGGACAAAGTGCAGCAGGGCGAGAAAGTGTCTCATGCTGACTGTCAATTTCAGGAGGACCATATCTCTCTGATAACAAGAAGCAATTTTTGCTTAGGAAGCAACCAGAGCGCTCCCTGTTGCTGGCTCGGTCTGGATCATATATTGATTTACAGGTTCCAGCACATCTACTATGTCCTTGCACAAATTCCCATTCCAAAGGTCAGCTGAACAATTTTGATATGATGTGGACCTCTCTTATCTGTGTGGCCTTGCTCTTGGGATTATCTGAATATGCTTGTTCATAGAGTGTCTGTGTGGCCTCAAGACATAGAGCACTTATCCTCCAATCGTTTGTTTTTAAACTCTAAGGCAGTCCTGCATCCTCGTTTCTCCTGGGCGTAATAGATGCTTACTCTAGTTACGACAGAAGGACAACCCGCAAAGCATCCTCATTACACAAACGAGCTCCTTAGCAATATCACAAATGATGCCACATGTTCTACATCAATAAAACACTCCTGGAACTCTGTGAATGGGTCCAAAGTAGCCGCTCTGTATGATGAAGTGTTGCGTTAATGCAGGGTTCAGGGTGTGTGTGTGCTAGAGCCTGCTGTGAGAACTGAGGTCAGTTTATAATCCTACTCTAAGAGGATTTGTGCTCTCAGAGCAATGCGCTAGCATCAGATTTCAGTGTTAAGTAGCCTGGTTTAGTGTTACAAACTTAACTTTGTCCCTTTCCTTTTTAGTGTGTGAGAACCATCAGACTCTCTTGCATCAAAAAGCGTGGAGGTCACTGGCTAACAAGGGGCAGGAAGATCTTGAGTGAGAGGCCAAGGAAGGGACCACGGAAAGGCAAGGCACTCAGTCAACATGGACAGATGCCTTTTGGTGCTGAAGCACTGGCCACAGAAAAAGCCAAGAGTGTTTTTTTTTTAAATGGCCTTAAACTACTAGTCAAAGGCTCACGGTCTAAGAGAATTAATATTGTGACTTTGGACATAACAATATTGACCCCAATTCCTTTATCCATGGCAGGCAAGGTACTATGTCTGACCCCTTGGCAATCATGAGACCTAAACGTATAATTCTGAAAACTCTCAAGAAACTCACTGAGCTTTGGGCGTTCCTATTCCTATTACTAGGTTAGGATAAGCATACACACTTCTTCTCTACAGCAGTGTTTCTCACCTTTCCCAATGCTATGGCCCTTTAATACAGTTCCTTATGTTATAGTGACCCCCCAACTATGAAATTATTATCATTTCTACTTCATAACTGTAATTTTGCTACTGTTATGAACCAGAATGTAAATATTTTGGGGGACAGAGGTTTGCCAAAAGGGTTACAAGCCACAGGTTGTGAACTGCTCCTCTAGAACACCATGGAGGAAAGATTGTATGGAATCAAAAAGCCCATCTCATAGAAATTGAGAAGATGGGGTGGGAAAAGGAAAGGAAGGAGTGAAGGAGGGAGGGAGGGAGAGTGGGAAATTGATTTTCCACAAAGACATACCTCAGTGACTCCCAACCAGTTATGAGTTTATCAGTGGATTAGTCTCCCCCACTGAACACCCTCATGATCCAGTCATATCTCACTAGCCTCACCAGCTGAGGACCAAGCCTTCAGCAAACAAGTATTTTGGTTGGATACTTTATGTCTCACCTATGGCATCCACAACTGCTCAAATTCACCTTATATTCCGCAAGTCACTCAACACCCAAACTGGTACAACATGGAATGCAGTTTCGTTTGTTTGTGTTTTGTTTTAGTTTTTCAAGACAGGGTTTCTCTGTGTTATCTTGGCTGTTCTGGACTTGCTTTGTAGACCAAGATGGCCTCGAACTCACAGTGATCTGCCTGCCTCTGCCTCTCAAGTACTAGATTAAAGGCCTGTGCCACCACACCTGGCTCTGGAATGTAGTTTTGAAATGCAATTTTTAGCTCAATATACGATACAAAATGAAATTAAAACTTAGAAAATAAATGGCCATCCCTTGAAGAACAGAGTTCTCTGCCATGGAAGACTGATAGCAGGCTATTTTCTAAGAATATGAGAGAATGGACGATAATGGTTGAGGGCTGGAGTCTAATTTAAAATCCTTTATAATGTTATGATTGTTTTCAACTCTATCATATGGTCCTCTATCGTACAGTCCTTTTCATAGCTCAAAGATCATTAAACTATGACTAGTCCATAGCTGAGGGTCAGCTACTTGACAATGCTTCCTTAGTATCAGCATATGGACAACTGCCCATGGCAGGCCTGTCTCTCACTTCAGAGCATGCTCAGCAGTATCCTTGGCCTGTCCACCAGATGCTAACCACATCTCCCACTTGTGAAAATCAAAAATACCTCCAGACACAGTCAAGATTCCTCCGGGAGCAGAACCACTCTTGATTGAAGTCACTACTTCAGATCTATCTCTGTCTACGCAACCACTCTCTTAAGATAAAAACATCAATAAGGAGTTTATTAAATATTTATATTGTAAGCATCACAACCTCATTACTGTGCTTGGTGAGTCTTAAAAAGAGTTACTGAGTGTCTATGCCTGCCAAGCGTTGCATTAAGTTCCGTTGTCAAAGGAGAAAAGGCCAGACAAGTATGGTGGACTCTGGGATAGGGGTGAGGAACTGCTGGGAAGTGGGGAAGAAGCAAATCTCCCACACAGTTCCTTGCAGTTGTCCATGTGCCTGCCCATTTTCTGCTGGAAGGTACTATGCAGGCTACTGGGGGAGAATATACAATAATGGTCTTACTCAGGGATGGATGCTGCATGCTATAAGTCTAATATCCCAGTCAAGTTGTGCCAGCTAGTTTAATAATGGCAAGTCTCAAACGCTCACTTGATTGGATGAGGACTATGCCCTTCACTAGACAGAATTTGTGCCTGGTACGATACACATGCTCCAAACCTATGCCCAAGAAAAATCATTAAGCCCTAGGGGAGAAACCATTGATGTTGTTTTTCTGAATGGTCATCTCAAACTGCCTGAAATATTAGTGTTTATATCTGTAAACTTGTACTGTTCTCAATGTTGCTCAGAGACAGTTCTTATTTAAATAGATTGTGGAAGAATATCTTGACTGGATGTAACAACTGTCAATAAAGCGCTGTTTAGCCAGTAAGCTGGGCAGAAGGACAGGAAGTGGAAAGTGGGACTTCCTGGAGAGGGGGCGGAGCCAAGTTTGACAGTTGAGAGGGAGGGAGAAGCCGGTTTACAATTGACAAGGACTGGGAGAGAAACAGCCCAAGGTTCATAGTGGCAAGTGCTTGGGATATATGTAATGAGGTTTAGAGTAGTTTGTTTAGTTTATGAGTAGATTTGTATCAGTTTAGATTGTGCCCTGCACATAGTGCTAACAGCTTTAAAGTAACACTGTGACACTTATTGGCTTTGTAGGCCAAACCGATACAATTTACTGTAAAAGTAGATGGTGATTAATGCGGAAACTCATTGCTATCCAAAGGACTGAGAATAAACAAGAATTTGAGTGCTACAAGTGGGTCATCTATATCACCTGCTTCCCCCAAAACTTAGAAACATCATGGAAGAGGAGGTGGAAAGAATGTAAAAACCAGGGGATGGGAGGAAGGCTGTGAAATGCTGACTTCTGAACATAACATGATGGTTGCACATATGAATCCACAGCAGCTACGTCTACCTGCACAATATCAAACTAATTTAAAAATTCCAGAAAAGGAAGACAAAGTTGTGAGTGAATTGTGGAAGGGGATCATAGGAAGACTTGGAGGAAAGGTATGGCGATAGGTATCATCAAGACCCATTACATACATATAGGAAAAATTTCAAAGAGTGAATTAAAAATATAAAAACAAAGCACAGAAAAAAAAAATAATCACATTAAAGTTTCTGTACACAGAAGTATTTTAATTCACCAAAAGGCAGCACATGGCAAAATGAAAGAGAAATTTCTTATGACACAAAAAAATCAGGGTCTGTCTGCATCTAAGCACTGTGAACAAGTCTTTGAACCAAATCCCTGCATTTATGTCTGAGATGTAAAGTGAGGGAAATCTCTGAACAAACTGTAGGAGTCATTTCACTCAGTGCATTTGATTCTTCTGCACGGACTCCTTCATGGTCATTTGAATTTGCAAAACATAGCATGTTGCATTATGCTTTGTAGGTAGAAAATCTGGTTTATTGATGGATAAAAAGAAGGCCTCAAATTATTTTGTGTGCTTGAAGTGTTCCATCTTACTTCATTAATGCTTATGCTTATTTTCTTCCTTATTGTGTACAATTAGTTAAGCCAACAACACTGAGCAAAGAAACCTACACCCATCATACCCTAGTAAATATGGGCGGGTCTTGGGACCCAGCATCTATATACCTTCAGAACACAGTATCCCTGTTTGTCTGGGGAAACACTCTCTTCTTTCTTCAAGTTCCAGTATCCCAACCTCCACTGAGAGCTGAGACATATAATCAGGTCACAGTATCACCATTCACATTCACATTGCCCTGCTGATCAAAGATTTATTTTATTTTTCTGGACTGAGTATGTAGTCCAATTGAGGCAAGTAGTGTCATGGCTAAAATAAAGATACACGTGAAGAAACATACATATATGTGCACATGCACATATGTGCCCCCCTACACACAGGAAACACACACAGGCATATTCACATACACATGTATAAACTCCATACACACAAACCCTTGGAACTCTCAGAAGTCAGTTGCTACATTTTATTCCTGTACTTGAATTGAACAGAATATAAAGTCTGGCACTGAGGGTGCCATTTTGAATCTGTGAGAGAAAAAAAGAGGTCAGGAAATGAAATCTTGGTGGAGGAGAATTGGAAGAGATGAAACAAGAGAAAAGAAGCAAAGGGAGAGACACATGGACAGGGAGAGGGATCAGGAGGGGGGGGGACAGAGAGGGAGACAAGGAGAGAGAGAGAGAGAGAGAGAGAGAGTCAAAGACAGGTGCAGAGAGCTGCAGATACAGGTGGAAGCTATACCAGAACTGGGAGGCTGGCATGCAGTGACTGGAAGCACTGGCTGTGGGAGTCACCTCACACATGGGTGTATGTTACCAACTCCTGTGGCCTTCAGACTTTGGCCTCATTTTCTGAGATTTGCAGTTTATGTGCACCTCCCCACCACCCGGCACAATGACAAACTCCTGCTTTACCAGCATATTGTTGTAGCACGTGCGCTATGACTATTTAAATGTTCCAGAGGGAAAGTGACCCCCCCCCCCCCGCCGATTTGGAGTTTCAGTGTAGCTTACATCATACTAACTCACCTACGATTTACAGAGCTTTCCCCCTACTGCGTGTCACTCCACAGCGTTTCTGAGCACACACACTGAACTTTAAAAGAGCAACAGCTAAAATTTTTCTTTCAGAAACGGTCTCTCCTTTCCATTAAGGATAGATTAAGACAATTAATGACTGTTAAGTTTTACACGGAAGAGCTATCTATAAATTATATTAAAAACCAAACCTGTAGAAGTATCCTCAACAGAAGTCTTGAAATCCATTTATAGTCATCCAAGTTTGTTTAATTTTCTTTTTATTAGGTAGTATTGCTAGGATCCTTCCAGTCCTTTTGTTTTGTTTTGTTTTCTTTAACAAAACCACCACGTGCTCATTGGTCTTCATGTTCCTTATCAATTTCCTATCTTCCTATGCAGAAGGGGCACCAGAGGTGCAGCTTCTATTGTGACAGCAGTGTCTGGCTTTTTGATTGGCTGGAGGCCAAATGCAGTGTGGTTTCCGAGAATGTGAAGTTGAGATGCACACACGAAGCAACTCAGCATGTCACAGCTCGTCAGCGGGCTGAGCACCTTCCTGCTGCAGAGGGGCTGTTGTCTTGAATTGGTTGACCTATGTGGTTTAGCTGGTCAGTGCTTGAGTCTAACTGATCTCTCTCTCTCTCTCTCTCTCTCTCTCTCTCTCTCTCTCTCTCCTGTCTCAAAACTTAGCAACTGATAGTATTTATGCCACCCCGAAGAGTCTAGTAGTTAAGGCGACACAGTGGGAGTGTATGCATTCTTCTATTTTAAGGCATAAAGATTCACAACTAGATTTCCCCCTCCCCAAAAAATGTGAGAAGCCATGTTATTGGCTTCCCCAGTCTACTCCAATGCTTGTGGAATAGTGTCCAGGATGCTGCTGAGGATTATCCAATAAATTCAGGCATTCCCTAAGGCAGTTCTAACATTTCACACAGCTTTGATAAAATCTTCCAACCAGAGATAGATTGCAAAAGTCAAATAAAATATTGGCTCTGCTTTTTGTATCAATTGATTGGCTGAACTCAACACAGCGCTGGACAGTTTATGCTGGCCAGAAGCTCTGACTGGGAATATTCACGTGCTTAGCTAAGGTGGTGAATGTCTATTTTATCTCTTTTATGTTACCCACTTGGATAGGCACCATATTCTTGAAACATAACGTCTGTGCCAGCAAAAGGAGAGTGAGGGTTTCTGGGAGGGAAGAAGTGTGCGGGGCCAGTGGCAGTGTGTGGCCTCCAGGTCCAGAGTCCATCTGCCTAGCACATGGACTGACGTTTCTGAGTAGCACCAGCCAATAGCTGAGCTGGAGTGGGCATCCAATGGTACCGTGTGTTGTTTGTCCCTTCATAGTAGAAACATCTCTTTGTTGGAGAGCAAATATGCCCAAAGGGATCCAGAGCTGTGGCATCTACCTCAAACTCGCTGTCCCATTGAGAGAGGCAAAACCAGCACTTAGCTGAGCTGTTCTCCTGAGCCTCACCGACAATGACTTGGGCAGAAGACCTGTGTTTACTGAGTTCTTAAAGCCCTCCAACCTAGGGGGGAAAATCCCCTCTTCTTAAAGTGGCATAAAGCTCAAATCACAACTCAACCCCTTCATTGAGAAATTTCCCTTCCTTTATTAAAACTCAGGTAAAATGTAGCCATTTTATGCATTCAGCTGTTCTCCTCCAAACTAGAGGTGGCTTTTTCCGTAGTTTAGTTTTCTCTTTCATGAACTTAGACTATGCTGTCTTATCAAAAGAAAACTCAGAAACTGATGAGGGTGACAATGGAGATGGGACATCTGGGTGGTGAGGTGGTAGGTGTTTTTATTTACTTTTTTTTTTTTAATTTTATGCTCAACTTTTCTTTAAATGAGCATACTCCATTTTGACAAAAGTAACAAAGTAGCTTCTTAAAACATCAGGCTTCTTTAAAATGTTTTTTTTTTTTTTTTAAAGTACATGCCTGCATTGTTGCCCATATGTCACTTCGGCACTAGTCTGTGCTGCTATGTTCATTGTGTTCATGTCATTTAGAATTTGGTATGTGACATTTCTGATATTACACTATTCACCAGGTGTGCTATGCTATGGTGACACCAAGAAAGCCATTCATTCTCCTTGTGACGCTGTCACACGGAAGGGAGGCTAGTGGACATTCAACATGGACAGGACAGTATCTGGGGGCACACAGGGTGTAACCATAGCCCTTAGCATGGCCTCCAGGGTAGGGAGGCACAACAAAGGCTTCCTGGACAAAATATTTAGCTATTTGCACTATTGTCTCACAAAAACCAGCAAGGGGAAGATTAGGCCACTTCTCTACTAGTAGTCTGTGAATATGTGAGATACAGGTGTATCTTCCATCAGATAAAGCAGTGGGGGAAGGGTTCCCGGGTACCTTTTAAATGGCTAGGTAAACCTGTGCTCTCACTTTAGAACTCAAAAATTGAGAGAGTTATGATTTGCTCCTCATCAAAGCTTCCCACTCAGAAGAATACTGTTTTAAAAGGACTCCATTTATCCCATCTCAAATTTTTTGGTGGCTCTTTTCCCCTTAAAGCATAACGAGCTTGTCAGAGTTTCCATGGTGAACACCGGGCTCCATGGAAACTGATAGATTTAGCTACACTAAAAGAATAAATAAAATAGGCAGGCATTTACTTGACTGTGCCCTGACAACTCTCCTAGATGGGAGGGGAGAAGCAGCTGGCATTTAACCTGCTCGCCCTGCTCAATCTGTGCCTTCTGAAAACAGGAATTATTCTTACTGGACCCTTCTACTGAACCGTGATGACTGGACTGTTGTTCTGCTCAAGACTTGCTATTCACACATTGCGTTCACTTCCAGCTATCTAGCTGTGTGTCACCAGTAACTGTTAGAAATGTGGTTGTGTGTGAAACCTACAGAGGATACAACGCTCAACAGTGACCAAGGGACCTTCTGTTGAACCTACAGTGCAGTCCCGCAGTCAGCCACAGCAAGTCTGTGTGGGAGGAAAGTCAGAGCCGTGGCCTCAGTCCATTCTGTGCTAACTGGACAGGGACACTCAGGCTCCTCTGTAAAATGTTTACAACATGTTTGTTGTTTCCCAGGATTGTTGTGAGACCAGAGTGGGATGGCAGAAGGCAAGCCTTTTCGCACGTCAGGCTCTAGCTAGCAGGCGGGAGCTGCAGGGACAATCGGATAGCCAGAGGTCCCAGCTGATCATGATGCAATGTAGTGCTCTGCCTTCCCAATTTGAAGGCTTAGAACACACTTAACCCAACTAGTATTTGAGGATTTGTTGGGGAGAGAGATTTGTGTGTGTGTGTGTGTGGGGGGGCACTTCTGGCTCCATGTACATTGAGGAGAATTGTGATCTTGAGTAATGATGCATTTCAGTTTCTGTGTTTGAATTTTTTAATTATGAAAAAAAAAAAAAGAATGAACGAGATCCAGGTGTGTCTTAAGTGGCAGTCACTCACCATTAGCCTGAACTCACTACTTTGCCTGTTCACATTTACTCACCACAGTATGGCCAATGGAGCCTTCTTTAGGAGCCCAGCTTCCCCATGCATAACCTTCTGAGCACGCCACATCAATCAGGCACTATTTGAAGGAGATCCGTGGAAACGAAGAAAGGGAAGAGCTACAGTCCTTGGTAAATGCAACCTTACGAAGATAGCGAGTAAAGAAACACAGCATCCCAGAGGAACACTTAACACCCAAGAGAACAGAGGTATATAGCTGCCCTGGATGAGGGTAGGATGGAGTGGAAGAGTCAGTTGAGATCTTTAGAGGTGGGGAGTCAGGAGAGATGCAGGTGTGATACTGACCGGTAAAAAGGTGCAATAGATAGGGGAGGTATGAGCAGGGCCGACCCATGCCCTGTGGGAGAAGGAAGGGAAATGAGTCTGAAGGAGTGACCAGTGGCTAACCTCAGAAACATTCCCTGCCAATGCAGAGGTCTTTTAGTCCTGAAAGAAAAGCAAAATTTGGACTGTTTGGTTTCTATTGCTGTGATGAAACACCATGACAAAAAGCAATTTGGGTAAAGGGTTTATTTCAGTTTATGATTCCACATCGCAGTCCATTATTAAAGAAAGTCAGGGCAGGAACCTGACGCCAGGAACTGAAGCAGAAACCACGGAGGGATTTGCTTACTGGCTTGCTCTTCATGGCTTGCTCAGTTTGCTTTCTTATATGTCCCAAGTGGCCAGGGCATCACTCATATTGGGTTGGTCCCTCCCACATCAATCATTAATCTTAAAAAGTGCCAACTAGGCTTTCCCCACAGGCCAATTTGGTGAGGGCATTTTCCTCAGCTGGGGCTCCTGTATTCCAAATGATGCTAGCCTGTGTCAAAATTAATGTAAAAGCAGCTGGCCTAGGGGCTCAGCCCCTGGAGATGCTAAGACTGTGCTCTGAAGGCAAGTAGGATATTTTTGTACTCCTCTCTTCCTCCAAAGCCTCGGCATCCTGGAGAATTTTTTCTTCAGGGACACTGGGATGAGATCCAAAATTGCAGGGAGCCCCCAAGTCTGGGGGTGGGGAGTCAGAAATGAGTGGGAAGATCACGACTTCTAGGCTGGCTCTTGGGTTTCTGAAGCCTGAGCCTGTGTGCCAACAACCTGCCTGGGAATAGAACGGAACCGTGCATTGCTCAAAGGAACGAACACTTGACTCTTTTTGTAGAATGCTAACTCATGTCACACAGGGAGCCCATGCCATTTCTCTGATTAAAAGTCACTCAATATAAAGCTACCCATTAATAAACATTCATCCTATTAAGCACGCGACAATCATAGGAATAAGCATCAAAACAAAGTTCTATGCTGATTCTATTATCTCAGCAAAACAATTTCCATTTTTCTGGTGTTCCTTAATTCTACATGCCCATGGCCTTTCATGACTTGAATTATAGCACGGGTAGCATTTTATAAACTTAATGTGGAACTATGCTTCACACATGTTCCATATTTATCGGGTTATTTTAATAACTGCACAATACACTGTGCTTAGATTGGTCTTGAGGTGAGGAGTTCAAGGCATCCTCCCACCTTGGCTTCCTAGGAGCTGGGGTTTCGGGCTTGTGTCCTTGTGGCCAGCTACAGTGTATACTATATGGTAACTCAAGAATCTAGTCTCCTCTGTTGTAACTGAGGGTGCTTTCATTGAAAACCTGATTAACTGTATCTATTTTAAGGTACGAGTGCACCCCCTGGAAACCTTTACCCTTTCCCATACTAAATGCAGACATTCTCCACATCTTTCCACTTGAGGTGTGTGTTTACACACACTTAGGATAACGTAGTGTTTCCAGTATACTGCATAAAGAGACACAAGGAGGGGAGCTGGCTTGCAGGGTCAAGAGAAAGTAATGGTGACATGGCTGAAGTCTCTAAGAAGTTATGCCTAAAGAGTGCAGCCTGGAGAGCTCTGTGGCAGGGTGCAGCCATCTCTCTGTGCCTGGGACTGGGCTTTCTCGAATCTTGAGACCTTATGTGTTGAAACCAGGGAGTTTCAGAGCAATTTACGAAGAGGAAGTTAAGGGACTTGAGAAAGGAATGAATGAATCATTTAAATGTAAGCCGTGGTTGTGTCATAAAAGCCTCCCTTCCGGAGGAAATCAGCTTCCGTGCTGCAATGAGGTCTCACCCTTTATTTGGGAGTCAAAGGATATATTCATGCTCTGCTTACAGGAAAAAGAAAGCACACCCAGTCATTTAACAAATATGCGGGGAATATCAGCTCAATCATCGGGCAACTCCTTGGCTCTTCCAGCTTTTCTGTTAAATGCACCAGTACACATGCATATGGACGGTAGAGGTGGAAATAAATTACCAAGAGGCATGAGAAATCTCTTTTCAAGTTGTTCAGGGGAATCCAGGAGACCCCCCATAAAAACAGAAACAGTAGAGGTTATTGCATTGTTCCTGGCTGCCTCCCAGATATGAAGTTATGTCCCTGTTGCTAAGGACACGACACAGTTTGGTCACAGGAGTTGTAAGAATCAAGCTGGGCTTGACTGGGAAGCCTCTTTAAGGACTGGCTTCCATATTCCCAGAAGGTGCTGTGCAAGCTGCCAAGGGAGAGAATTCAATCAACAGTTGTGTCCAGATGCAATGCCTATACACTACAACAATGACCAGCGTGACAGGCTATGACTCAAGGTGTGCAATAGTGGCACTTAGATTTTGGAGGTAACCAACAGCTTTCTAGTTGTACTTAGGGACAACTCAGTGGGAGGAAATTCGTGCTTGATACTGTGAATACTGGTCAAATTCCGACTGCTGGGGAGGTCGCGTACCGTAGAGGAGGATCTGATATTGCCGTTTTACCAAGCCAGTAAAAATCTGAACTACATTCTAAGCCCTTACCTTCAGATCCACAAATAAGCGTAGTAGCTCTCACCTCTTGTCAATACAGCTTCTTCTTGTAGCAGATAGGGACCATCACAAAGTTCTACAACCGGCTATAAAGCAAAGAACTACTGACTGTGAGTGTCCGGCTCCAGCAGATATGTCTACGACACAGCTCTTACACCGATGGCTCGGGAAAATGAGGGAGAGGGCGCGGGGGGGGGGGGGGGGTGGGGTGGAAAGATTTTTAAGAGCCAAAAGAAGCAAGATGTCTGCTTCAAGACTGTGTCGTCTACGTTGCAGGAAATCTGCACCTGTGAGTCTCAACAGTATAGCTGTCTACATGAGACCTGAACAATAACATCCGTTAAGAAGCAAGCTTGGAGTGGGGTGGGGGGGGAAATTCCACAAGGCCTCTCCTCTAGATAAAGAGCTACAGGCAATTAATGAATGGGTGCTAAGGGGGAGAGGCAGTCTTGTTCAGGGATGGGCCCTGTAATTAGTTCTCTGGCACCAAATGGCCACTCCTAAAACCATATACATATGAGTGACACTAAATGGACTTAACAAGTCATACTTAACACTTTTATGTATGTGTCTACGTGCAGCAAGAGTAATTAAACAAAAGAGAAGAAAAGAGGGTGTGGGTGGATCTGGGAGGAGTTGGGGGGGGGAAGAGTGAGGTAGTGGGTCAATATAATCAAAATACATTGTATGAAATTCTCAAAGAAATAAAATATTAACAAGCAAGTGGGAAACAATAGGGCGTTCATAAGGATGGATATGACCAGCGAAGAGGTGGGAAAAGCATGGGTTCCTGGAACGGGAACTTCTGGTAGGGGCAGGCTAACTCTTGGGCAGGGATGGTCACTACATGAAGTTACCATTTGAGGCCGAGCAATGACAAGAGAGCGGCCCCATTCAGACTTGCAGGAAGCCCATTGCTGTGGGAGCAGCAGAGAGAAGCTGGGATCCACACTCTGACTGCAACCACAAGGTCCTACCTGCAGGACTTACTACAGGGGTCCTGGGGCCGTTGTCTGGGGAGGGGACCCTGGACAGGCTTTGCCGTAGTCTGGCCCAGATTCTGTTTCCACGGAAAGGGGAGTCGAGGACCTCATGGGCATAACTCGCTGATGGTGTCTACATTCCTACGCTTGTACTTCGGCTCACAGCTGCGGAGAACCTCATTCTCTCCTCTTGTTCAAATGAATAAAACCAACCTTAGACACAAGGAAAGTTGGTTTGGATATTGTATGTGGGTGGGCACAAGGGCTGAAATATTGACCTTAGTGGAAGAGAGGGACTTTGAGATCCAGATTAACCCTTGGTGATGGAGTTCACTGTAAGGTTCTGTAAGTCAAGCAGACTCGGGAAAGGAAACTGGCCACAAGTTGTACAGCTCCAACTGACCTTTCATCTGTCCCTGAGTTTGTGCAAGTTCAGATGGGGTTTAAGTTGAGGCAATGAATGGTCCTAAGAGTATAGACAGCTCAGAGAAGACAGTCTAAGTGTACAATGAAAGCACTGTAGAACGGTTTGATTTCGATAACTCAAGGAGTTAACACATCCAAAACCCACGCAGGGGTGGGGAGGAAAACCACACCCCACGGGGCTGGAGCCTCCTCCAGGGAGAAAAATCCTATTGGCATCCAGGAGGCAGGGAGCCAGCCCCTGGGCGCGGCCTGTAGGGGGCAGGCGATCGCCCGGGGAAGCGGGGGTAAGACGAGCCCTGAGCCCCAACAGCTCTCGCTCGGCAACCGCAGGGACCGCTCTGCGCCCGCCCGGTGCACCTTCCTCGGGCCCGTAGACTCGCGCTGCCCCGCTGCTACCATGTGTGCGGCCCGGACGCCGCAACTGGCGCTCATCTTCCGAGGGACTTTCGTCCACTCCACCTGGACCTGCCCCATGGAGGTGCTTCGCGATCACCTCCTCGGCGTGAGCGACAGCGGCAAAGTGAGTGGGCGCGGGGTCCCGCGCACCGCGGACAGGTGGAGGGGACCCTGGCGAGGCACTGCGCGTTCGGGGTTGTCTCCTGCAGAGCGAGCACTGTGGCTCCGGAGTTGAACTTGAGCGTTTGGCTCCTTAGGGAAGGCATACAGCCTGGTCTCTAGGGTTGTAGCCTAGCTAGAGCTGACTGACACCCCAGAAGCGGGGAGATGTAGCCTACTGACACCATACTGTAGGCACCCCTGGAAAATGTGGTTGAATTTTTTGCTACAGAGCTGACTGGGTTGGGGTGGGGCATTATTTGATTAGTGTTGTTTACTGAATTCATCAGGTAGAATAATGCCTTAATGCTACAGGCTACACAAGTTTAATGCTGGAAGGGATATAACTGGAAAATCGCTCTCTCTCCCTTCTCTCTCTCTCTCTCTCTCTCTCTCTCTCTCTCTCTCTCTCTCTCTCTCTCTCTCTCTCTCTTTCTCTCTCTCTCCCCCGCCCCCCCCCACAGAGACACACAAATACACGCGCGCACACACACACAGCCATTTGCATCAAAACAAGCTGTTTCATTTTAAGGTTCAAAATACCTCTATGATTATAGATTTTATACCCTCCCCCCGAATTAGATTTCCACAAGTGTCATTTGATATCTGATGCTTACTTCTTTGTCCATACAGATGGTTACTACTTACATTAGCAACAGCCTGGCCGGTCATTTCATTTTGGGCAAGAATGGAATTTTTAATTCTTTCTCAAAGTATACCAGATGGTGGTCTGCCAAGTTGAAGACACTGTTATTGTGTACAGGTACCACTGAGTAACTGACACTGTGGAATTATGGCATATTTGGGAATAACCAAACCTCCTGATATTCTTAAAGATTTAAGAAAAACATGTGTGTGTGTGTGTGTGTACATGTACACACATATGCCAAGTAGCATGTGTGGTCAGAGAGCAGAACCTGTGAGGGTTGAATTTCTCCTTTCTCCATGTGAATTCCAGGGACTGAACTCAGTTCCTCAGGCTTTGTGGCAAGCACCTTTACTTGCAAAGCCACCACACAGGCTTCCAAAACCTTGTTTTCTTGTGGTACTTGATTTTTATTTTTTTACATTGGAATGCATGATGTTATGTTTCCAAGGTGATGAAAGTCTCAGAGCTCATCTTAAGAAGAAACTCCAATAAGCCTGGGGACCTGTACATCCACTCCACCCACTTGTGGGTATAACCCTCCACTTTGGTGAACTCCGACTTGGTATAAGTCCCAACAAACCAAGACACTCAGAGACTCGTGACAGAGAGGAGATGCTGGTTTGGCCACAGAAGCTTTCCAGTTCATAGTTTTCCTTTAGGAAATAATCTCCTATTCCCTCAATTCCAATAGATAGGGAAACTGATGCGACAGTATGTTTGGGGACATGATGGAAATAAGTAAGAAACGGAAGTAAGCTATCAGAAAAATCGATCTTTCTTTGAGTTTGTACAGAAGAGGTGGCATGAACATGTAATTAGTGGCTGAGTCAGAGCCCCTGTGCCTCTTGAGTGCTGAGACTCTCAGTTTGCAGAGTGTGCCATTCCCACAGGAAACAAAATTAACTAGGAATTGGCCACAGAGGTGAGCCCGTCGCCCCACCCCACAGTGGCTTGTTAACTATTGTTCTCTTCATGGGTACCAGACAGTAAGTTACTCCTTCCCTGGGCCTAAAGGGAGAAGATGTTGTATTTCAGTATTTGATTTCTCCCATGTTGAAGTAGGGAATGCCTCGCATTTAGGATTGCTAAGATAAACTGCTTATTTACACACTTATTATTTAAACATTTGAAGGTACATGAAAACTACTATGTCCTTGAAGTGAACAAGTTAGTATTTGGGATCATTCGTTGCCTCTGATTTTTACTGAGCTCTTGAAAGCTAGTGTCAGGACATAGCGTGGGCTGGACTGGGGCTATCTAGAAGCAGTTGTGAAAATCCTGGCTCCCACGCAGCATCCTCAGAAAACCCAAAAGTATAAGCCTGGGCTGGGCATCTCTGGAGACTCAGCTGAGGCAGTGCGTAAATCATGTTCTGAAAGGTCCTGGTGGATCCCTTGTGGGAAATGTCTAAACCCCATCTCACTCAGACCTAGAGTGAGGCTGCATCTCAGGGAAGGGACAGTATTCCCTGTCTTTTTTCTAGATCTAACCACCTTATTTCTGTCACTTGATTTAGGATTAAAGAATGGCAATGACTCTACTTCTAATTCATTCAAGTACAGCACATTTTAAAAAATGAGTTAACAGCAACAACAACAAAGCAAAACAAAACAAAAAGCCCTCTGTAGCCAACATTTTGGTATTACTTAGAATTCAGAGTTAATTTTTCCATTCAAGCAGCATGCAGCCTTTTTTAAAATAAAGACTCCAAAATGTATAACATTTCAAATGTTTCATTAATCTTGAAACAAAGTGTGCTCAAATATTCCTGTAACCTAGTTCTTCCCCCATATAACAGGGTCAAGATGACCCTAAAGAATCGTCAGGCTTGGAACTCGCAGTGCACACTTAGACAGACATTAGAAACTGGAGATGGAGCTCTGGGTGTTAGAAGCAAAATCTGTGTAAGAATGAAGCCCTGGGTAGGAGTGGTCACTTGTTACTGCTTTGAGATTATGAACAGAGACCCTGAGCCTGTCCAAGCCTCAGCTTCCTCCTTTGTAGAGTCAGAGTTAAAGCAGACACAGATTGAACTAAGGTGTAAAAATGTCTGCACTTAGATACTGTCAGGATTCTGGCCCCCTCCTTTCCTCTACCCCTAGTAAACCCTGAGCCTCTTGCTCATCACAGCACTTTTGTGTCTTTCCACGTGGTGTCACCTGTGCAGCTAAGTGGTGGAGAAGGAAGCTGAGGCCCTGGGCAAACCTTGTGGGAAGAGGCACAGTTGCTGGGCCTTGGCTGTGTGGTTTTTGTTGTTGTTGATTATTTGCTTTTGTTTTGTTTTGTTTTGTGGTTGTGTCAGCCACTCATGCATCATGACACAATGCTGTACCTGGGAAAGATCTCAGGGTTCTGTGCTGCTAGGCCACTAGAATGATATTGCCAGATTTCTGAATCTTCACAGTGTTGTTCCCACTACAATGAAGAAGCTGGTTAGAGAAACTAATAGATGTAATAGTATAGTCTGCTTTTGAAACATGGACCAAAGACCATATTCTATCCCCCTAGGGACAGTCCTCGGATTTAAAGCTTACACTTCAGGGATTAAATGCTTGGCTGCTCTTCTAGAAGTCTCAGATTTGAGACCTCTAGACACTCACATGGCTGGTCATAACCATCTGTATCATCAAGTTCTAGGGGACCAGATGTTGCCCTCTTCTGGCATTCAAGGGTACCTACACCAATTGCGTGCACACACACACACACACACACACACACACACACACACACACACACACACACACATACACACACCATTTTAGCCAAGAAACTAAACTTGTGATAATAAAAGTGTAATGAATCTCGAATCAAAAACTGGGCTCATCTCTGAAGATAAACAAATGCATGAAGTATGAAAATGGCCTTAGTGGGGCCTGTAATCCAGTAAGGGATTAACCAGATCTTCTGTGTCCTGTCAGACTTGAACTGGTTTGAGTATATCTTCAGTTGAACACACCATGCCATTTAAATAATGATCCACGGGGTAAATAGACATATGTAGGAAGGCTGGATTTGGAGAAGATAAATAATGTTTTATATGGAGGAAATAGCCCATGAAAATGTCCTAGGGTTAGAAAGGATGAAAAGCAAAGGTAATTGGAAACCAAAAGTTGAGGAGAAGATTGCCACAATATATGACAGCGCAGGACGATGGAGGCCATGTAGAGTCGACAAGGCTTCTTCAAGATAAAGAATGCACAGAGACAGGGGTGTGCATAGGCCAGGAGGGGACAGAGATCACTAGAGTGGCTTAGCTGAAGCAGAAGCTTTCATGAACTCCTAACACTGCCTTCGTCACCTACTCTTATATGAATCTGGTCAAGTCAATGTTTTAATTTCTAGGTTCTCTTCTATATAAAGTAATCCCAATTGTTACCTCATAACATGGTGGGAAATATTCAATTATTTTGTAAGTGTAAATAAGGTAGAATAATGCCTGACCAGTTGTCCAGGGCCAATATACACCAGCAGTCACTGTCATCCATGGAGAAGCATGAGCACGGACAGAATTGCAGCTATTAAGATCAAGCCAGCTGGTTTGGATGATGGCTTGGGCACATAGTGTTAGTTCTAACTTCTGGAGACCAAAGCAGTGTCTATAAATGCATGTAGGTAGCACATACCTGTTTTCCAAGAATATGCAGATATGTGTATATAAAACAGGAAGTGGCATCTACCCAGTGATAGAAAAGTCTTTGTGAGGGAAGCAATTGTTGAGCTGGACCTCAAAGAAAAGATAGGACTTGAACATGCAGAGAAAGACTCAGTCGCTCTGGCAAAGGGTTCTTCGGTTCCCCACATTGGCAGGACGAGGAAGTCTTTCGTCATCTGACACTGCTTTGTCATCTTGCCTTGCTAGAGTTCTCAGCCTGATTTACAAATCTCTGCCTCTGAGTCATCCATTCCTCCTGCTTGGGAGGGTGAAAGTTCACCTTCCTGCCAAGCTCACAAACTCAAAATATTGTCCTAGCCCTGAAAAGAGAAATTGGACCCAACCACCCCTCAGGAAACTTCTGGAGTAGGGACATGGATTTCATAAAATGATGTATTCATAACCAAGTGTTACAGGATTATCCTGTGATTTCCTCTAGTCTTAAAATCTGATTTCCCCCTCCAAAATATTCATGGCAGGGATTGGAAGGATGATTAGTGGGTAAGAGTGTTTGCGCAAGTTCAAACCCCCAGCACCCACATAGAAATGTGGCATGGCGGCATACACCTGTAACCTCAACATTGGGAAGGAGGTGGAGACAGCCTGATCCTGGAACCTAGACTAACCCCAAGAGTGAGCTTCCAGCTCAGAGAGAGGCCGTGTCTCAAGCAGTACAATGGAAAGTGATCAAGGAAGACACAAGCCCTTCTAGCCTCTCTTTGTGCACATGCTCCCACACACTTGCATGCAGCACACACACATACATACACACACACGTGTACTCACACATTCATGCATACCACATACCATACACTATGCACATGCACACACACACACAAATGTTTGGTTGCTTATTCAAGAGCCATGGCTTCTTTTTAATTAATATATCCCGAATGTGATCAGTCTCTAATGTGCTTGCTTGGCTTGTGGATACACCATGGTAGTAGCCAGCCATAGAAAGTCTGTTACCGTGGAAGGGGCATTTGTGTGTGTGTGTGTGTGTGTGTGTGTGTGTGTGTGTGTGTGTGTGTGTGTGGTTTCATTGTCTCAGTGACAAAATTAAAACAATGGATTCTAGAGAGAGCTCAAGGATCATTTTATTAAACATTGAGAGAATTAGACTAGCCAAGCTGTAAGTCTCAGCAGCAGCTGGGAGAAGAAGAGAGAATGGTGCCTTTTGAATTAGGGTCCAGGACAGCTGGCAGACCCAGCAATGGCAATCTGCAAGCAACTGCACTCAAGTAGGGGTGACAGTCTCCAGACAAAGAGTGAGAACATCTTATGTGTCAGGGCATGTGTGCTTAGGATTTGGGCTTGTGTTAAGATAGACAGAAGGAGAAAGGAGGAAGTTATGCCTTTTGAGTCTGAACCCAGAAATTGGCAGGCTTAACAGTGATCTATAAGCAATGGCATCGAGTGAGGGACTCTTGAATGAGGAAGGATGTTATCTCACCAACTAGTCCTCACTTTTCTTTTGTAGGTCATCGGGGTGGTTTCCCATGCAGGTAATTACCAGGCTCAGTTTGGTTAATCTCTTAAGGGAGAAGACAGTCAAGAGTAATGTCCGACTACATGGGGCCAGTTTTGAATGTCAGATCTCTACCCAGAGAGGCATTTCAGGGCTCGCTGGTTGTCCTTAGGGTTAGAGGTAGGTCATTCAGTAACTAATGTCTTAACTGCCTAGGAGCAGCCTCTCCACCGGTTTAGAGTGACAGGCAAAAGAGGGGAGCTGTTAAAGGTTAAATTGAGGATGGAGTCTAAAGAAATCCCACTTCTAGAACATTCACATCTCTAGTATTTAGAATGCCAGTCACAACTGAATGCTGTTACAGGTTAGTAAAGGGAGGCAAGAGTAATTCTGCTAAGGATGCTATTTCATTATTTTTAAAGGATCACTAGCTGCTTTCCCCCACAGTCTTCTGACTGGTTCCAATTAACCAGGCACTCACACCCCGTCATGCCCAACCACATTTTCTGGGGATGTTCTCATTTCTGCTTCTGTACTTCCAACCCTCCCTTGTCTCTTGAGTAAAACACTATTGGAGCATCTTGGCTTTCTCCCTGTTCTAGTGTTTTCTCCATACGACTGACTGCTATTCCCTTGGATTATGGGTAGTTCTTCTGCAGCCGCCCATGGCTTACTGTGGACAGTAAGGTCCAAATGTCTTAGGAGGAATTCTCAGCGTGGCGTTCTTTCTAATAGTCTTTCTAATGTCAGCTCTCTGTCAAATGGAATAGGATGGTTATGACTCACTCTCACCACGATGCAGACACAAGCTAAGGAATGATCAGATAAATTTCCCATGGTTCCCTAGCACACCAAGCCCTTTTATATCTCCATGTTTTGTGTGCCAATCTCTCAGTCTACATCCCATTTTCCATTCCGCCTGTGTCAAGTTGAAATCCTATGCTTTTAAAGCTCGGCTTTGGTTTCTCCAAAGCTTCTCTGGCCACCATTTCCCAATTAGATAAAATAGTCTTCCTCAGACCATGCAATTTTTATATACTTTGAATAAGTGTTTTCTTTGTAATTAAGAGACGACTTCTAAAGCCAGACCATAAATTCAACTCCCAGCTCTTTCCTTTACCCAAAACAAATGTTCTTATGTGTCTAAGCCTCCACAGCTAAGGGTTAATGTTTTGAAGTTTAATGTCAACTGTGAGATGCTAAGAGGGTAGACACTTGATTTGAGGATGAGGTTTGGAAGGTGGCGTCTTTGATATATATGACTCAGATTAGATAAGGTCCTTAGAGTTCAGTTCCTATTCTAAAACTGATGTCCTTATAAGTGAGAGACCAGAACACACACACACACACACACACACACACACACACACACACACACACACACACACACACACACCCTGTCTCTCTTTGGGGTTCTCTGCACTACCTCAGGACTATGCCAATCCTTTTTTTTTTTTTTTAAATAACTACCCAGCAGCAGAAATGGACTGAGATCGAAGGTGTGCCAGCTCCAAGCTCTTTGTTTCCCTTCTGCTTGTGCTCAAGCCATTGCTTAAGGTTCAACTAAACAGCATCATAAATCTTAGTGTTTTTAAAAATTACTTCTTCCTCCATTGATGTCCTTTGTCATCTGTTTTTGTTATAGAAAACACATACACATTTGCTGTAGCTGATTTGTGTACATTCTCATTCAAACTGTAAATGTCTCTTCATGTTGATCTTGTAAAAAGCAGAAAATATTCAGTGCTTTCTGGGAAACACAGGCTATTTCAAATAGTATAGGTATTCAGTAAATATTTATTCAGTGTTCTAAAAAATTGCACCAACCGCTATACAATTTCTCTTGTTCGCGTGCCTTTGTAAGAACAACATCGGATGTAATTTAGTATGGTCTCAGGAGTGATTTTTATTGAACAAATATAAATGTTCAGAAGCTATGATGATGATTAAATCCATTCTGCTTTGGAAATTATGTTATTTTTTTAAGGGGTTTTTGTTTTATGGCAAAACACAAGAATTGGAAATTACTTTTCTTGATTCCACCACCTATAATATATCCTACTTTTAACAATTTATTCTACAGATAATGTGTGCCTGCTGTATGCTACATGCTTGGTGTACCAAAAAACAAAACAAACAAACAAACAAACAAAAAAGCCAAAACCCCAAAACCTAAAACAAAAAAAACCTAGATTCTAATGCCTCAGAAGCAACACATTTCAACTTTAGTGCAATATAGATTTTCCATTAAAACTCAGGCAGAAGCCTTACCCTTTTCATTAATGAAAGTTAGACTTCAAACTTAATGACATCATTGGGTATAATGGCAAGTAACATAAAGCTCAGAGGGGTGTGACTTTCCTAGTGGGATACAAAATAAACTTGGGATTTGAATCTAAAATCTGTTTCCTCTTCAGCATTCCTATCTCTCTGGATCTGATTAAAAGATAACCCCTCCCAGTAGGACTGCAGGATGGCTCAGTACTTAAAGCACGTGATTCACAAGCCTGGTGACATGGGCTCTGGGTCCCAGAATTGAGTAAAGCAAGAAAAAGTAGGACAAGTGTCTGTAATCCCACTAAGTCCCTACCAGGAGATTGGATATTGGCCTTGGGAGTCTACTGGAAGCAGCAGAAAAACAAGAGGCCCTCTATCAAATAAGGCTGAAGGCAAGGATACATTGGGTCATCTTTTGACCTCTACAACCCTCCCTGTATCATGGCATATGTACACATACTCACTCATAAACACGAACACACATGCACACACATGCACGCGCGCATGCGCGCGCACACGTACACACACACACACACACACACACACACACACACACACACACACACACACACGGCCCTGAGTATATTTAAGCCACTGAAACATTAACTTTCTCTTTCTGTCCTTTATTCACATACCTTTAATTCCATACAGAGAGATCCATCCTTTATTCTGCAGTGGTGTCTAAGATCTCTGTTGTGTCATTCCCCTCTTGGTTCGTTCTCCTTGGAACTGTGATACCTCTTTCTTGGTCTTTTCCTTCCATATTGTTTCCTTTGGTTGTCTATCAGTTCCCAGAACCCAACAGATCTAAGCAACACCTGGCTATATCCAAAAGTCCACAGCCTTCTCCAAACCATGAATGTAGAATTAGTAGCCTTAGACTAATCTACCCATGACAGTCTCTATTGAAAGTCTCCAAGAAGATACACCTCTAGGCATGTCCTTCAAGGGGTTTCCAGAGAGGTTTAACTGAGTACAGAAGACAAATCCAAGGGCTGGGTTTGGTGGCATGTGCCTTTAATCCCAGCACTGGCGAGCCAGAAGCAATTGGATTGCTGTGAGTTTGAGGCCAGCCTGGTCTACAAAGTGAGTCTAGGACAGCAAAAGCTACACAGAGAAACCCTATCTCAAACAACTAACAAACAAACAAACAAACAAACAAACATGGGCATGCCCTGGGTTGGAGTCCTGGGCTGAATAAAAGAAAGCTGAGCCAAGAAGCATTTTCACCTCTCTCTGCTGCTTGACTGTGGGTACCGTGTGACAGCTACCCGTTATGACTTTCCATCAACACGGAGGACACTCTCTGTCCTACTTTCATTTTCACTGCTATGATAAAATAGCCCCCAAAACAAGCAATTTAGGGAAGAAAGGAGTTGTTTATCTCACAATTCCAAGTTATAGTCCATCACTGTGGAACCATCAGAGCAGGAACTTGAAGCAGCCAATCACCCATGATCCCACTACTCAGCTCATTTCCCCGCCTCTTACAGAGTCCCAGACCCAAGCATGGGAAATGATGCTGCCTACAGTGGACTGGGTCTTCTCATACTAACTAACTGTGTAGTCCAGACAACCTCCCACAGTCATGTCCACAGGCTGATGAAAGTCCTGATGGTCCTTCATGGAGAATCTTCTCAGTTGATTCTAGATTGTGTTACGATGGCAAATTAAAACTAACCATCAAATCCTCAAACATGTCCTTCAGTTCCTTTTACCAGGTTTGTCATAGCAACAACTGAAGTAATTAAACTACTAATTGCATTGTGTAATTGATTAAGAAAGAGACGCATGTGTGTGTGTGTGTATGTGTGTGTTTATATGTTTTATAAAAAGTTAATAAGAGATTTTTTTGTTTTTTTGTTTTTTGTTTTGTTGTTGTTGTTTTTCGAGACAGAATTTGTCTGTGTAGCCTTGACTGTCCTGCACTCTCTTTGTAGACCAGGCTGGCCTCGAACTCACAGAGACCTGCTTGCCTCTGCCTCCCAAGTGCTGGGTTTAAAGGCGTGTGCTGCCACCACCACCACTGCCCAGCCTAACAGAATTTTTAAATAGATGAATTCAGCTAGATTCAAAGTGAGTCAAAAGGCAGATACAGCTTCTTCTTGCTTTTAAAACCTATTCGTCTCTATTTCTCCTCTGTCTGCTACTCCTGGCCCACCATTGTTCCATTGTTACCATGTGTATTTTTCCACGAACTTGATCACCAACTCTTCAAAGAGTGACATAAAATGACTATAGTTTCTAGGTTAGTGTTGAACCCCATGTGAAGCCACTTAACTCATTCAGTGTCCCAGTCCAGCCATTATTCAGTATTTTGGTTTTGATATATGCCATAATTAGCTTCAGCTGTCAACTGACAAACCTAGAGTCACTGGGAAGAAAGCACTTCAACGGAAGAACTGCTCAGATCAGATTGGCTAGTGGACATGCCCAAGAAGCATTTTCTTGATTGCTGGTTGATGGGGGAGGGCGCAGCCCACTGTAGACAGTGCCATTCCTGTGCAAGTAGGCCTGGACTATCTAGCAAAGGTAGTTAAGACAAGGGAAGCAAACCAGTGAGCAGGGTTCCTTCATGATCTCTGCTTCTGGTTCCTGCCCTCGATGGTGGACTGTGACCTGTAAGCCAAATAAGCCCTTTCTTCTCCTACTTGCTTTTTACCACAGCAACATACAGCAAACTTGAACAACTTACTAGAAGTGTACCAATCCTTCTACTTTTTAAACATTTCCCAAAGTTTATGAAAATAAATTTGAGTTCCTACCCAATTGCAATTATTGGAGAATGAATGTCACTTGATTTGGAACCTTGCTTCCTTTTCTTCCTGGGGAATTTTATAATTTAAGTATTCATTCATTCAAAACCAGGAAGTGACAGAATCTCTATGTTTAGGGCATTGCTTTTGTTTTAGGGCTGCAGCTCTGAACTGGGAGGAGCTGCTGCTGCCAGGGAGCTTTTCTTCACCTTTGAACAAAGGTTTTCCAGCCACTCGGTTCTTAAGTGAGAACAGCCCCTTCCTTCCGAGCCCACGATAGTTACTGCTGCCCTTTTCCTCATGGTCACACCCATTCTGTGGCCACTCCATATCCTCCTACATGGTCATGTGATCTTCCTGTTTAGCTTCCCTTCTAGAAAGCAGAACGGTATTTCATCTTTTCCTGGTTCACTTAAGACACTAAAAACAAAAATACAAGGTAAATTCTCATTTGATGATTGACCACAATGGTAATCTTTATATTTAAGATAAAATTTAAGAAACTGATCAATTAAGATATTAGTAACACGTCTCTTATCTTGGATAATTGTGTATTAAGTTACATGGTTGGAAAGTAACAAATTCCATGCACACATCAGCCTCAAGCATTTCACAGTAGCTTTTGTTTTATGACACTGAGTAACAAACTCATGGGTACAAACCAGACTGGTGACGGTAGTGATGGCGCTAGCAGCAATAATACATGAATGTTCCTGAACACACATGATGTTCTGGTATTCTGGGCTAGTCACTAATGTTTTCCATGTGTATCTCAGGAGTCCCCATGGCCACTATCTGGGGAGGAAATGATGTCTTTCTTCTTCTATTAAAAAACAAAAAAAAAGGACATAAGCTTAGAATACTGACCTTACTTTTGTGATAACTATTCAGTGTTTTCTTTGGTTTGATATGGCCAAGTAATAGAAGGACATATGCTTCCTATACTTAATTCCAAATACAGATCCATTTCTTCTGATATACTTTCTAAGGTTGAGCAACATGTGTAAACACCTTTCAGAAGAACTGCTTTCTGTGTGGTTTTGACCTTATGTCCCGCCTTCCGAAGACCTTTCTCTCCCCTTTCTTCTTTGGAAATATTCTTTAGTTGCTTTAATCACATTCACTTACTAATATGAGATGATAAATTATATTATTCTTAACTTTTAATTAATTTGCTTTTCAAAACTTTTTTGACTGTTGAAGTTGAGGTCTCTGCTTGTGAAGAGTTCCTTTACTCTTCAGAAATTGTTCCTCATGCATCATGACCAGAGCCTCTTTCTCCATCAACACCTCCCATGCCATCTTCTCTGTCTCTCACTGGAATCACCATAGAACCTGCACCTGTGGCCACACTGCCCTTTCTGTTTTCTATCCATTACTAGATTTTAAAAATATTTTGATAAACGTTCATCATCCAGCTCCATACTAAAGCCCTAAATACATAAAACTCAGTTTTTTTTTTTTTACCAAGGTGGTTCTAATTTAAAATGAGTTCCTCAAGGCTTATGTATAATAAAATAAATATTTTAAGACCCCAATTTTTCTAACAATTTCTATGGAAAGAAGTGTATCATTTGGCCATATACCCATGCCACCCACAACAATATATTTTACACTCAAAAAAATTCTGGAAAAATATTAAAGCAAAACCAAAATAACACTTTATTTTGTAATGTAGGACTGAAAAGTCAGTCATATCGTGAGTAATTTTAACCCTTTGTGTTGTTAGTTTATTGAACTGCTGAGCTTTTACTTTAAACTTTGTGTTTTTTTAAATTGTGGTAAAATATATGCACAGTTTAAAGACTATGATTCAGTTTCTCTCCTTACATTAAAAACCTTAGACATTTATCACCACCATCACCAGTGTTTAGTTCTGGAATTGCCTATCCCCAAAACTAACCAAACTAACTTCCCTCATTCCACTAGAGTCACTCACCTGCTTCCTTGGATACGCTGGGTTTTGTTAACAAATGAACACTATAATGAATAACTTTTTGTGTAGGGATTTTTTTTTTCCACTTAGCCCAGTTTCAAGTGTGTCATGGCGTGTTCCGAAACCTATTCCTTTTTATAGATCAATACCATTTCATTGGTTATATCACATTTTAAAAGAATCTGTTCTTCAGCTGAAGGACATTTGGTATGTTTACACCCTTTGGTTATTGTCAACATTGTCTCTATGAACATTTTATGGACAATTTCTGAAAACCAATATGCTTTAGAAAACACTATTTTATGGCTCCCAATTGCCTCATCATGGGGTACATCTGACCTCTCTTCTTTCCCAGCTTCCCATATCTTCTGTCTTTGTCCATACTCTTTTACCTTCCACCTGCTATGAGACTGTACCTTTGAGGGCTCAACTTGAGTTGAGCCTAATTATATACACCTATTATCCCAGCATTCAGAAGATGGAGGTGGGAGGTCCAGGAGGAATTCAAAGCCAGCCTCAAGCTCAACTACATAGTAGGTTAGAGACTAACTAGCCTGGGCTACATGGGACCCTATCTCAAACTAACCAAAACAAAATCTGCTCATTTAAGTGTTATTTCCTTAATGAGACCATTGCTGATAGCATTCCTGACCTTCAGGTCACAGCAGGGCTGGCCCCTGGCTTCTTTGAGTCCACTCCCTACCCCCCAATCCCTTTCTGCTTACAACTTTTTTTTTCTCTGCCTTCTTTGAGTTCAGGAATATCCCCCATAGCCTAACCTTGAATATAGGTCCTTTCTTGTCTTTAACACTTTAATGTAGGCAGTACCCAAATCAGGTAGACATTTAGATGAGTATGTGTTGAGTAAACTATGGTTAGATTTTTTTTCACCATGGATTATAACTTGAATGGAAAAGTTGACTTTAGACACAAGTCAAGCATACAGTGGCGAAAACTATCTTCCAAATGATTAGAATGAGAACCCTGGGCTTTTACAATCTAGATACTCAATAACAGTGTCTTTTGGCAAAGGAGAGCTTTCGCTAGTCTCATGTCCTGGTACATAGTTAAGATCCTTGGTTAAAGCAGGTTTTAATTAGACCCTGAAACATCACAGTTCTCAACGCCTTTTACTTGAAAGGCAAAAAGTAAATCACAAAGGCCTGCTTACTCCTTTAGTTCTGTATTGTGGTGGAGGCTTTCATTCTTCATGAAAGGGCAATTAACTTGGAGTGCTGCTTGCAAACTCCAGTTGCTTAACAATTTATGGCCCTGGAACATGGTACACCCTCTACAAATAAGAGCTCTTATTAGCCATCTCCCGTTCTTCACAGTATTTGACAGTGCTTTCGAAAGAAAACAACAACAACAACAAAAACTGGCATCCAATGGGTGCTTTGGAATAGAAGAATGGATAGAATGGAGTGCGATTCTGAGTATAGAGTAGTTAAAGAATAGTTACTAGTCTTGGCTGGACTGTGACCAGTGTGCTTAACCCTAGGAAGTAGCATCATTAGCGCCTTCTACACAGCAAGGCAGATATTTCTGTCTTGTACTATTTAACCCAGCAATTGTTTTCTTTCTGCATGTGGGGAGCAGGTGCACGTGGAGAGTGGTTGCTTCAGAGCCTGAACCACTTTTTTTTCTAATGGAAGTTATTTTGGGTGCCCAGCTCAGTAGATCCATTTATACTTTATGTCCCTGCAGAGCCTGCGGAGCCGTCATACTCTGAGTTCTTGAGAGCTGACAGTAGACGACGAAAAGCCAGGATGCCAAGATGATAGGAGAAAATGATAAGCAAAAAGGGCAGGGGCTGGAGAGATGGCTCAGTTGTTAAGAACACTGCCTGCTCTTCCAAAGGACCCGGGTTCAATTCCCAGCACTCACATGGCAGCTCACAACTGTCTGTAACTCCAAGATCTGACACCCCTACACCAAGGCTCATAAATTAAAAATTAAATAAATAATTTTTTAAAAAAAGGAAGCAGCACTCCCCCCCCCTTTTAACTCAGCATAGTGGTTTGAATAAGAATGGCCCCCATAGACTCATGTATTTGAATGCTTAATCACCAGGGATTGGCACTGTTTGAGAAGGATCAGGAGGTGTGGCCTTGTTGGAAGAGGTATATCACTGGGGGTGAGCTTTGAGTTCCAGATGCCCATGCCAGGCCCAGGCTCGTTCTCTCTGCCCACGGATCAGAATGTCGCTCTCAGTTACCAGTTACCGTTCAGTGGCTGCCTGCATGTCTCCATGCTCCCTGCCATGCTCCAAAACTGTAAGCCAGCCGCGGATTAAATGCTTTCTTTTTTAAGAGTTGTAGTGGCCATGGTGTCTCTTCACAGCACTAGGACTCTGACTCACCACAATCAAATGCATGTGAATTGGCATATAGTATCTACCAGGTGGGAGATGCTGACTGCTGTGTAGATTTGAGTCCAGAAGACTCAGCCTTTGAGGAGGTGTTTCAAGAAGATACATTTAAGCTTGATTGAAGGTTATGTAGGTATTAATTAGAAAGAGAGAGAGAGAGAGAGAGAGAGAGAGAGAGAGAGAGAGAGAGAGAGAGAGAGAGAGAGATTGGAAAGGCCCATAGCGAAGACCTAGTGGGAAGAGGAACCAGGAACTTTTAGTAAAATATAAAGAAAGAAAGTCTAGAAATGGGGCCAGAGAGATAAGGTGAGCCTCTCTGTCTCAATGCTTATCAGGGGACCTTTACACAAATATTTGTGTGGTGCTGTTTTGGGGTTACAGTACCCACCTCCCTGCCCTGGAGACTTCAGTCTGATAATGTTTTATGGACCTTTTCATTTCAAGTGACACACATGTATGTGCTCAAATCACGGATTACGAGATCCCCTGACACAGACCTACACTCATACCCATCCATAACTTCTGTTTCTCTGGATCTGACACCACCTTCTGGCTTTCATATGCTGCATGCATATGGTTCATGTGCATAAACACAGTCAAACACTGATAAACATACAATTAAAAGTATTATTTTTTCCTCAGAAGTAGAATTTGGTACCCCTGTGTCACTGGAATGCTAGAAACACTCAGCCTCTTTGTTTCAAACAATAGTATGCCAGTAGTAAAGTTTTATTCACCTCTGAAGGTCAAACAGGCATGCTTTTCTGTAAAATTGAAATTGTTTTATTTTTTATTTTTATTTTTTTCAGATTTTTTTTATTAATTTATTCTTGTTACATCTCAATGGTTATCCCATCCCTTGTATCCTCCCATTCCTCCCCCCCCAATTTTCCCATTATTCCCCTCCCCTATGACTGTTCCTGAGTGGGATTACCTCCCCCTGTATATGCTCATAGGGTATCAAGTCTCTTCTTGGTAACCTGCTGTCCTTCCTCTGAGTGCCACCAGGTCTCCCTCTCCAGGGGACATGGTCAAATGTGAGGCACCAGAGTACATGAGAAAGTCATATCACACTCTCCACTCAACTGTGGAGAATATTCTGGCCGTTGGCTAGATCTGGGAAGGGGTTTAAAGTTTACCTCCTGTATTGTCCTTGGCTGGTGCCTTAGTTTGAGCGGGACCCCCGAGCCCAAATCTGCCTATCATATTGTTCTACTTGTAGATTTCTAGGACCCTCTGGATCCTTTTATTTTGCTATTCTCCCATGTGTCTCTCATTTAGAGTCCCAATAGGATGCCCTCCCCTCTGTACTGAGATTGTTTTAAAAATAAAATAAACAAATAAAACCAAGTAAAATGATAGAATTAGATGTTTCCATTATTTAGAGTTGCAGAGCTGGTGCTGTGGTTCAATAACAGAGGACTTGCCTAGTGTGTGCCAAGCCCTATTTTCAGCCCTTAGCTCTGAGAACAAACAGTTCATCAAAACAAAACCACCCTTCCTAGCCTCTCCCCACCTCCCTCCTGAGTGCTGACTGCACTTGGAAAATGATTTAATCCAGATGAGCAAAACAACACACCAATGACTCATATTAAGAAGGAAATCACAACCTTTGGCTGCATGAATGGAGGCTTCTACACTCACTCTAATCCCCATCTGTCCAAACAGTCAAGTGGGAAGAAGGAACACAGGATCTGTGCTAGATTTATGGAGATTGAGAATAAGGAAAACTATCTCGCAACCCAGACCAGATTTAGGAGCTTCAAAAGTGGCATGTGG